>NC_138771.1:468187684-468762684 GCF_965119305.1 Pelophylax lessonae
TGGTTGTGGAACAAATAATCTGAGTTTCCATTATTTCTTATGGGGAAATTCGCTTTGATATAAGAGTGCTTTGGATTACAAGCATGTTTCCGGAACGAATTATGCTCGCAATCCAAGGTTTTACTGTACTTGTATACTGGTCCAAACCTGGCTTAGTATACTACAATAGCATCAATACACAAAGCATTACACAATGAAAAGGATCTTCATTTTCAGTCATGTCACTCATTTTTTAATCTCAGTGGACTCAACTGAACAAAAATGTCCCTTTTTAAAAAGACAGGATCTTTGTCCTGGTGCTTTATCTTTGTAAAGGTAGCCTAATGTGTACAAAAGTTTAAGGAAATTACTTTTTCTACTGAAAATGGGAAAAATGCATAGCTAATACTTTAACAGGGAAGGTCCCTTTTCCCTCTGATTCCCCCAGGTACAAACCTACTGTATCTAATAATAAATTCATTCAAATAATACCAAATATAACAAAGAAAGCACCACACATTTAACATATAAAAATTGAACTATCCTATCATTATTGAAAGGTGAGGTTAAGGCAATTGGTCTTGAAATATGTAAAACTTTCCATAACTGTTCAGGCAGCTGTCTGTTAAAACATATTAAGTTTGGAAAACCAAGAGACTGACATGCTACCTATGAAAGCTGAACAGAAAAACCACTGGGCCTTTCAGGGAAAGCTAATAGGAAGTTTACTGCTGTCCTCTGCTCAATGGCTGATCAGGACTTTTCTTTATTGGTAAATGACCCTGGGCACAGAGCTGGATAATAATTTTACCATTGACAGTGTCACAGTTCAGGAAGCATCAGTGATGCTGGAGAAAGTGTGACTTAATTGTATAGGTCTCTAAGTGCAGGGCCGGCCCTACCGTGGGTCTCGAGGACTGAGGACAGACAGTGGGTGTTTGGTGGACCAGTCTGGTTGTGAGTTATGGTATGGAAGAAGATAACAGTATATATAATATTTTCTAAATTGTATATTTATATAAAATTAAGGATGTGGGGGCCTTTTGTTGGGCAAGATTTTTTTTTTGGGGGGGGGGGGGGGGGGGCAGCATTTCATTCTTGGACCCAGACAGCACAATGTCTTGGGCCAGCCCTGTCTAAGTGAACAAACTTAATTGAGACCGGTATGGAGACGCTTCTAGAAAAAGCTTATACGTACAATTCAAATGCCAAGCACGCTTGCAGAAAGGTGCATATGAATAAAGCAATGACCCAGCAATAGAAAAGAGTCAGGTATTAACATATATTCCAGTGTACGGTAGGCTCCTGACTTACTTCAGCACTGGTACCCTCTGCAGTCCATATCCAACAATGATGTAAATAGTCATACTAACACAGTTTGTCATACCTGTGCTGCCTCCGGGCTCAGAATGGCATCAGCTTGTGGATGGTTTTGTAGTTCTACATCGGAATGGTCTCTGTTGTGGAAGAGTTTTTCCGAGCTTGTCCCCTCTAATGAGTACAGTACGTAGAGGAGAGTAAATAAGATTGACACCGTTTTCAGGCAACCAGATTGCTCCATACCAGTTCCAACTGACCGTCTTCTGTTTTCATGTGATCAACATTCAGTACACGTGTTGTCACGTGTAATCAAGTGCTTCCACTAACTAATAATACTTTTTGTCACCTTGTCAGTTCTGTCAATTTTTCACAGCTACTTAGTCTTCAGAGCCTGAAAAGGAGAGAAAGGAAGATTTAAATGTATCCAACACTGTTGACCTAAAATGACCCAGCTGCAAAAATTGATGATTGCTTTGTACAATTTATTTTACATCTCTTTTGGAAATTACCCCATTATATTATATAAATATAAGAAATATAAATGTATTCATATTTATTAAGAGGCTGGTGAACAGTGGGCAGGTCATTTGGTGTTTACTGAGCATAAGAAGTCTTTGGGTCATCTGGTATAATTTTACAGCCGAGACCCTTCTAACAAGTTAGCTAGATCTACTTGTGTTTCCAGTACATCCACATTTTTCATATTTCAACAGGAATTCTAGATCTATTTAACATGTGCCATACTTGTAATACATTGAATGCTGCAGCCACTGCCCCATATCTGGATTTGGACTTTAGCGGACAGCAAGCCAATGATTTTATCAATAATTCATCTTGAGTTCTAAGGCTTAATGACTCCATCCTGCACTCTTACTGCCCTACAAATGAAAATTTAAATGACGTGCTGCCCTCTCTGTACTTACTGCCCTGCACATAAAAATTTTAGCCCCAAAATCCTAATTTTTTATTGAAGTTTTCCATACTGTAATACTGCGAGGAAAATGCCACCAAACAGCCAACAAATACACCAAATATAGGCCCCCGTGCATGTGTCTATTGCCACGTGCAAAAAAAAAAGTTATAGAGTAGGCGAAGAGACACCAGTGGGGGATAAGCCGAAAAACTGTACCAATTCTATGTACGAAGGGGAAATACCTTAGGATAGTTCTCTTGTGTGTTATATTGAGCTATGTATATTTACATTAATATAGAGTGTGGTATGCTTTTAGTGACGGACTATAGATATTCTGTTTTCTGTGGTGCATCATAATGTATATTTAAAGCCAAAAGCTTTTTATTTTAGATAGTGTAGGAAATGGTTAAAAGCTCTGTCAGTTATTCTTAAACCATATTTCCCAGTGTGGATATTTCCCTTTACCTCCTGTCCTGTAGTCTCAAAAAAGAACTGTTAAGAACTCTCCAAAGTGAGGGAAATCCCCTCTTAGACAGTTGTCAACAGTACAAACATGGAAGATTTCCCCTCTATTCCTGTTCAGATGACAGCTCAGAATTTGGTTCCCCAATTATTTTTAGTCCTGTGTAGGTCACCTAGACAAACAGAAAGAATAAATCTCCCTAGCAGCCTGACAGTGGTTCTGGTCCACCACTATGTCAAAAACTAATAAGAAAAAGTTTTGGTTTTGTATATACTTTAAGTTATATTTTTATGTTACATACACATACTGTATGGAAGTGTGCACTTTGTTGTAACGAAGACATGACAGCAGATTTGCAAGATTGAAAGTCAAATAGCTCATTGTACTGCAAGGTGTATACTGTATACAGTTGCTAGAAAGTGATTTCTATTACAATGACTCCAAAAAACACCAAATACAAGCAAGGGTAAAAGAGCAGTGAGGGAATGAAAAACTATTTTTGATAATGCAATTAAATATATTTAGTGCACATTTTTTCTAAAAAATAAAAACACCTTTTTGAGAAACGATAAAAGCTCCAAGAATTTTTTTTATAACTAATCCTATACTTGTATTCGTTTTTACATATAAATTTGCTATGGAATTTTGTCTAAAGGCCACAAATTTACTATATACACAATAAGACAAAACCAGTAATTGTTTTGTATGCATCCTATGTCAAATATTAACAGAGTACAGTACAGCTGTGATGTTTAAAATAATATATATATATATATATATATATATATATATATATATATAGCATTTTAATAAGGAAAATTATTCTTTGAAGAATCACAATTTGCCATAAAACATATAAACAATACAGTGCATCTGATATGCACTGCATCTTCACATTACTCCTAAACTCGTCTCACATTTCATCATTTCTGTCCGTCCATCCATCCATCTATCCATCCAAGGACATATCATAACACAGACTTATATATGCATCACTATGGGTAAACAATGTTACACTATGTAACAATATCACACTCCATGCACAGAGGGAGAAACGGGTTCTGGCCATATGGGAATCTTTAGGTTACTAGATTAAGGGAGCAAATACCTGGGGTGTCTAACCATCTACCCCATAGCTTATTGAATTCAGTGGTACAGCCCCCAATATTGGAAAATAAGGCGTTTGAGCCTCAAGGTATCGTTTATATGATATAGTCCTTCTTTATGCAATTGAGATGGGGGGGGGGGGGGTATCAGATGGTTTTCAGTGCTGTACAATAGGCTTCCTTGCCTAGAATAAAGCTCTGGATATAGCAGATTTTTAATTCTCGAATGCTATCAAGTCATCTAGAATATCCAGTATTTTTTGGGATCTAAGGGGACAGAGAGCTGAAAATTACTATTCAGAGTGGCAAGAACAGAGTGCCAGTATCTGTGCAATTTGTGGCATCCCCGCAGCATATGAATCAGGTCACTCTGACATCAAGTTTTTATCACTTCGATGGTGTAAAATGTAAAATGTGCCCATAGTACAATGTTAAGTTGGGACAATCATTGGGTCACATTAAGAGAGCATCGGGTAACCAAGTTCAGAGAATTTCCCACTGTTCTCCAGTAATGATTCCTACATCCATGTCCTATTTAACAATAAACAATACCCTTAGAGGACTAAGCTTTAAGGAAGTCTATTAGGAGCATATCAGAAAGCATAATGGAGTTGTGCATTGTAGTAGTGTATCAGCATTTAGCAAAAAAAAAAAAAATATACATTTTAAAGAGAACTCTATTTACAAATAAACTGCTTAGTATTAAAAAAAAAAATCTAAGTTTTACTGAGCTGGCCAAAAATGTTTTTTTTTGCATTAAAATGTTATAAGGTATAGTAAATAACAATTTCATAGGAGTTATTTCCTAAGAGAGGTAAATATAGTACATTGAACCTTGTTTCATTTCTCTCTAGAGTTGTACTTACTTGTTTTTCAGTTTCCTGTTCTGTGAGCTTCTCTCTACTCTCTGAAGCCCCTTGGCAGAGGTTTTTTAACAAGGTCTGAGCTGGGATGAGACTAATCCGCCCCTGAATAAATCATTGGCTATCATGTGAACTGTCAGACAAGCTGTTAGCTTATGACAAATAGAGCAGCGAATGCTAAAGAACCTAATGATGTATTTCAAGTACAGAGGCTACCTGTCTCCACTTGACTGGTCCTAGCTGTTCCCAGGCAGCTGAAATGAGGACAGTCACCTCTGAACGGGACTCAGTACTGAGTTTTTTTCAAAACTTGAAAATATTAACCTGCATTGCCGAGAATGGGCCAATGTCCGGTATGACATAACCATCAACCTAACTCTGGGAGAAACTTGTGATGTTTTCCATTTGTTTCATTCCTTGCTCATTCAAGTTAATCATCTATGCATAGGAAAATGTAAAGGAAAACTTCACCTTCCTAAATAATCTTTATACCTGGAATGCAGGTCAGTAAATTTAAAGTGGATCTCCAACCAAATACTTTTTACTAGTTCTGCAAAGAATGGAGAAGGGTTAAAAGCCTATGTCAAGAATTTTTTGCTATTTGGAGAGATTCATGTTCACGATGAGTGTAGTAGAAAGCGAAAGGAAAATTTAAAATTGCAGTTGACACTGGAATATAATGTATGACGATATTTCCATTGGAGAGTTTCTATAGCTTTTCTATAGTTGAACATTAAATATTTCTGTGGGTCCAGTATTCCACTGCATTTTGTTATTTTGTGGAAAAGTACAACATTTTAAACAAATCTAAAAAATAAAATAAGTACATAGTCCAAGCATAGAAGGAACATGCTTATGCTATTTAGTTTAGTGCCTTGATACCCTGAACCCCCATCCACTCTCTGGGTCGAGAAATGGTCCCCCGCACCCTCTCAACCTCTATGCCTGTCTACTAGTCCATTACTGTGTTGACTGGTTAACAGTGAATCTTGGGAAGTGGGCTTAGTGCCAGGGAAACCCAATGCCAACCTTAACCCTTAACCTTAACCCTTTTCCCAAACCCAAAGCCTAACCCAACATCTGAAACTACCTAAAAGCCTACGTGTGGTTAATTTTTTTTTTTTAATTAGCACAAGGGATGATACTTACATTTAATGAGAATTGTTTATTGGGCTGGTGCTGCGTGTCCTGTTTGAAATATTCTGACCCCTGCCCCCCTACAACCATAGTATTCATTAAGACTCACACTTTCATTCTCCTATCAATGAAAAGCACTCTTTGAATCGATGGGAGGATACATGTAAAGTCTGTCTCCTCCATTCATATAGCAATTTTTTTTTAAAAAAAAAAGCTATAACATAGCACAGGTTTCTATGAATGGAGGAGAGGGATGGAAAGGACAAGCATAGTTGGCACTATTGACAAGCTTCTATGACAGGTCCAGCAGCTGTATTAACCCCTGTAGCACCAGAAGATTACTGCTGTGGGGGGTTTGTGTTGGGATGGCACCAGTTGAAGAGACACTCTTCACTAAATGTAAGTAAGAGCAATGTTTTTCCCAGCTGGACCTCATCATTATTCTGTTGTTATAATTGCATTTTCTGTCATGAATAAAAAATAAGATATTTGGTTTTAGATTTCTAGTAGGTGGTTTTAAAATCCAAGTCCAGCCATTTTTTTTTTATTTTTTAGGATGGGGGGCAAAGTTATAATCTTTGTCAGGTTTTTATTTATGTCTGTGATCCCATTGAGAACATTTTCCTTCCCTACCTGTGACACCTGAAAAAGAACTATCAGTTGTCACTGTGACAGAAAGGCACAGACAGCAACAGAAACATTGTCAGAAGTTCTAATCATTCCCTTCTGGAGAGATATCCCATAAACTCCTTTCCTGGAAAAAAAAAATTGAGTTTGAAGTTTTAATTATTTAAAGCTGTTGCATATCCCACATAAAGTCCACTTTTTAACTTTTACCTACAGGTAAGCCTATAGTAAGGCTTACCTGTAGGTACAGTATATATCTCTTACACAGGCTAGAAGATATTCACACGTGATGCAGCCGGTGACATCACAGGGGCATGCGCTCTGAAGGGACAGCATCCCCATGCCATACCTTCAAAGCTCTGTGCCGGTACTGAGGCTCCTGCATGAATTTAGCAGAACTTTCTAGGGACAACTTCTTCTTTACTAACTATTTACACTCTTCAGCTTCCTCCAGCACAACACTTGCTTGAAACACTTCAACTCCCAGGACCGGCTGACACATTGTTACATGATCTGACAATTGGGCTCAGTCAGATTAGTAGCAAATACCTTTACAGGCAGGGACCGCAGGCTCCTTTGGTGGTTTAGCAAAGTCTTAGTGCTCAGCTGTCCTTCTGTGGCTACTGATCCCAGCACCACCTCTTCGGCCACTGCTAGCCCAACTGGCTGCAGCTGCCACTTTCTCTAGCCCTCTTGGCTTAGCTTCCACAGTCCTCCTAGGCTGACTCTGCATCCATCTCAGACTGCTCTTACACAGTCCTCTCAGGCTGCCTCTCAGTCTTCCCCGACTGTAACACTGACCAGCCCACCTGGCTGTCTTCTTCCCTGGAGATTTGCCAGGCAGTGTTCTCCTCATACTGTCCTCACACCTGCTCCTGTGCCACTAGTCAGGACACCTCTGTGTGTCATGAAGAGGGTCCCTTCCGCACCCTAGCTCCCAGACCCGAGGTCATCTTTCCCCCAGACTAGAGGGCTACCCTAAAGGGTCTCTGACAGCCTTCTAACACTACATCTCCACCTTCCACCTGAACTCCACTGTCCTAGCTGGGCAGACCCAGAGTATTTGAGGGGGCCTGCCCCCTGCCAACCCATCTGTTGGGGATTGGTTAGAGCCCTCATGTATACTCCAGGTAGCGCTTCCTAACTCCTCCTAACTCCTATTCTTCTAAAATCTTCTGTAAGTTTTTAAGTAGGGGGAGGTATCAGAAATGCAGCCTATGAGTCATACCAGCCTCCCTGACCCAGATATAAAACACAGGCTTGGCTGCCAGCCAAGCCTTAACATGTTGCATACAGTACTCCTATCTGCCGTGACCCCTGCAATTCAAGTTCACAAATCAAGCATGATCAGTTGCACTGTTGCTCTATGCTGGAATTGAGAAAATGAACATGCACCAGCATTGGGAGCATGAATGCACTAGATGCAGCAGTTGCAAAGTAAGGTAAGCGATCTATAGAATATGCATAACAAGAATTCAATGTTTATTACAAATCTTTGGTTCTGCTTGAACTCTGGCAACTGTGTCAAAAAAAGGCAGGCAGAGGACAAAGGACCAGTCATCAGTACTGCCTGTTGTTTCCCTACACTTGATCTTTTTACCCATTACTGACATTCAATGTCTTGTTCTGCACTGTGTCTATGTACTGTATAAAAGGCAGCTATCTTGGTAGGGGCAGGTTTTTGCTTTCTCACGTCAGAGCCTCCAGCTAGGAGTACAGTGAGCAGTACAGTAATGACATTACCAAATCTCACTCAAAATCTCCTGAGACTAGCAGTCGGAGACAGCAGTGCCTTACATCTCACACTGCAGATATACAGTTATGAGGCTGTACATATAGAATTTCTTAGGCACACATACCAGGAAGTGCACTGCTACTTTTCAAGAGGAATGCAAGACAAGGGGTACATTTTTCCAGGCTCTGCTTAAGCATTACTAACTTATGTTCCCGATATGACATAGCAAATCGTCACTTTTTGAGTTTAGGTCAACAAGGTCTTCTAATGTTTTTTGATCTGATAAATGTTTCAGGTCAGTGACCAAGAAACCAGAGGGTTCACACAAAAGCCGGTCAACCAGCATTTTCATTAAAACGGCAATCATGGCAGCCCTCATGTAGCTCTTAATTTCATGTAGCCCTCACACCCTGGATCTGTAGACCAGCAGTTTATTAAGTGTTGCCAGAATCTGCAGTAATAAAAAATATGAGCAGCAGTGCATCTTCCAGTAAAATCCTGTTGTGTTTATTATTTTATAGTGATAAATTCATTTTATACAATTATATGAAAGTGTGTGAGACATGCCTGGATCAGTTCCATAGGCACTTTCACACCCCCTTTGTAGATTTGACGTAACATGTCTGAAATAGGGGTCGGTACAGTTGTTTGTTGGCCAAGCCGTGTGACGCAGCAATGTCCTGTTTATTTTGAAATATATCATTCACTCCTCTCCTTAAAATTGTATTTTTCTTTTCTATTAGGGACGTCACCAGGAGATTATTATAATTAACTGGCCCCAGAGCTTACAGTAATAAAGCTTTCCAACAGTTGATAAAACATATTATTTATCAGAGTATTCAAAGAACCGAAAGCCTTTAGACCACCTACAGACCTGGGTTCTTGGTGGGGATCCAATGCAATGAGTCACCGTGTGCTTCAGCCACTGCCGAAGCTCCCCTGAGCTGTATGCATATACAGTGACTTGCGAAAGTATTCGGCCCCCTTGAACTTTTCAACCTTTTGCCACATTTCAGGCTTCAAACATAAAGATATAAAACTGTAATTTTTTGTGAAGAATCAACAACAAGTGGGACACAATCATGAAGTGGAACAAAACTTATTGGATATTTCAAACTTTTTTAACAAATAAAAAACTGAAAAATTAGGCGTGCAAAATTATTCAGCCCCTTTACTTTCAGTGCAGCAAACTCTCTCCAGAAGTTCTGTGCGGATCTATGAATGATCCAATGTTAACCTAAATGACTAATGATGATAAATAGAATCCACCTGTGTGTAATCAAGTCTCCGTATAATGCACCTGCACTGTGATAGTCTCAGAGGTCCGTTTAAAGCGCAGAGAGCATCATGAAGAACAAGCAACACACCAGGGAGGTCTGAGATACTGTTGTGGAGAAGTTTAAAGCTGGATTTGGATAGAAAAATATTTCTCAAGCTTTAAACATCCCAAGGAGTACTGTGCAAGCGATAATATTGAAATGGAAGGAGTATAAGACCACTGCAAATCTACGAAGACCTGGCTGTCCCTCTAAACTTTGAGTTCATACAAGGAGAAGACTGATCAGAGATGCAGCCAAGAGGCCCATGATCACTCTGGATGAACTGCAGAGATCTACAGCTGAGGTGGGAGACTCTGTCCATAGGACAACAATCAGTCGTATACTGCACAAATCTTGCTTTTATGGAAGAGTGGCAAGAAGAAAGCCATTTCTTAAAGATATCCATAAAAAGTGTTGTTTACAGTTTGCCACAAGCCACCTGGGAGACACACCAAACATGTGGAAAAAGGTGCTCTGGTCAGATGAAACCAAAATCGAACTTTTTAGCAACAATGGAAAACGTTGTTTGGCGTAAAAGCAACACAGCTCATCACCCTGAACAAACCATCCCCACTGTCAAACATGGTGGTGGCAGCATCATGGTTTGGGCCTGCTTTTCTTCAGCAGGGACAGGGAAGATGGTTAAAATTGATGGGAAGATGGATGGAGCCAAATACAGGATCATTCTGGAAGAAAACCTGATGGAGTCTGCAAAAGACCTGAGACTGGGACGGAGATTTGTCTTCCAACAAGGCAATGATCCAAAACATAAAGCAAAATCTACAATGGAATGGTTCACAAATAAACATATCCAGGTGTTAGAATGGCCAAGTCAAAGTCCAGACTTGAATCCAATCGAGAATCTGTGGAAAGAACTGAAAACTGCTGTTCACAAACGCTCTCCATCCAACCTTACTGAGCTCGAGTTGTTTTGCAAGGAGGAATGGGCAAAAAATTCAGTCTCTTGATGTGCAAAACTGATAGAGACATACCCCAAGCGACTTACAGCTGTAATCGCAGCAAAAGGTGGTGCTACAAAGTATTAACTTAAGGGGGCTGAATAATTTTGCACGCCCAATTTTTCAGTTTTTTATTTGTTAGCAAAGTTTGAAATATCCAATAAATTTCGTTCCACTTCATGATTGTGTCCCACTTATTGTTGGTTCTTCACATAAAATTACAGTTTTATATCTTTATGTTTGAAGCCTGAAATGTCGCAAAAGGTCGAAAAGTTCAAGGGGGCCGAATACTTTCGCAAGGCACTGTAAATGAGTGTAGAAGCAAGTTGGAGTACAGATGAGATAACTAGCAGTGTGAAGGCAGTATCACCAAAATTATAATATTATTACTATAATACAGTTTGCACAGCACTTTTTGAAAAATAAGTGAAACAGGTCAGTTACAATACTATATAATACAGGTGGGTTACGAGGGCTCTGCTTGTGAAAGGTTACAATCAAACTGTTTTCCTTTTTTTTTAGCAATAACTGTTGGCAAATTTAGCCTATTGTTGGATTCTTATATGTCTTGGGGTCTTCAGTGGTAAGGTTTCCCACCAGGATTGCCAGTACTGCCCACCTAGTATAGTGAGGCCAAAGCCATATAATGGATACATAGTACTCTGAAAACACGTACCAACAGTTAACAGCACCGAAAACCAACATACCATCATTAAGATCTTGTGGGACATGATAAAGACACAAAAAACTGCATGGAAACATGACCTTAAAGGGTTGATTTACTAAAACTGGAGAGTGCAACATTTGATGCAGCTACGCATGGTAGCCAATTAGCTTTTAACCTTAAGCTTATTCAATTAAGCTTTGACAAAAAAAACCTGGAAGCTAATTGGTTTCTATGCAGAGCTGCTGCATCAGTTTTTGCACTCTCCAGTCTTAGTAAATCAACCCCAAAGAGTCACCAGAGATGACCTAACCCAAACAGTGTCTACATGAACATGAAATATTGTACAGGTCTGGAAAGAATTTCAAAAGAAGCCCATACTTTAAAATGTTACTAAACCCAAGACACTGCATTCATTATATCTGGTCTCCCACAGTGCACCGAACATGCAAATGCAATCATTTTAGTAATATAAACTGCTAAATACCCTTTCTCATCAGCAATATATAGCAGTCTTGTGACTTAAATCAGTGTCCGGCCCAACACTGGTTAAAACTTGTAGGAGAAATTTTCATTCTCCTCTGGCTGTCCTCTGAGGCTGCATGACCCCTGACTTTCTGTCTGGACAGTGCTGATTGGTCAAAACATAGAAACAAATATGCCCATGGGACTTTTGAAGGAACAGGCCAACAAACAAATACTCAACGAGTACAGCATTTTCTCTCCTACCTTTACATCTTGACAGTCATGTTAAATGTTATGCACTACTGTACATTGTATGTCAATGCAGGTTTTTTTTAAAAAAAACATGTTTTTCACTTTATGTGTTTTTGTTTTTTTAATTCTTTATTTTAAACAGCTTTTCATACAGACAGACATGAGAGAAACATTAGCCATTGCATAGCAAGAGATATAGCTTGTAACATTAGTCACATAATGGGTGAGCACACGAGGCCGAGAAGTCATATTACTTTGTGTTTTTTATGCTATAAATTATATGTGAACAATAAAAGTTGTTAATTTTTTTATTTTTTTAAATACTCGTTGAGAATTTGTTTGTTGGCCTGTTTCTTCAAAAGTCCAATGGGCATATTTTGTTTTTATATGTTTTGACATATCAATTTGGGGACTGGACTTGGCCTATATCGGTGCATACTGGTCCACTCTTTTTTTTAACAGTGCTGATTGGCCCTGTGCTGATCACATGCATCCTCCCCCCCCCCCCCAAAAAAAAAAACAACAAACTCTCTAGCAATACACACCAAACTGAACATGTGCAGAGTTTCTCCAAGGCTCCGTTCTATCAGCAGATGGATTAGGGACAGTAAAAGAAAGAGAGGATCAGAGAAGATAGGTTCAAACAGCCTTTTTACAAAAGGCAGATTAACCCCTTAGGTTCCACAATGAGTATAACAAGCATGCTTTACTGCATAAACAGACTGATTTTACTGTTGTGGGTTTAGTAACCCATTAAATATTATTTCAATAATTTCAGAGTGAGCTACTTAGTACCAATGTCCCTTTAGCACTGTCAGTAAGCTGTTCCTTTAGATAGTTCTGAGTAGAAAAACTCTGGCTTTCTTTACTTGAATCAAAGGAGAAAGGGCCCCACGGGGATTTTTCAGGCATAAGCCAACCAGATGAAAAAAATTAGGAAATATATAAAATCAATAGTTTTTATTCAAAACATAATATAAAAAAATGGTGAATAGTATCACCAGATATGTAGTTTAGGAACAATAGTACAGTTAAAAACACAATACCATAGGTCATAACAAGAAATGCTCATGGTCTGGGACATGGGATCGGTCTCGTAAGATAAGAGGCCAGACCAGATTACCGTTCACAGAGATATTCCGACATGTTACGAAATGTGATACAATTTCTTCTTCAGGGGAAGATCAGAGCACAATCTAGTTTTCTATAAATCTAATTGTACCATATTAGTGCAATTCAAAGATAAGTACAAAGGTATAGATAATCCATATGCAAATTAGCAATTTGCAGTACTCACGGTATATCAGTGTGTCAACATAAAAGTATAAATAATGGCCTCGACCTCCTGGACATGCCCCTCCCGGGGGGTAAACAGTCCAAAAGTTGGGGTAAGCTTGAGGTTACCCAACGGGTGGAGCAACAGGGCACAAAAAATGGATGTTTATGATGATCACATTGGCATTAAAAAGAAGGAGAAGAGAGCGCCTCTGAGTGCAATGTCTTCCTCTCCTTCTTTTATCTACTATCGAGAGTTGGCTTCACTCATCCGGAGAGCTTGCCCTTTGTAGCAGATTATCCTACCCCGGAACTGTTATGGACCCCACAGATGGACTTTGACACAGTCCTTTATTTACGTCCCCATCCCCTGTACATGCACATGAACACTGTATTGCTCCGTATTTATGTTATGTTCCCTGTCCCTTATACTTTGCTCTGTTGTAGTACATTTATATTTATCCTAAAGTGCCAACACCTCATATGTTTATTTGCATTGGCATCAAAAAGGCTGCTCACATGGATCGCAGAAAAATTAGCCATCCTGGAGACAAAGATCATATTTTAATATAAGAAAAGAAAAAATAATTTGAATAGGCATATGGGACCAGATTGCCTGACCTGCCACCATGGACAAGATCTTATGCTTATGACAAAAGGTCAGTTTTTCATTTAAAGTGGAAAGCCTCTTTAATTAGAATTGAAAACATCACTATTTATCATCTTTGACAAGAACTTTTTTAAAACAGAGAATTTTCAGTGACCCCCTCTCCAAATGGAGACTGTCCAGCATGTCTGAGATATTTTTTCAATCAATTACCTTTACTTAAAAACAAACATTACTGAGCATCCCTGTACTCTGTGTGTGCCTCATTCCTGTTCTAGAACAGTCTATTACTTACAGTGATTTATTGGCAGCAGATGAGCAGGGTTACTATCAGTTGAGTGATTTGGCAGTGTATGTAGTTTTTACGTGCAGGATTATCCAAACATAGCAGTACCCCCACTAATGAGCTGTGATTTATTCACATTGACTGGCTGTTCTGCTACGGTCAATTAAAAAAAAGTAGATGTATAGGAATATTGTACTGAATCTTTAGACCTGAACTACCAAAACAGGCCAGCATTAAAGAGAAACTATCAATAAAATGTTTTAATGTTATTTAACTTATATAACTCCCCAGGGGACCAAGTGCATATTGCACATGGTCTTGTTCTGACTAGTGTCCCCCTTGTCATCAAGACACACCTCTATATGCTGACTGTAGCTCCATCCCCATTTGAAGTCCAAATTATGGATGTTCCTTTGGAGGACAGTACAGCCAGCACAGAGCCCTGTCCTCACTCTAAGCTGAGTACGTTGTCACTGTTAGGAATGAACAATTAGCACTGCCTGTTCATTCATTATACTAAGAGAACGGGAAGAGCTGATCATTCATTCATAATAGTGACAGCTCACTAAGGGCTATGGCTCTGTGTATCTATCAGTGCATGCTTATACACATACACAGCATAGCCAATGGATCACATAGTACTTTTATGAATGAATGACCAAAGCCATTGGGTCAGCGCCGTATATGACACAGCCCAACAGAGCTGATTGTTCATTCATAAAAATTTAGGAGCACTGCCGTGGCACTATGTGATCTATCAACTGGGTTGTTTACTTGTAGAGCAACTGATAAAAAAAAAAAAAAAAACAGCTCTTAAGGCTGTGTGATTATATATTGTGAGTGGCAATGCTGGACTCCAGAGCAGCCCCTACTGCCAGAGACAAGAGCTGTCAATCATAAATTATAAATTGAAATAAAAAATTCAAAAACAAAATAAAAAAATATACATAAATTGTACTATAATCCAAATAAAAACTAAAAAAGTGGATTATTACTTTCATTAAGGACCCTAACTATTATTGATAAAACAGTTTATGTCCCATTTAATATTAAGCCCCTGTGGGCAATGGGTTTTAAACTCATAAATCCAGTGGGTTTCCCGCCTGGAAATATAATGAACTACATTGCTCCCCCACCAATGAGATGAAAATTATTCTATACCCACTACTTTTAATTCTATTCGATTTCTACAAAGTTTAAGGGCAAAAGGTCTTGACAGACTATGTTTACTAAACCCTTTTTGGATGTTGGCAAGATGCTCTCCTACACACACTTGTAGGGTTCTCTTGGTCCTCCCAACATATTGTAGTCCAAACTACACTGTAAAAAGTATATCTCATTTTTTGTAGAACAAATAATAAAACTGCCAATCTTATATGATCTCCCAGTTACAGTAGATTCAAAAGTCTGTGTCCTAATTTAATTTTTTTTTTTTTATTTAAATTTTTTTATCAATTTCTGATTTGGTGTGGTATTATCATTACTATGCTCTCAGATTACGCTTCCACTTTCACTTTAATTTTTATGCACACAATTTCTTGTACACCACATATTGGCTAGATTGGTCATTTTGTGTGGTTTCTCTATTCCAATAGAGACTGCTGCATATGTTAATACATTTAAAAATTTAAATTTAATACATTTAATTATATTAAATAAAAAAAATATTTTTTTTTTAAATTAATTTCTAATTTAATATTGTTTTCATAATGAATACACTATGTGCTATAGGCATTTTTTCTTTATAATAGTACCTTTTTATGCCTGTAAGTAGAGGATCATGATTTTAATGCATATGCCGGAGGTTCCTTCCTAGGACTCTGGTAATATGGTGACTGTTTTCTAATACTGTCCAATACTGGGGAGGTACACAATGTTAACAGGCGCTTGATCACATATCGAACCAAAAGTCCATGGAGTTAAAAGTCATTAATGGCACAGGGGGAGAAAAAGTCCACCATGTAGGGCAGCCATCCAGAAACCAAAAGCCAGGGGTTCCACGGGGCTAAAACAAAGACAGACAGGGGCGCCTCTAAGTGTAGACTTTATGCAACAGGTTTAATGAATAAAATTATGCACTCACGTTAGTAAGCATATATTCATGCCCATAAAACAAGGTTGCAGTGTGGAGAAGTGTACATCATCCGGTCATCCGTCCTGCTGGAGCCAAAATCCTTTCGCTGTGGCCGGCTTGTATGACGAGGTTAGAACCAGGAAGTAGGCTCGGTGTATTTGCTTGACAGCGAGGCTTGGTGGATAGGCGAACCTGGATGATGTCATCTGCATGCGACGCGTTTCTGAGTGTGCTTGCTGCCTGGGGGAGGGCAGCCGCGCTCCTTCTTCACGGCTAGTATCTTCTGCACACTGGAACCTTGTTTTATGGGCATGAATATATGCTTACTAACGTGAGTGCATAATTTTATTCATTAAACCTGTTGCATAAAGTCTACACTTAGAGGCGCCTCTGTCTGTCTTTGTTTCAATACTGGGGAGGTGGCAGCACCCTCTAGTGCATGTTGGCTATACACCCAGAAGCTGTGCAGGGATGACAAGCCTGCACTGGAACTGACATGCGGGGCTGGTGCAGGGCATTCTGGGACCGAAGAGGACACGGAAGAGGAGGCCGAAGAGGACGCCCTAGCTTCAGCTGTCCACACCTGAGATGGCAGTGCTGGAAAATACATTTTCAATTTTCTTCTAAAAGGTAAGTGCGACCTGGGACAGTACAGAGGCTATCCATTATGAAATGTACTAGCCCTGACTGTCCCGGGGGTATTTTTATTGAAAAAACGTTTCCAACGCCGGAACTCCGCTTTAACTAAAACTAAACTAAAATAACTATTGTTTGTATCGTTATCACAATGCTGTTTTTATAAAATGAGAGTGTATGCTGTAACCAAAGATTTCATTTAAAGTGGTTGTTAACCCACTTATACAACTTTATATAACCCTCTGTGTTTCCTGATGACAAGTGCTCCTGTCTCTGTGTTTTATAAAAAAAAAATGCCGCCTTTACCGTATTTCAGAGCGGCTCCCGGCAATCACGTGACCAGACGGCTCTCTCCTCTCCCCGTCTGACAGATGCAGGGGGTGGGGTCGAGGTTCACTTGTTGACGTCCGGCGGGGCGAGAGGAGAAGAGGAGAGAGAGAGCCGGCCGGTCACGTGATTGCCGGGAGCCGCTCTGAAATACGGTAAAGGTGGCATTTTCTTTTATAAAACACAGAGACAGGAGCACTTGTTGTCAAGGTTCAAACAGGGTTATATAGGACAATAAACGTTTTCAAAGCAGCAGGAGGGGAGGGAGCGGCCTCTGACACAGGACCAGACAGGCAGGGAGGGGAGGGGGAGAGCAGCACAGAGGAGGACAGAAGAGAGCTGCGGATGACGGAGGCACGTAACCTGACCACGGTGTCAGGGCTCAGTAGCCATGATAAACCATGGTCAGTTTAAAGAGGGGAGGGCAGAAACTGGCAGGATCAGCCAGTTTTTTTAGGTGATACGGTGGTCCAAATGACACAGCACAAGCGCTGTGCTGCATAACATGCTTTAAGGGAACAGGATCTTTTTTTTTTTTTGGGGGTAACAAATGCTTTAAGTGTTAGACTAGGTTCAGTTTAAGAGGTTAGGTTACAGTCAAACTACAAGCCAAATAAAAAATAACATATACAGCCTGTGGACAGGATTGAATCACATGTTTGCTATTACCTTGTAACATAGCTTTACTACCTGTTGATCCTGTCAGAATCCACCCTTTTTCCAATTCCTGTAGCAGACCAAGCTGTTCCGAAAAAGAACAGTTGCAAGGGTTGTAACAAACCTATTATGGTTAGCTTTAATGCATTCTTTTTTTTTCCAAAGGAAATGAAAAACTGTTAAAGCAGAACTAAACTCAGAGATATTAACCTTTCCTCCAATTGTCTGGTGCACGCAAGGTCCCTCGCTGGCGCTGGAAACTTCTCCCCAGTGTCTTCAGCCATCTTTAGGGTGATGTCACACCCACGCAAGTACACTATATTGTCAAAAGTATTGGGACACCTGCCTTTACATGCACATGAACTTTAAAGACACTTTAAAGACATCCCAGTCTTAGTCCATAGGGTTCAATATTGAGTTGGCCCACCCTCTGCAGCTATAACAGCTTCAACTCTTCTGGGAAGGCTGTCCACAAGGTTTAGGAGTGTGTCTATGGGCGTTCTATCGGGTTGAGGTGCAGGCCAGTCAAGTCCCTCTACCCCAAATTCACTTATCTGTGTCTTTATTGACCTTGCTTTGTGTACTGGTGCGCAGTCCCAAACTGTTCCCACAAAGTTGGGAGCTAAGAGTGGAACGCTTGAAAAACAACTCCACACCATAATCCCCGCTCCACCAAATGATTTCAACCAGTACAAAAAGCAAGGTCCATAAAGACATGGATGAGCGAGTTTGAGGTGTGACTGCACAGAGTTCTTACCTTAACCTGATAGAACACCTTCTCATCCCATATCAGTCCCTGACCTCACAAATGCGCTGCTGGAAGAATGGTCAAACATTTCCATAGACACACTCCTAAACCTTGTGGACAGTCTTCCCAGAGGAGTTGAAGCTGTTAAAGCTGCAAAGGTTGGAAAAACAATATTGAACCCTATGGACTAAGACTGGGATGCCATTAAAGTTCATGTACGTGTATAGGCAGGTGTCTCAATACTTTTGACAATACAGTGTAGTTTATTTTATTGCAGAAGAGACTTTGCATATCTATTTTGCAATGAAGAGCCTGTCTGCTAACAATTTTTTAATTAGAGGATTTAGTTGCACCTTAGCTACTGTATGTAAGGTGTTAGCTGAAGTTGGGCCTTAATGCCTACTTGTATATGTTCTCCACTATACAGCACTAATACTGTATGTTAAATTTAAAGTGAATAACAAAAAATTAAATACATATTCCACAACATTGTGCATTTATGTCCATAAACACCAATAAAGTGTCCATGTGCCAATCATAAGTCTCTTAAATAATGCTCAATGTAAGCCACTGTGACAAAACATGCTGTGCTCTTCAACAAAGCGCTGCTGCCATCCACCACCGACACACCAGAGAACTCATCAACTAAATGATCTCCCAGTTACAGTAGATTCAAAAGTCTGTGTCCTAATTTAATTTTTTATTTTGATTTAATTTTTTTTATCAATTTTTGATTCAGTGTGGTATTATCATTACTATGCTCTCAGATTACGCTTCCACTTTCACTTTAATTTTTATGCACACAATTTCTTGTACACCACATATTGGCTAGATTGGTCATTTTGTGTGGTTTCTCTATTCCAATAGAGACTGCTGCATATGTTAATACATTTAAAAATTTAAATTTAATAAATGTAATTATATTAAATAGAAAAAATAATTTATTTTAAATTAATTTCTAATTAAATATTGTTTTCATAATGAATACACTATGTGCTATAGGTATTTTTTCTTTATAGTAGTACCTTTTTATGCCTGTAAGTAGAGGATCATGATTTTAATGCATATGCCGGAGGTTCCTTCCTAGGACTCTGGTAATATGGTGACTGTTTTCTAATACTGTCCAATACTGGGGAGGTACACAATGTTAACAGGCGCTTGATCACATATCGAACCAAAAGTCCATGGAGTTAAAAGTCATTAATGGCACAGGGGGAGAAAAAGTCCACCATGTAGGGCAGCCATCCAGAAACCAAAAGCCAGGGGTTCCACGGGGCTAAAACAAAGACAGACAGGGGCGCCTCTAAGTGTAGACTTTATGCAACAGGTTTAATGAATAAAATTATGCACTCACGTTAGTAAGCATATATTCATGCCCATAAAACAAGGTTGCAGTGTGGAGAAGTGTACATCATCCGGTCATCCGTCCTGCTGGAGCCAAAATCCTTTCGCTGTGGCCGGCTTGTATGACGAGGTTAGAACCAGGAAGTAGGCTCGGTGTATTTGCTTGACAGCGAGGCTTGGTGGATAGGCGAACCTGGATGATGTCATCTGCATGCGACGCGTTTCTGAGTGTGCTTGCTGCCTGGGGGAGGGCAGCCGCGCTCCTTCTTCACGGCTAGTATCTTCTGCACACTGGAACCTTGTTTTATGGGCATGAATATATGCTTACTAACGTGAGTGCATAATTTTATTCATTAAACCTGTTGCATAAAGTCTACACTTAGAGGCGCCTCTGTCTGTCTTTGTTTCAATACTGGGGAGGTGGCAGCACCCTCTAGTGCATGTTGGCTATACACCCAGAAGCTGTGCAGGGATGACAAGCCTGCACTGGAACTGACATGCGGGGCTGGTGCAGGGCATTCTGGGACCGAAGAGGACACGGAAGAGGAGGCCGAAGAGGACGCCCTAGCTTCAGCTGTCCACACCTGAGATGGCAGTGCTGGAAAATACATTTTCAATTTTCTTCTAAAAGGTAAGTGCGACCTGGGACAGTACAGAGGCTATCCATTATGAAATGTACTAGCCCTGACTGTCCCGGGGGTATTTTTATTGAAAAAACGTTTCCAACGCCGGAACTCCGCTTTAACTAAAACTAAACTAAAATAACTATTGTTTGTATCGTTATCACAATGCTGTTTTTATAAAATGAGAGTGTATGCTGTAACCAAAGATTTCATTTAAAGTGGTTGTTAACCCACTTATACAACTTTATATAACCCTCTGTGTTTCCTGATGACAAGTGCTCCTGTCTCTGTGTTTTATAAAAAAAAAATGCCGCCTTTACCGTATTTCAGAGCGGCTCCCGGCAATCACGTGACCAGACGGCTCTCTCCTCTCCCCGTCTGACAGATGCAGGGGGTGGGGTCGAGGTTCACTTGTTGACGTCCGGCGGGGCGAGAGGAGAAGAGGAGAGAGAGAGCCGGCCGGTCACGTGATTGCCGGGAGCCGCTCTGAAATACGGTAAAGGTGGCATTTTCTTTTATAAAACACAGAGACAGGAGCACTTGTTGTCAAGGTTCAAACAGGGTTATATAGGACAATAAACGTTTTCAAAGCAGCAGGAGGGGAGGGAGCGGCCTCTGACACAGGACCAGACAGGCAGGGAGGGGAGGGGGAGAGCAGCACAGAGGAGGACAGAAGAGAGCTGCGGATGACGGAGGCACATAACCTGACCACGGTGTCAGGGCTCAGTAGCCATGATAAACCATGGTCAGTTTAAAGAGGGGAGGGCAGAAACTGGCAGGATCAGCCAGTTTTTTTAGGTGATACGGTGGTCCAAATGACACAGCACAAGCGCTGTGCTGCATAACATGCTTTAAGGGAACAGGATCTTTTTTTTTTTTTTGGGGGTAACAAATGCTTTAAGTGTTAGACTAGGTTCAGTTTAAGAGGTTAGGTTACAGTCAAACTACAAGCCAAATAAAAAATAACATATACAGCCTGTGGACAGGATTGAATCACATGTTTGCTATTACCTTGTAACATAGCTTTACTACCTGTTGATCCTGTCAGAATCCACCCTTTTTCCAATTCCTGTAGCAGACCAAGCTGTTCCGAAAAAGAACAGTTGCAAGGGTTGTAACAAACCTATTATGGTTAGCTTTAATGCATTCTTTTTTTTTCCAAAGGAAATGAAAAACTGTTAAAGCAGAACTAAACTCAGAGATATTAACCTTTCCTCCAATTGTCTGGTGCACGCAAGGTCCCTCGCTGGCGCTGGAAACTTCTCCCCAGTGTCTTCAGCCATCTTTAGGGTGATGTCACACCCACGCAAGTACACTATATTGTCAAAAGTATTGGGACACCTGCCTTTACATGCACATGAACTTTAAAGACACTTTAAAGACATCCCAGTCTTAGTCCATAGGGTTCAATATTGAGTTGGCCCACCCTCTGCAGCTATAACAGCTTCAACTCTTCTGGGAAGGCTGTCCACAAGGTTTAGGAGTGTGTCTATGGGCGTTCTATCGGGTTGAGGTGCAGGCCAGTCAAGTCCCTCTACCCCAAATTCACTTATCTGTGTCTTTATTGACCTTGCTTTGTGTACTGGTGCGCAGTCCCAAACTGTTCCCACAAAGTTGGGAGCTAAGAGTGGAACCCTTGAAAAACAACTCCACACCATAATCCCCGCTCCACCAAATGATTTCAACCAGTACAAAAAGCAAGGTCCATAAAGACATGGATGAGCGAGTTTGAGGTGTGACTGCACAGAGTTCTTACCTTAACCTGATAGAACACCTTCTCATCCCATATCAGTCCCTGACCTCACAAATGCGCTGCTGGAAGAATGGTCAAACATTTCCATAGACACACTCCTAAACCTTGTGGACAGTCTTCCCAGAGGAGTTGAAGCTGTTAAAGCTGCAAAGGTTGGAAAAACAATATTGAACCCTATGGACTAAGACTGGGATGCCATTAAAGTTCATGTACGTGTATAGGCAGGTGTCTCAATACTTTTGACAATACAGTGTAGTTTATTTTATTGCAGAAGAGACTTTGCATATCTATTTTGCAATGAAGAGCCTGTCTGCTAACAATTTTTTAATTAGAGGATTTAGTTGCACCTTAGCTACTGTATGTAAGGTGTTAGCTGAAGTTGGGCCTTAATGCCTACTTGTATATGTTCTCCACTATACAGCACTAATACTGTATGTTAAATTTAAAGTGAATAACAAAAAATTAAATACATATTCCACAACATTGTGCATTTATGTCCATAAACACCAATAAAGTGTCCATGTGCCAATCATAAGTCTCTTAAATAATGCTCAATGTAAGCCACTGTGACAAAACATGCTGTGCTCTTCAACAAAGCGCTGCTGCCATCCACCACCGACACACCAGAGAACTCATCAACTAAATGATCTCCCAGTTACAGTAGATTCAAAAGTCTGTGTCCTAATTTAATTTTTTATTTTGATTTAATTTTTTTTATCAATTTTTGATTCAGTGTGGTATTATCATTACTATGCTCTCAGATTACGCTTCCACTTTCACTTTAATTTTTATGCACACAATTTCTTGTACACCACATATTGGCTAGATTGGTCATTTTGTGTGGTTTCTCTATTCCAATAGAGACTGCTGCATATGTTAATACATTTAAAAATTTAAATTTAATAAATGTAATTATATTAAATAGAAAAATAATTTATTTTAAATTAATTTCTAATTAAATATTGTTTTCATAATGAATACACTATGTGCTATAGGTATTTTTTCTTTATAGTAGTACCTTTTTATGCCTGTAAGTAGAGGATCATGATTTTAATGCATATGCCGGAGGTTCCTTCCTAGGACTCTGGTAATATGGTGACTGTTTTCTAATACTGTCCAATACTGGGGAGGTACACAATGTTAACAGGCGCTTGATCACATATCGAACCAAAAGTCCATGGAGTTAAAAGTCATTAATGGCACAGGGGGAGAAAAAGTCCACCATGTAGGGCAGCCATCCAGAAACCAAAAGCCAGGGGTTCCACAGGGCTAAAACAAAGACAGACAGAGGCGCCTCTAAGTGTAGACTTTATGCAACAGGTTTAATGAATAAAATTATACACTCACGTTAGTAAGCATATATTCATGCCCATAAAACAAGGTTGCAGTGTGGAGAAGTGTACATCATCCGGTCATCCGTCCTGCTGGAGCCGAAATCCTTTCGCTGTGGCCGGCTTGTATGACGAGGTTAGAACCAGGAAGTAGGCTCAGTGTATTTGCTTGACAGCGAGGCTTGGTGGATAGTCGAACCTGGATGATGTCATCTGCATGCGACGCGTTTCCGAGTGTGCTTGCTGCCTGGGGGAGGGCAGCCGCGCTCCTTCTTAGCGGCTAGTATCTTCTCCACACTGGAACCTTGTTTTATGGGCATGAATATATGCTTACTAACGTGAGTGCATAATTTTATTCATTAAACCTGTTGCATAAAGTCTACACTTAGAGGCGCCTCTGTCTGTCTTTGTTTCAATACTGGGGAGGTGGCAGCACCCTCTAGTGCATGTTGGCTATACACCCAGAAGCTGTGCAGGGATGACAAACCTGCACCGGAACTGACATGCGGGGCTGGCGCTGTAGTGATCCACCACCGACACACCAGAGAACTCATCAACTAAATAAGACCACCCATTACATGGAAGTCAAATAGCACTTGATTTAAAACAGAGGATTCACCATCCAAAGTAAGCTTGGAGCATCCACCTTTTATCTCATCAGTGTTGGAGTGCAGTCACAGGTAAGGCATATGGAAGACAAAGGAAATCCGCCATAGCATAAAACTGTTTCACTTTAATAAAAACCAAAGAACCGTAATATACCTACTCACATTTAACACCCAGGGAGGATCAGCAGTGGCTATGCTATTATGAAGGCTTATATGAAGGAGGAGATGGGATAGTAATGATGGACCACTAATTTCTTATGATATGTGATAAAACTTTGGTGCAAGAAAAAGCACTGTTAAATGAACCTGGTAAATGCGGCGACAGAAGGAGACCCCCTCTATAGCTGCTCTATAGCCACTCGGAAATTGCTAAAAAAATGATATCTCCATCATTGCTGCAGCTGCTCCTGTCCAAGGACATATATGTACGTATGGCGGATGGGAAGCGGTTACTTTTTGCATTTATTACTACAAATTCCATTACTTGCTAGTGACCTCTGAACTCTATGTTTCATACTATTTAGCTTTGCATTACTTACACCTGGCTCTGCACTATGCATTATGCACAGTACTACTGATCTCTGAAATGTACGTTACATTTTTCTGACCCCTACAGTCAAGCCCTTCCTCATACCTGACCAGTCCACGGTGAGGGCAACCACAACCCCCAATCTCCCCCGTATGACTCAGTATTGTCACAATTGTCTATTTGTTGCTTATGTATTGTGATGATTACCCATATGTTGACCATGAATCCTAACAATCGCAGCATTAGTGACATACAGAGAAATAAAAAACATTAGTGGTCATGGCATTGGAACCCAGGGCACCACCAGAAAATTAATTACCAAGGTCTGGTGAGTACCATTCAGGGAGAGAGGGGGGATTTGTGCTAGAGGTAGACTTGTCATGAAGGGTGGAGGGAGGGGGTTGTATTGGAAGGATAGGGAGTTTTTGTTCAGGAGGTAGTCTGTGCAATATTAATTCCTGACCCTTAATTCTGTGTTTTACTTACTATTGACCCCTACGCTCTGTGTGTTAATTACTCCTGAATGCTGTGTTATTTACTCCTGACCTCTGCACTCTGCAAGTTACTTACTCCTGACCACTGCACTCTTGACCCAAAGCAGAGTAGGCTCAGGTTTATTTAACCATATCTCTTTAAGGCCCTCCCACTGACAGCACAATTTTAGCTCTGCCCCTCTCCCCAACCCTAGTGGGCATAGTCATTAGGGTGTCTGTGGATTTCATTTTGAATATCTGGTCACCTTAATTTGTGAGTCCCTCTGCCACAGTTTTGGATGGCATTTGTAGTCTTTCTGTTCACAGATTCCTGTAAATCAATGATGTGGCTGTGCAGGTGGAGTCACAGACAGCAGTGCCAAATTCCAAGAGCACCAAAACATTGCAGGATAAAGAACCCCATGATTTATATAAGTGGGAGGGTGGTTTGAGGGTGGGGGCTTGGGTAATGCCTTTGCCTTTGGGCCTTGGGCCTTTGACAACATCCTATGGTGCGATGAAACGCGTCAGAACGCCAGCCCACATGCAGACACGCCTCCAGCCGCGGCCAATATGATTACATGCCTTGTATCATGCAACGTCATGTGAGTTTTTTACCTGTTATTTTATTCCAATAAAACGTACATGCTTCACTATTTGAGCCCCATTCGTTTTTGGAGGGACATTCATGTTCATGAAGTATGAATGTATGAGGATACGTTAATATTGATGAAGTCATTGTGTTGGACCCGGTGCCAGATATCTGAGTGGACTCTGCCCCATTGATGATTCTGTGACCCATGCTTGTTGGACCTTCCTTAACCGGGGGTCTAGCATTCTGGTAAGGGAATTACTATACTTGAGCACGTGGTTCTTCCAGGATTGGGGTTGTGATCCTATGGTGTTGGAAATTTTCTTCGCTCATCTCTGATTCTTAGCACCTGGCCTCATGGACTTTTTATTGACTTTGCTAAATCTTTTTCTTCTGGTGTATTTATTTATGCAGAAGTGTTTGGCGCTGTACTCCTTTTTACTATTAAGCTTGGGTAATGCAACCATGTTTCATGTTACACTCTAAATATGGGTGTAACATAAATCATGGCCAAAAACGTGGACTAAGCCTTTAACCTCCCTGGTGGTAATCCCGAGTGTTGCTCGGGGTTCATTTTCAGTTCCAAAAGTGGTAACCCCGAGCCACACTTGGGATTACCTTGTAGTGAAACTTACCTTGTCCCTAGGATTCCCCAATATCCTCCGCCGATGCTGGTGTTCTATCAGAATACCGCTACCGCTACCTATCAGATTCTACAACCAGAAGTGACGAGAAAACTTACTGAGCATGAGCCATGCGTTCCAACATGGGCACTATGCGTTCCAATAGCTTTCCATGTGACAGAACACGAAGCATCAGCAGATATGTTCTTACACCCATTTAATTTCAGCCTGATTTTAGCAGTAAACTCACCTTTCATACCGAAATAGACTATTTCACCGTGACCGAGTGAAATAGTCTGTTTCACTATATAATCAGTTTGTCGCTGAGCAGGGGTGTACCAAGATGGCCGTCGCCACCTTCACTATATTTACTATATTTCAATAACAATACAAATGTAATACTGTTATTCAGTCTATAAGGTGATTTTACTGGTAAAATAAATATAAAATTCAAGACCTGTGTGGGTGTAAGAAGATGTCTGCAGCTGCTTCGTGTTCTGTCACATTAGGAAAGCTATTGGAAAGCATAGCGGCCATGTTGGAACGCATGGCGCATGCGCAGTAAGTTTTTCATTCCGAACATCACTTTCGGTTGCAGAATCTGATAGGTAGCATTATTCTGATAGAACACCGGCATCCGTCTTCCAGGTTCCCTTCCCTGCGAGCACCACGACTCAGGGGGGAGCAGGAAATTTAATATAAAGTACACAAAACATGACATGATACATGGTAATCTGTTAGATTACTTTACTGTATATAACCATTTCACCTCAGTTTTGTCCCTAGTGCTTTGTCCAGTGCCCTGCCTGCACTTTTACTGTTTTATTCCTTTTATTTTTATTAATCATTTTTTATTAATAATGTACTAATTACTGAATGTATTAATGAATTAATTTATTATATTATTAATAATCTTTATTTACTTTTACTGTTTTATTCCTTACAGGCCTACAATACAAAACAACAGATTTCCATGCATAACAATGTACCGCTTTGATATTAAAAAATACTGACATAATCAGACCGCCAGGGAGGTTAAGGTCCAGGGCATGCGGTAGGCCAATTTTTCTTTTAGCTTCAAAACACCTGCATCAAACGCAAGGTACTGTATTCATTGTCAAACACCAATGTACCATTTCACACACACAATTCTTATTGCTGAAATACAAAATCGAAAACATATCTTGGTCATAGCAATCAGGTAGTTTCCAATTCACATTTCTTTGGCTCAGATTAAAATGAAGGTAAATATCTGATTGGCTATCACTGAAAACTCATATACACCAGAAGACCCAGAATTCACATTTTTTACATATTTTAGTGGGAAAGGAGTTAGCACAGATTAGCACCTCACTCATGGATACCGGAAATGTCACACCCAACCTTGTTTACAAGTTAGAGATTTTGTTATTAGGAATTTTGTGCTGGAATTTTGTTTAAAACAGTTTCGTCCTCGGAAAAACTCAGTCTGGCTCAAATCAATTTAAAGAAGAAGCACAAATCATTAATAAAATGTATTACGTATTATATATATATATATATATATATATATATACCTTTATATATATATATATATATATATATATATATATATATATATTATAATTAATAAAATGTCTTCCTGCCACTAGAAGGACACAAATTTACTGCTCACAAAAAAAACTGAACTAATTTCAGTGTAAAACATTTTAAAAATCTTTTGTTAACATTTGTGTTCTGTCCTTCCTATATGCATTTTCTTTGTTGTTCTATTGAATTACATCAGGTCATCATTGTTCTGTAGTATGCTGACATCTAATCCACTGCACCTTGTTTAATTGTTTTTTGGTATCATGCTTTGTCATCGCCTTCTGTTTAGTGCTAGTTAGTTCAGTCCCAGCTAGGCCCTCCCTGTTTTCTCCATGCTTCATCAGTTAGTATTCGTTTTTTACAGAGACATAGTCATTGTCTTCCTATGTTGTCAAAAAGATGTCAAAAGATTGGAAACAATCACCCATACTGCACTTATACGCTATTATGTTCAATTAAACTTCTGTGTCTTTTTGAAGAGTTGAGCTGCCCGGATGGTGCTAAGTCAGCAGGTGACCATACTGTCCATACAGACTGAGTCTATGGAAAAAGTCTGCAGGGTTTATTTCCCTAGTGGCATCCTAAAGAGACTTGGAGGAATCAGGGCCACCATCAGGGGGGTGGGGCCGCCATGTTTGGGACTCGGGCACACAGGAGGGCCCGGACAGCAGGAGGATCGGTGGGGAGGAGATTAATGACAGAACTATGCACTGTGTGCCTCTTCCTCCACCAGCTGAAAGCCGGTTTCTCCCCCTCTCCCTCTCGCTTGTCCCTTCTCACACTCTGCGCGGCAAGGGGACTGCAGTCTGGAGCAGTGGTGGAGAGGAAAGAGCCAGGAGGAGGTGCGCTGTGTTATACTCTCCAGAGTCTCCCCTCCTGACAGAACAACACTCGTCCATACGGCACAGGATACAGGAATGCTCTTTCATTGCATCAGACTGTACACACACACAGTTTAATTACTGCCCCCTACGCCCTCCATGGGCTGCTCATCTCCGACAGCAGGAGATGTGGGTAGGGGGCGGTAATCAAACTGTGTGTGTGTGCAGTCTGAGGCAATGTAAGAGCGATCCTGTCTCCTGTGATGCATGAATGAGTGTTAAGGCCCGTACACACGTACCGATCGTCGTCATACAAACGTCGGCGGACGAAAGATCTGCCGATTGTACGCTTGTTAGTATGGTGCCTCCGACAGCTGTCTGCGTACATTCTGCGGACAAGAGTCTTTCTTGCAAACATAAAAATTTTTGTATGCCGACACCAGAACGGACGATTGTTCGCCAGTCAGTACAGAAATCAGCCGACAGACCGCAGATTTGCAAGACTAGGCATGCTCAGAAAAGAAAAAACACAGGGAAAGTTAACCATTACATGACATCACTTCTGCAGTCAGCTGAAGTCGGCGGACAAAATTCTTGTGCTGTCTTTGCACTTTTCAACAGACATCAACATCCCGGGGAGAAAAGACGAACGTTTGTATGACGACGATCGGTACGTGTGTACGGGGCTTTATTCTGACAGGAGGGGAGAACACAACACAGTGCAACTCCTCCTGGCTTTGTAGTAGTGGGGGGGGGGGAGGGGAAGGGGGGTAGAGACTACAGTAAAATTGTACCCAATGGGGGTGGAGGGGGAATAATAATGGGAAAATAATTTATGACTTGGATGTTTGTACAGGAGTAGGGATTGGCAGCTTTCTGTGCTAGGAGGTGTAATGGGGATTTGGTAGAAGGAAAAAATTGGGGGGGGGGGGGGGTTGGTATGTGCTAGTCGGAGGGTTTGGGGGGTTTGAGCCAGAAGGGGGTATTGCAGGGGGGAGGGGGTTTTCTAGGAGGAGACATTGGAAGGAATTTGTGCAGGGAGAGGGGATGGGGGGGGGGGGGGGTTGTGCTAGGAGGAGAAATTGAGGGGAGTTTGTGCTAGGAGAAGGGATTGGGGGAATTTTTGTTTTTGCTAGGATAGGGAATTTGGGAAAAAAGAGAATGTGTGCTTAGGCAGGGTATTTTTTTGGGGTGAAGATGATTTCTAATAGGAGGGGAAATTGCATTTTTTGTGCCGGGAGAGGGAATATTTGCATTTTTGTTTGGGGAGAGTATTGGCTTGCAGACAGAATTTATGCTTAGAGGGTGAATGTTCTGATAAGTGCAGTTTTTTCTTTCTTTTTCTTTTTTTTTTGAGGGGGAGGGATTTATGCTGAGACACTGGAAGCAGTAGCCACATTAAAAAAGAAAACACTGATTCACACTTTACAGGCCACAGTGCCCATGTGAATGAGGACCAAGTTCTCATTTACACACACATAGCTTTATTTATTACCATTTAATGTTTTAGATTTAGCAGGAATTTTGTAAGTTATGTTATGTTTATGTCCGCTAATGATAATTTTTGTGTATTTTTTTGATAATATAATTTTGATATTTTATATATATATATATATATTTATATATTTTGAAGTCCCCCCCCCTCCCCTTGTCTATACCAGGCCCTTCAGGTAAAAAAAAAAAAAAAAAATGCTTGGGACTTCATAACACACAGGGCTCAGGATTGTGTATTGTGCAGTTGTGAGCAGGACGTATTACACAAGGCGCAGAAAAAAAAAAAAAGCACCCACCCCCCCATGTTGAGGGTATGTGGCTTGGTATGGTTCAGGACGGGGGGGGGGGGCGCTCGCTCAACCCCCCCCTTTCCTGACCTGCCAGGCTACATGCTCAGATAAGGGTCCGGTATTAATTTGGGGGGGGGGGGCTTACAGCGGTTTTTTTTTTTAATTTTGGTGTGGGGTTCCCCTTAAAATCCATACCAGACCTGAATTGCCATTTTTTCATTTTAGAAATATCAATATTTCTGCAGCAGGCTCTATACATCGTATAGATACACCACTTTACAGGCACATTAAGGGGACCCCCCCAGGCACGATATTTAAATGAATTTTTCATTTTTATTGTTTCACTTTAAGCATCATTAAAATCCCTGCTTCTTTAAAAAAAAAAAAACGATTGTTTTAAAAAAATGTTTTGCATTGATACATGTCCCCCAGGGCAGTACCCAGGTCCCCATACACTTGCATAAGCCTTTAAAATGAGGACTTTTGATTTTTCATGTTCATGTCCCATAGACTTTGATAGAGTTTGCATGTTTGCTAGAACTTTTTTCCTGTTCAAGATGTTCTGGTGTGAACCGAACAGAGGGGAGTTCGGCCCATCCCTAGTTAAGATGGTGGCAGGGTGACAAGACTTACGTGTCTAATTGTGAATGTGAAGTTCAATTTGGCACTAGAATTAGACCCAGTGCACTCTGCAATGTAACAGACCTGGTCTGACAAGACCCCTACATTCATCTGTGTGAGGACACTAGTTTATGAGCGGTGTGGTTGTTACACAGCTCCACCAACACAGGGAATTGCAGTGCGGAAAGCAATTTGTTTTTGTAGGTAAAAACAGTATTTTAATGCATTTTCTAGCAAAAAAAAAATCACAGATCATAACACATAGGAATACAAGACTATAAACTGATAAAAAGTATGAAACTTCAACTGGGCTTTAAGAAGTTGTAGATAAAAGTTCAAATTTGTGTAGGTAACTATAAAGTCCTTAACCTTTGTATAAGCCAGAATTCCTGACTTAGTACCATGGAGAGGCTCAAGGGTTCAACATTTTTAGACCTACAGTCCCAAGGAGCTATCATCAGACAAAACAGTCTTTCTGGCAAATACCAGAATTACCATATTCCAGGTCTACATGTATTCCATTAGTGAGATCTGCCTTCTTGAGAAGCATTTTGAGTGTGATATGTCAACAACCAGTGGCAGCAATAGAGAATTTTCAGTTTTGGAGCCACAATGCCATTTCCCTTATTTAGGATGTAGCTGGTGTCCCCCCTCCCCCTTCAAACCTTGACTGATGTATAAAAATATTAGAAAGCGTTTTCTTACCTTTTTCAAAAACCACCCTTGACAGCAACTTGTAATAGTGGTAGAAAGTACTTTAATATAGCCAAGGTTGACCACGTGACTACCATGGGGTCAAGAATCATGGGCACCCAGTTGTTTGTCTACCTGGTGGTTTATGCAGGTAGAAATAGCATTTGACTGAAATGAATTAAGATCATGTATATACTGTCAAACAAGATATATAGTATTTAGATGACATGGGTGTTTGCAACATTTAGGCCTGGTTCACACCTATGCATTTTTTTGTGAGTTTTCCGTTTTGCAGAAACATACTACAGGCCATTTACCATAGTTTCCTATGGGTCACATTCACATCTGTGCATTTTATGCAAAGTGACTTTTTTCTGGTTTTTGGTTCCATAGACTTCAATGGCTCAAAAACGTGTATTAAAAAATACACAAATTTTCCTGGAATATGCAAAATGCAAACTGCAAAATGCATAGGTGTAAGCCAGGCCTTAAGAACCTAAAAATAATTGCCACAAAAACAATTAGTATTCTTTATCACTAGAAATTCTCTCCTAGATAAAGATCAGAAAGACAGGGGGCCACAAAATATTTTTTTCCATCACACAAAGCTACAGCTCTGTGTGGTATGTGACCCTTTTATAATCATCTCACCCACTCCTGAGTCTAGTGAATACTCCTGCCCTAGTGCTACTGCTCCACACCTTCTGGAGAGAGCAATCTATAATTTAAACTCTAGGACAGCAAAGATGTTATAGAGAGCTATCTAACAGTGTCGGTCAGCTTTGGGTAACATTGTTTAGATTATTGAAGGGGTGGGAGGGGGGAAGGTACAGAGGCAGAGTATTGGATATATATATGTTTCTCCACCTCCATTGGATAGCACCTAAAAGTATAGACTATTGTTTGCCTATTGGACCATTTTGAATCCAAGTAAGTTGTAGGATTCCTGTCCCATAAGCCCCTGTGGCCTTTAAAGTTGGATCCTGCTAGGTGACCTGTTTGTGGGAACCCCCCCGCAACTCTATAAGTGGGCACTAATGCTCCTTGTTAGGTTTTTGCTCTCTAAGTACTGGGGCTAAGTTTTTCTGACCCTCACTGCTGGAACTGCCAAACATCCCACAGCCCTATAATGATTCCAGCAATTGAAGCATATACACACCTGCCAAGATTTAATTTTTTTCTCTTGCGCCACCTGCCAAGACTCAATGCAGGTTACTATTTTGAGAGCAGTATTCAGATTTATAGGTCTTAGGAACCACCGTAAAAATATTTACAGTTGGATCTAATAAAGTTTTTAAAGTGGCAGTCCAGTGCAAAATGGGAAAATGCATGGTTTGATGAAGTTGACAAATTAATCCACACAACATTATGAAGTATGTTTGTACCTACTTAACTCACCAACGCACACTTTGTTAGGGTTTTCCGCTGTCTTCTGAACCCATTGGGAAGACACTCCCTCGCTTTTTTTCCTTGTGACTCCAAGACAAGAAATCAGAGGAAAATAAGTCACTGGGATAGGAAGACACAGCAGTAAACATCTGAGATAAGTTCTAACCATTCCCAGAACCAGATCATCCGCAAGGCAATATAGACCGAAGTCTAGGGCCCAGCAGATATCACTGGTCTACAAGGAGAAGGCCTCGGAAATGAAAGTAGCTACATTTTACCAGAACTGGGTCACCTATAAAGGAAAAATATGGCCTGGGTATTAATTGGCTCCAGTTTCCAAGATACAGCTTCAGGTCAAAATTGCATCAAAATAATTTAAAATTCAAATATGGGGGGGGGGGGGGGGATGTGCGATTATGCTCCATAACTTTTCTGCAAAGTGTGATATAGCAATGAGAATGGTGCCACACCAATAATTTTATATTTATCTTTTTATTGATACCAAAAACAACTTTCCATGGATTTATTGGTTTTTCATGTAACATTTCTATGCTCCCTCCACACCATTGGGATTGCGAAAGGCATGGACTTTTTCTTCTCGTTTTGCCAATAAAGCAGATAAGTTGCGCATGTATTGCAACAATAATGAAGGGCCCAACTCTTGTCCTGATCCCCTATTTTGCATTCAAAATATAGGTGGTATGCCTTTTTTACCACTGCTGTCATACTGCACTTTTGAGAGTAACCTTGCCACACATGTAGCAGAAGTAATCTGTGTTGTTTACACAGTTTCAAAGGCATCTTCTTGACTTCTGAGGGAAAACTGTTCCTTAGAAATGCTAGACAGTGACACTTTCACAAGCCACCAGATTTAACTGTATGATGCGTTGTTCTAACCAAGACACATGTACCTTGCAATAAAAGAATAAAAAAATACAGTTAGGTAATAATCCTTAGTCTCAAAGTGAAGATAAATTTATATACTTCCATGTGGTACCATTTTCGTTGTTCTACTGTACTTTGTCGAGAAGTTATGGGGCATCATGATTATCAGACACCTCCCTCCTTTGTAGGCAAATATACTCGCCTGTGTATAAATCTTTATTGTGAAATATCTTGAAAACTTTAGCTAACCAGCACCTTTATCACCTGTTTTCTAATTTATCTAATCAAAATATGTAAGAATTAGCACATTTTATCTCGGAAACCTTCATATTCCTGAAGTACACTGGGAGATAGGATAGGTGGTCAAAGTTGTGCATCTGCCTATTACCTCACAAAAGAGAATGAACTTGCTGGCAGTTGGTGTCTGATGGGGCCATGCCAGTACAAAAATGCAGATTGTGGTGGAAAGGGGTTTTCTGTACCCAGGGCTGCTGTTAAAAATCGCGGGGCCCCGTACAGACTACCTGGCAGGGCCCCCCTAAGAAAATATTAAAGATATATTTAGCTAAAATTATAACAAAATCACTATTAGCAGACAAAAATATAACATAACTCGCATAATTCCTGCTAAATATAAAAAAAAAAAAACTATGTTAAATAAAAAAGAAGATGAGATGAGAAAAATATACAGGCTGGGCAGTTGGAGCTCAGTGATCAGAGAGACAGAGAGAGAGAAACAAAGTTACAATTTACAAATAAACTCCTGAGCAGAGATAAGTGCTGGGAGGGGGGGCCCACACAGAGAGGGGGATTAGTGAGGGACAATTGTCTCTTTCTCACCTGATAAAAGCTGATAGCATGGAGAGGGACAGATCAGATTCAGGTGCTGGAGGAAGATTTCTGTATTTGTTGTCCATCACAAATCCCCCTCTCTGTGTGGACCCCCCTGTGTGCTCGGGCCCCCTACAAGAGGGCTGGTGGTCCCCCCCCTATCAGCGGCCCTGTCTGTACCTATTGCAACCCTTGGCAATGTCAATCGAAGAGATGGGGGGGAGGGGGGAGCATCTACCTTGCCTAGGGTCCCATTTCTCCTTAATTCACCCCCGCATTCACCTCGCTATGCAAAACAATACAAAAAAAGTTTTATCTGGAGCCACGCCCCTAAAGTTTCGGCACAGTGTGAATTGAGTAAACAGTCACTGATCACGAACCATGGTAACTGAGTGTAAGTTTCTAGTGAGTTCCAGCTTAGCAAAAGAAAAATTTTTTTGTATCACTCCATTTTGGCTGAAAACGTCCACTTTCCATATAGACTCTGTACATTGCATTTGAGGGATTTTAGCAAACTTTGTTACTGATAAGGCAGCGAGAGAAAAACTAACATTCTTCACAGAAATGTGTTACATGATCTACGTCATGAATTGCTTCATGCCTAAACTTTTATTCTTGAATTGATTAGGGATGAGTTTTGGATCTGCAGCAAGTCCCTGGTATTCACAAAGTTTGCAAATCAACAACTTTAGGCGGGAAACTTTGTAGGTTTGCATCCAGAAATAAGGAACAACTTATTGTAGCACCCTGTTAGATAGATGCTAGGATTAGTTAGATTTATTGCTGGCTCACTGTGTCCAGTGGAACTGGCTGTGTTTTTGTTAGATAAATTTAGTTGAGCTCACTGTAACCTGTGCAGCTGATTAATTAGGTCAGTTCAGTGTTCTAAGCTTCTGCTAGTCTGTTTCCAGTGAGTGGTGGAATTCTCTAGAACAGGAATTCCCAAACTACGGCCCTGCAGCTGTTGCAGAACTACACATCCCATGAGGCATTGCAAAACTCTGACATTCACATACATGACTAAGCATGATGGGAATTGTAGTTCCTGAACAGCTGGAGGGCCGTAGTTTGGGAATCCCTGCTCTAGAACGTCGGAGTGGAGTTGTGCTGCGAAACTGCATAAATACTCAGGGACACTGGACTTCTGGGTCTCTTCCTGCAGAGGATAAGTCTGACCTGGAGGGCTACTGCCCTTCAGGGCAATGCTGCCATGTGCTTGCTTGGATGCTAAAGCTACAGTGAGCTGACTGAGGGGCTGTCTGGTGAAGATCTAGTCTAATATCACTAAAGTTGAACGGAGCCAACTAACCATTCTGTGAGTACAGACTGCTGTAAGAGATCTTAGAGACTTTTGGGCTGCTGCCACCCGTCTTGTGCTAGAGATTCAGCTGTGTTTGTCTAAAGGTACCATCAGCCGGTGTTCTGAAGAGCTTAGTTTATCTAATTCTTTGTGAAGGGCCTCTTCTCTTAGTGCTCTGAAGGAGCTAGTGGGGTTTTAACTGCTTCTATTACAAGCTAAGTCCACAGTTAGCTATATGCGATGACGTCTGCTTCAGTTTCACGGAAAGGAGTTCACTGTCCTCAACCTGTACATAGTTTCTATTTTTGGAGTATCCCACTCACTTCCCTCAAGCCTATCCAAGATCTCCAAAAATAAAAACAACAAAAACAAAACTCTTAGACTGGTTATTAACCACTTAAGCCCCGGAAGATTTTACCCCCATTCCGACCAGGGGGTATTTTGCGATTCAGCACTGCGTGACTTTAACGGACAATTGCGCGGTCGTGCGACGCTGTACCTAAACAAATTTGGCGTCCTTTTTTTCCCACAAACAGAGCTTTCTTTTGGTGGTATTTGATCACCTGTGCGATTTTTTGATCACGCGCTATAAACAAAAAAAGAGCGTCAATTTTGCAAAAATAGCAATATTTTTCACATTTTTTTATATGAAATTCCCCAAAAAAAAATTTAAAAATCAAAATTTTTTTACTTTTTCAGCCAATTTGTTTTATGCTACCTATGTTTGGTAAAAAAAATCGCAAAAAGCGTATTTTGATTGGTTTGCGCAAAAGTTATCGCGTTTACTAACAAAGGGAAAGATTTCTGTCATTTTTGTTGTTTTTTTTTTTAACGTGTAATGGCGGCGATCTGCGATTTTTTTTGCGGTACTGCGACATTGGGGCGGACAGATCGGACCCTTGACTGACATTTTTGACACTTTTGGGGTTACCAGTGACATTTCTACAGTAATCAGTGCTATATATATGCACTGTTACTGTAAAAATACACTGGTAGTGAAGGGGTTAACTTTATTTGGGAGGGAGGGGCTGTGTGTATCCCTAGGGGCGTGCTTTCTACTGTGATTGGCTGGGGCTTAAGCTGTATGGACACTGATCAACGGATCTACATACTAGATCCGAGTGATCAGTATCCTAACAGCAAGGAGAATGACAGGCAGCTTGTTTACACAGGCTGCCTGACATTCTCCCTCTCCCCCGCCGATCGCCGAGTGACCGGCGGACATCGGGTCCGCCGGTCACACGCGCGGGGGGGTCCGTGACCACGCGGGAGCGGGAGCGCGCCTCCGGGGGCGCGCGCTCGCTCCCTAGACCCTCACAAGCTAGTGACGTAGCCCTACGTCACTTTGCCTGTGAGGGGCTGACTGCCGACGTAGATCGGCGTTAGGCAGTCGGCAAGTGGTTAAAGAAAATCATGGCTGAGATTGTTTGCCTGGGCACGGGGAAAGAACCTGGAAAACTTTCCAGAGGCTCCTATGGGAGTATACTACACTATAATATAGTGCATAACCTTTTATTTAGTCAAATGAGTCTCAAGAGCTGAGGTATAGATAACTCAGCACCATTAATAAAATAGGTAGGCTCACAGCAGCCATACTGTCAGTGTGTGTTTCAATTGTTTTGGAGAGGTGACAGTTCTGCGTAGAGAGAAATTTTTTTTAAATTTTTATTTTGTAATTTTTGCATGACAGTTCACTGCCAGAGAGAAGGGGAGTGCTACCTCCTGAGAGAATGAAGGATTAGGTAATTAAAAAAAATTCTCCTCTCCCCTGGACAATATAAGCTATCGACCCTGTGCAGTGCGGGTGAATCCCCACTGTAAGGGATTATTTTTTTGTTGCTTAGAGTTTGGATTTAAAGTCCACCCCCTGAGCCCCTTAAACTCATATACTTCCATGCAAACTCTTGATATTTTCCGACTGTTGCTGGGTGGAGGAGAGGGAGACTAGTGAATGTCTGCTTGCTGATCTCCACTAGCTGCAAAGAACCTGAAAGTGACATGTATAATGTAGCTTCTGCTTTCGGGTGTCACTTTTCCTAGTCACTGTGGCCAGGAGAGAAGCTAATGGAGTGCAATCTAAAAGACCCCCTGATGTCTCAATAAAGAGAACCTGTCACAAAAAAAAATTATATTATATCACATGGGGACTTTTTGTGCCCGATTTGATATAAATAAAATTTTAGGGCTTGTTCACATCATTGTATTGCATTGTATTGTATTGCAACGCAGCAGCTGGTGTGCGGTGCAGTGGGGCCGAGATTAGCACAGTGATGATGCGCTGAGCTCAACACGTTGCTCTGTTTCCTTTTTTTTTTTACTTTATTCAACATGTGGTATTAACTGGGCACATATGAGACAAGGCATTTTGCCATGTGTATGCGATGGGGCTGTGCTGGAATAACTGTCCAATGCAGTCACACCACATGTGGTGTAAATCTAGCCTTCGGCAGTGGGGCCGAGATTAGCGCAGTGATGATGCGCTGAGCTCAACACGTCGCTCTGTTTTCTTTTTTTTTTTTTTTACTTTATTGAGATATCACACAGACATCTCATAAAGTTCAATTGCCAGCCGCGCTGTGCATTCAGCACTTTTACAGTGCACCGTGCCCGCACATTACTGCAACATGTGGTATTAACCGGGCACATATCAGACAAGGCATTTTGCCTTGTGCATGCGGTGGGGCTGTGCTGGAATAGCTGTCCAATGCAGTCCCACCACATGTGGTGTAAATCTAGCCTTCTAGCCTTAGTGAAAAAAAGTTGTTAAAAAGTAAAGTTACACCCAAGCACTTAACTCTCACCCAAAAAAAAAGTTGAGCCCTCTTCGTAAACACATCTGTGCCTACATATGAAAATGTCCCTTTTGCTACACATGTTACATATCTCTGCACATACAGGGACGAGAGCAGTAGTTCTAACTCTAAAGTGATGACATGTAGGGGCTTTTAAAGTGTTGTCTATGGAAAGCATAGGGTACCAAAGTTCATCATCATTTTAAAGGCAAGCTCAATTTGGAAGTTTGACATATTGGGTATCAATTTGGGCAGCGCAACCTCATCTTTTTTACTACAATTATATGGCATGCAATATTCCTCAAAAAAAAAAAAGGCGTATGAGTGTACATGATAGTATATACAGTGCCTTGCGAAAGTATTTGGCCCCCTTGAACTTTGCAACCATTTGCCACATTTCAGGCTTCAAACATAAAGATATAAAACTGTAATTTTTTTTGAAGAATCAACAACAAGTGGGACACAATCATGAAGTGGAACAAAATTTATTGGATATTTAAAACTTTGTTAACAAATAAAAAACTGGAAAAATTGGGTGTGCAAAATTATTCAGTCCCTTTACTTTCAGTGCAGCAAACTCTCCAGAAGTTCAGTGAGGATCTCTGAATGATCCAATGTTGACCTAAATGACTAATGATGATAAATATAATCCACCTGTGTGTAATCAAGTCTCCGTATAAGGGCCGGTTCACACTCTTGCGAGTGCGGCGATCGCATGTAATTCGGAGCGCACTGCTCCTTCATTACATGCGATCGGATGTGCGGATGCAAATTCAGCCATACACTTTGTATGGCTGAAATTCACACTGCACCCGCACAAAAGACGCACAGGACCCTTTTTTCCAGCCGCATCAGGATCGGATCACACAGTGGTTCACACTTGTGCGATCCGATCCTGTGTGAACTGTCAGATCGCACTGCGATATGCGATCAAACTGGGGGTGTCATTAACATTTAATTGACACCCCCTGCGTATCGCATATGGCAGTGTGAACTGCCAGATGTGCGTTTGCGATGCGGGAACAGGCTGCGAATTCGCAGCCTTCCCGCATCGCACAAGTGTGAACCGGGACTAAATGTACCTGCACTGTGATAGTCTCAGAGGTCCGTTTAAAGCGCAGAGAGCATCATGAAGAACAAGGAACACACCAGGCAGGTCAGAGATACTGTTGTGGAGAAGTTTAAAGCCGGATTTGGATACAAAAAGATTTCCCAAGCTTTAAACATCCCAAGGAGCACTGTGCAAGCGATAATATTGAAATGGAAGGAGTATCAGACCACTGCAAATCTACGAGGCCCATGATCACTCTGGATGAACAGCAGAGATCTACAGCTGAAGTGGGAGACTCTGTCCATAGGACAACAATCAGTAGTATACTGCACAAATCTGGCCTTTGTGGAAGAGTGGCAAGAAGAAAGCCATTTCTTAAAGATATCCATAAAAAGTGTCGTTTAAAGTTTGCCGCAAGCCACCTGGGAGACACACCAAACATGTGAAACTGCTGTTCACAAACGCTCTCCATCCAACCTCACTGAACTCGAGCTGTTTTGCAAGGAGGAATGGGCAAAAATTTCAGTCTCTCGATGTGCAAAACTGATAGAGACATACCCCATGCGACTTACAGCTGTAAAGGCTGCAAAAGGTGGCGCTACAAAGTATTAACTTAAGGGGGCTGAAAAATTTTGCATGCCCAATTTTTCAGTTTTGTATTTGTTTGAAATATCCAATAAATTTCGTTCCACTTCATGATTGTGTCCCACTTGTTGATTCTTCACAAAAAATTACAGTTTTATATCCTTATGTTTGAAGTCTGAAATGTGGCAAAAGGTCGCAAAGTTCAAGGGGGCCGAATACTTTCGCAAGACACTGTATAATCAAAATCATCAAAAATGTGATTGAAATTGAAAAGTGATGCTCAAAAAACCATCAAAGGTTATAAATTATTTAAAAATAAAATAATAAAATATAAAGATAAATATTTAAAATTCACAACAAAAGTGCACTGTGTGTGTGTGAAAACACGCATATAATATTCAAGTCCCAAGAGTCCATAAACATGTGTACATTAAACTTCTTGATGATAAAGTGCAAATGAGAAAGTGCAATAATGGTTCACAGACTTGTGTCCTCCTCAACACCATGTGAAAAGTGGGAATGGTGATGGTACCCTTACCAGCTAACAAGATAGCATACACTTTACAACTTGCAAGGGCTGGTGTTGTGCAGCAAGAAGTCTTCCCACAACCGAATCTTTCACCTCGTAAGAATTATTACAGGTCAGGTATGGCAAATATTGCCAGCAACCACCGGTATCTCTGATATCCAAGTTGTCTCCCTCTGAACAGTCCTACTGCGGCTCCGTATCAGTATGGATAAAAACTTCCTCTATGGGTCACTCCCGGTGTATCTCATTCACAGTGATAGTCCCCACATATGGAAGTAAGGAGCAGGCAATAGTGCATTATCTCAATGATACGTTTAATGGAAAAAAGGTAGAACACTTACATGAACAGACGATAAGATGGGCGAGTAAATGGTTACAGATGATCGCGGCCACTCTGTAGCGCGGACCGCAAGAAGTGACAGCGCGGCTTCTCCACCCGACGCGTTTCGCCTACGAAGGCGTCCACTGGGATTGGAGGGAAGCCTCGCCGTCACCATCCGCTTTTTATGAAGGATGTAATCAAACATTACTGGCATCACTTTCTAATCACAATATTCCTCAAAACCAACCACTGGAAGCAATATAGATGGAAGCTGCAGCTTTTAGTAGGCATTGACATACAGAAATCCTTTTGGCAGTCCTGGAGTATGCGCTATCCTACTTTCAGTCATGCGTGGGCTATAAGGATAAAGTGCTCTATGTTTGAAATGCCTGCACCCACAATGAATTGCAGCATTAATCTACACACTAACAGACATGGCAGAAAAATGGTAATTTATATAAATAACAAACTGCTACTTTTCTAAATTTTTTCAAAGGGTAAATTTCTTTTTATTCTTGCCACTGATAGGTCTTGTTATAGTCTGATGTGTAGCATGGTCTGGTTCATGAACTACTCAGCTATATTAAGAAACCACTTAGTTGTTCAGACTCCATATCACAGTCTAAAGGTCAGACATATACCTGGTCAGCGGGAAGGAATGTGCAATGTACAACAGGTTTTAGGCCCCCTTCTGTTTCTTTAGCTAATGGTCAGATCAGTGTCATCATTCTAATGTTTAGAGAAAATTGTGGAAAATGTGGTATGTGTTAACCCTGACGACCCTAAACAGTCATTTTATTGTCCTTCAGACTTAAGGGGGGGGGGGGGCAGACTTTCTGTGGCCATTGGGAGTAGGAAATGCTCCAGTGTTAGTGGGCTAAACAATGTTTGAGGCAGTGGGAATAAAAAAATGGCACAGTGCCTGTGGTCAATATTGAGGAGGAATAGTGCCCCACATCGGTATTAGTAGGAGGAATAGTGGCATATCCATGGTATTAGTAGGGGGAACAGTGCCCTATCATTGTGTCAGTGGAAATAATAGTGCCCCATCACTAGTGTCAGTGGAAAGAATAATGCCCCATCAGTAAGAGGAATAGTACCCCATTGTTGATTTCAGTGGGAGTTATCATGTCCCATCTTTGGTGATAATGTGAGAAATAGTGCCCTATCATTGGTGATAGCAAGAGGAATAGTGCCTCATTGTTGATATCAGTGGGAGGAATGGTGCCCCATTTTTGATAGGAATGGGAGGAATAGTGCCCCATTGTTGATATCAGTGGGATGAATAGTGCTCCATCACTGGTATCAGTGAAAGGAATAGTGAACCATCCTTGGTGTCAATGGGAGAAGTCGTAATCCAATGGTTGATGTCAGTGGGAGCAATCATGCCCCATTGTTGGTTTTAGTGAGAGGAATAGTTTCCTGTTCTTGGCGTCAGTGGAAGGAAAGGTGCCCAATCTTTCGTGTCAGTGGGAGGAATCGTATCCACTCATTAAAATCAGAGGGAGGAATAGTGCCCCATCATTGGTATAGGTGGGAGAAATTGTTTCCCATCGTTGGTATCTGTGGGAGGAATCGTGCTCCATCGTTAGTATTGTAATGGTCTTGCGAACTGGGCACACGAAAAGCTGTTTGTGTGTATGTGTGTGGCAGCCATATTGTTCAGGTCCCAAGTCACCCATGACATTTTGTCATAAGAGAGACATAGCTGCTGTAACCTTCCCCCTCCCTCCTCCATCAGTTCATACAGTACACAAACTGTTAGCTGATGCCAAAACCTTCCTAGCAGATCATTGAGAGGACAGATGTAGACCCTCTCACCCCTATTAGCCAAATCCACACTTCAGGTCTTGTTATAGTATGATGTGTAGCATGGTCTCGTTCATTAACTACTCAGCTATATTAGGAAACCACTTAGTTGTTCAGACTCCATATCACAGTCTAAAGGTCAGACATATACCTGGTCAATGGGAAGGAATGTGCAATGTACAACAGATTTCAGGCCCCCTTCTGTTTCTTTAGCTAATGGTCAGATCAGTGTCATCATTCTAATGTTTAGAGAAAATTGTGGAAAATGTGGTATGTGTTAACCCTGATGATGAACTTCTTTTATATGGTCCTTTTGAGTCTTTGTAAATATGGTAGAAAGCATTTTGTTATTTCTGTTTGATAAGTTATAAAAAAAAAAAAGCTGTTGAAGCTACATTGTTGGTTTTAGTGAGAGTAATAGTGTCCCGTTGTTGGCGTCAGTGGAAGGAAAGGTGCTCAATCTTTGGTGTCAGTAGGAGGAATTGTATCCACCCATTGATGTCAGTGGGAGGAATAGTGCCCCATCATTGGTATAGGTGGGAGAAATAGTTCCCCATCATTGGTATCTGTGGGAGGAATCGTGCCCCATCGTTAGTACTGTAATGGTCTTGCGAACGGGGCACACGAAAAGCTGTGTGTTTTTGTGTGGCAGCCATTTTGTTCAGGTCCCTAGTCACCCATGCCATTTTGTCATAAGAGAGACATAGCTGCAGTGGCCTTCCCCCTCCCTCCTCCATCAGTTCAAACAGTACACAAACTGTTAGCCAATGCCAAAACCTTCTCAGCAGATACTTGAGAGGACAGATGCAGACCCTCTCACCCCTATTAGCCAAATACACACTTCAGTCTAGAAACCCTAATAAAACCGTCAAATTCCCAAGCATGAGCAATCCGGAAAACAAACAGATCCCCCCTTATCGTACATACCTTTGCTGAAGTCTCTAGCAATACACATTTCTGTCTCTTCCTCTTGGTAGAAACCATAATCCCAGTGTATTTTATACCTTCTGAAATAATAAACATACAGCCAGACTAAGGACATATTTACCTCCCTCAGTTAATTAGTAGCGTTGAGCCCAAACACTGCTGCCCTAGGAGTATCGGGAGCAGAACGGCCCAGTTCCTCTCCTAGGCGAACTGGGCGTTTGAAACCTATCATATCTATATTCATTCTGAAGGTAATTCAATGCTGGACTATAATATGCAAATTAGCAGACTGTAACATGTAAGTATTCAGAGATATTATTACCTATAGAAATCTGGATCTGAGATATGATCATAAACACAGAGACATCCAATGGCCACCCTTCAGCCTCCTGATTGGTCAAGTCATTTCTGTCAACACTCCTGGAGGTCCAGAAAAGGGGACTGTAACCATAGTTGACAGCTCTCATTTAACATCCCACCAAGGAACAACTGTCAAGTCATCCAAGAACCAATATATCACCTTGCTCATTGATTGGACTTCCGCTCATTTGCTTCCTCTCCCCTTCTGGTGCCACATTTGGCACCTTTCAGGGGGGAGAAGGGAACGGTTACCTGTTTTTGACAGGTACCTTTCCCACTTTCGGGAGACATTGGCGTGGCGCCGTCCACCGGAAGTTCCGTCCTCCTCCTCCTCCCCCCCCCGCCAAGCCTATGAGAATGAGCAGCGCTTCACGCTTGCGCAGTAGGGAGCTGGCTGTGAAGCAGAAAGGCTTCATTGCCAGTTTCCCATAGAAAGAATGGCGGGCGGCAGCAGATCTGAAAATCGGCTGGGGTGCTGACATTGCAGGATCCCTGGACAGGTAAGTGTCTATATGTTAAATTATTTGATTTTTTTTTTCTCCTGTTTAACCACTTCCATACTGGGCCATAGTAAAATCACCCTGGCAGGAAGGGCTCCTCGATCTGGGCGGCCATCATATGACGTCCGCCCACTCTCACCGCTGCTGCGCGGCCCCTGGGGCGTGCAGCGCGGCGATCAGGGATGAGGCTTGTCCCTCGGACTGAGCCCATCCCTGATCAAGGTAAACAGCCAATGAAATTGGCTGTTTACCACGTGATTGGCTGTGTCCAATCACAGCCGATCACATGAGCGGCTCCAGCGCGAACCGCTCGTTCTCTCCGCAATGAGCACCCCCGGGGACAGAGCCCATCCCCGATATAGGTAAAGAGCCAATGAAATTGGCTTTTTACCACGTGACCGGCTGTCGGTCACAGAATGTCAACAGAGAACACGGTAACTAGCTGTCACCGTCTTCTCCTTCTCACACACTGATCCTGTGTGAGGAGGAGATTGCTCTAACAGCTAGTTACCGATCATAGTGCACCCAAAAAAACACACTGATTGCCCCCCCCGTCACTAACCCATCAAAGTACCTGTCACTTGCCCATCAAAGTACCTGTCACCAGCCCATCAGAGTACCCGAGTACCTGTCATCAGCCCATCAGGTACTCTGATGACAGGTACTCGGGTACTCGGATGGGCTGGTGACAGGTATTCGGGTACTCTGATGACAGGTACTCGGGTACTCTGATGACAGGTACTCGGGTACTTTGAGTACCTGTCATCGGAGTACCCGAGTACCTGTCATAGGAGTACCCGAGTACCTGTCATCGGAGTACCCAAGTACCTGTCATCGGAGTACCCAAGTACCTGTCATCAGAGTACCTGAGTACCTGTCACCAGCCCATCAGGTACTTGGGTACTCTGATGGACTGGTGACAGGTACTCGGGTACTCCGATGAGAGGTACTCGGGTACTCTGGTGACAGGTACTTGGGTACTTTGAGTACCTGCCATCGGAGTACCTGAGTACCTGTCTCCAGCCCAGAGTGCCCGAGTACCTATCTGCACCCCATCAGATTACCCGAGTACCTGTCACTGGCCCATCAGAAAACCCAAGTACCTTTCTGAAGCCGAACAGTGTACCAGAGTACCTGAGTACCTATCTGCAGCCCATGCCTCCTAGATTATGTGTTGGGGGGTTTGCTTTCCAAAATGGGGTCATTTTGTGGGGGTTTCCATTGTCCTGGGGTTCCAGGGCCTTCAAAAGTGTGATTGGTTGTAATGAAATTATATGTGTAATTTATGCTCCTAGAACACCTGACGGTGCCCCTTGTTGGGCCTCTGTATGTGGATATGCTGTGACAAAGTCCCACATATGTGGTATCGCCATACTCAGTAGGAGTAGCAGAATGAATTTTGGGGTGTAATTTTTGCTATGTACATGCTATAAGTTAGAAATGCTATATGTTAGAAATATCCTATAAATTGACAACTTTGTGTAAAAAAAAATGCGTTTTCATTTTCTTTCCACATTTTCCAAAAACTCGTGGAAAAAAATGACATGTTCAAAAGACTCATTATGCCTCATAGAATATACATTGGGGTGTTTGCTTTCCAAAATTGGGTCATTTTGTGGGTAATTTCATTGTCCTGGTGCTCCAGGGCCTTCAAAAGTGTGATAGGTCGTTAGGAAATTATATGTGTAATTTATGCTCCTAGAACACCTGACGGTGCTCCTTGAATGTTGGGCCTCTGTATGTGGAAGGCAGTGTAAAAGTCTCACACATGTAGTATTGCCATACTCAGGAGGAGTAGCAGAATGTATTTTGGGGTGTAATTGCAAGTATGCATATACTGTGTGTGAGAAATAACAAAATACTGTGTGTGAGAAAAAACAAAATTACAACTTCCAAAAAACTCACCATGCCTCTTACTAAATACTCTGGAATGTCTACTTTCCAAAAAGGGGTCATTTGGGGGGTATTTGTACTGTCCTGACATTTCAGGGCTTCAAGAAATGAGATAGGCCATCGGTACATCAGGTGTGATCAATTTTCAATGATTGGCACCATAGCTTGTAGACTCTATAACTTTCACACGGACTAAATAATAACCACTAATTTGAGTTATTTTTCCCAAAGATATGTAGAAGTATAAATTTTGGCCCAAATTTATGAAAAAAATTACTTATTTGCAAAATTTTATAATAGAAACTAAAACAAAATGTGTGTTTTCAAAATTTTTCGCTCTTTTTTAACTTATGTTGCAAAAAATAAAAAACCCAGTGGCGATTAAATACTACCAAAAGAAAGCTCTATTTGTGTGAAAAAAATGATAAAAAATTTGATTGGGTAGAGCGTGTATGACTGAGTAATTATCATCCAAAGTGTGATAGCGCTGAAAGCTGAAAATTGGTCTGGGCAGGAAGGGGGTGTAACTGCTCTGTATGGAAGTGGTTAAAGATCCCTGTCTCATGAAGAGCGCTACTACATGATAAATCTCTGGATATACCTGTCTTTGGTTACAGTGTGTGTACAGATGTTTATCTCGATTCATAATTGTCATTGCTGTTATTTTGAAGGGTTGGTAAGCCCAAAGCTATCTGGTAGCAGTTTGGGTTTAAAGGGGTTGCTTGAATTAATGAAACCCAGTGACAATCACTCTCAGTCTGTTGGCACCTAGATTGTAGTCCCACAAGCTGGAAAATCTTTGTGCAAGGTGAGGCTGAGAGTGTCATTATTGCATATCAGTGAAAGCACAGTGTGAGATTGACCAGTCCTTTGTCGCAAGTTGGTGAAAAGGGCAGTGGTCTGACCCGTGTTTGTTACAGGTATCATTGTTGGTGTTAGTTGGAGGAATTGTGCCCCATCATTGGTATCAGTGAGAGGAATAGTGGCCCATTGTTGGTGTCAGTGGAAAGAAACAGTACCTCATCACTGGTATCAGTTGGAGGAATAGTGCCCCGTCGTTGGTGTCAGTGAAAGGAATAGTGCCCCATCATTGGTGTCAGTGAAAGGAATAGTGTGCCCTCATTGGTGTCAGTGGGAGGAATCATATACATTCATTGATGTCAGTCGGAGGAATCATACACCATTGTTGGTGTCAGTGGGAGGAATCATATACATTCATTGATGTCAGTCGGAGGAATCATACACCATTGTTGGTGTCAGTGGGAGGAATCATATACATTCATTGATGTCAGTCGGAGGAATCATACACCATTGTTGGTGTCAGTGGGAGGAATCATATACATTCATTGATGTCAGTGGGAGGAATCATACACCATTGTTGGTGTCAGTGGAAGAAAAAGTGCCTCGTCATTGGTGTCAGTGGGAGGAATAGTGTCCCAATGCTGTTGTCAGTGGAAGAAATAGTGCCCCGTTATTGGTGTCAGTGGGAGGAAAGGAGCCTCATCGTTGGTGTCAGTGAAAGAAATTGTGCTTCTATGTTGTTGTTAGAGGAAGGAATCGTTGGTGTCAGTGGAAGGAATATTGCTCCATTGTTGGTGTCAGTGAAGAATAATGCCTTGTTTAAATGGGAGGAATTATGCCCCATGATTGTGTCAGTGGAAGGAATAGTGCCCCTTTGTTGATGTCAGTGGGAGGAATAGTGCCCTATCATTGATGTCAGTGGGAGGAATCATGTTCCATCATTGGTGTTCATAGGCGTGTGCGGGGGGTGTGCCAGGTGTGCCTGGGCATACTCTAATCACTTTGTGTGGTGCCGATTCTCCCTACTGCCCAGGCTTCCCCCCCATGTTGCTCCCCACAGTACTTCCGGTTTTCCTCTTCTCCTTTCCCCCTGGCTGCTACAGGGGATATTTCAGGATGGAGAGCAGTAGAAAGGGCTAGTCAATATGTCCTTTACTGGCCCCTTCCTTTTCTAAATGAACACAGTGAACACACTTGCTCTGTATGGCTGAATTCGCATTGGATTCGGACAGAATGCGCACAGGACCCTTTTTTAGGTCCGCAGCAGAATAGGATCGTATTGTGGTTCACACCTATGCAATCCGATTCATGTCTGAACTGACAGTTCGCACTGCGATATGCAAACTGATCTGGGGGTGTCGTTAACTTTGTATTGACACTCCCAGCGATTTGCATATGGCAGTGTGAACTGCCTGCGATTTGAATGCGATGCGGGAAACCGCAGTGGATTCGCAGGATTCCGGCATTGCATAAATGTGAACCGGCACTTAATTCTCATTGTGTTATATTGCATCAGGACCGTCTTTAATATTGATTGGACCCTGGGCAAATATTTTCTTGGGCCCTCCAAAATTCACTTATTACCTATTTGCAGACAGTGGGGGCTCAAAGGGCAGCTGCTTTGGGCCCCACAACAATGACTGGGCCCAGGGCAGTTGCCCCTTTTGCCCTGTGTTAAAGACGGCCCTGTATTGCATAGGTGTGGATAGGGCCTAAATGTTCAGACGGGGTTTCATGGATCAATTACAAGATTAAATAATGGAGTTTTACATCTGCCCTTAGTTTAACTTGCTAAAAAAAATTTAGATGGTGTTTTACATATGATCCATGCTCTAACTTGAATGATAAATTTACAAACGGGTGCAAATGGTGAAATGAGTAAACCCACCTCCAATGTGAGGGAGGAGCCAGGTTTTTACCGCTTTTTGGGGCTTAATTACTGAAATATTCCCTCGCTGTTCATCCCGGTGACAACTTGTATACCAGACAGGAAGTGAAGAAACATCTGCAACCGGGGCACAACCAGAAATGGAGTTCTGTCCTTTCCCCACTCTACAATTCTTAATGAATAATAATAATAATAATAATAACTATTATTATTAATAATAACAATGTTATTGTTATTATTAATTTTATTATTAGAAATAATAATAATTTTATTAAATTATAGTAGTAGTAGAAGTAGTAGTGGTAGTTTGAACAGCATTATGATAATGATTATTATTATTATGAAAAACAGTTATTTATTTGTAACAGTTTTATTTTAATGGTATTTCAAGACATTTTTTTTTTTAGTTTTAGATTGAGTGGGGAAGGTTTTTACCGCTTTTTGGGGCTTCATTACGGAAATATTCCTTCGCTGTTCATCCCGGTGACAACTTATATACCAAACAGGAAGTGAAGAAACATCTGCAACCGGGGCACAACCAGAAATAGAGTTCTGTCCTTTCCCCACTCTACAATTCTTAATGAATAATAAAAATAATAATAACTATTATTATTAATAATAACAATGTTATTGTTATTATTAATTTTATTATTAGAAATAATAATAATTTTATTAAATAATAGTAGTAGTAGAAGTAGTAGTTGTAGTTTGAACAGCATTATGATAATGATTATTATTATTATGAAAAACAGTTATTTATTTGTAACAGTTTTATTTTAATGGTATTTTTAGACCATTTTTTTTTTTTTAGTTTTAGATTGAGTGGGGAAGGTTTTTACCGCTTTTTGGGGCTTCATTACTGAAATATTCCCTCGCTGTTCATCCCGGTGACAACTTTTATACCAGACAGGAAGTGAAGAAACATCTGCAACCGGGGCACAACCAGAAATGGATTTCTGTCCTTTCCCCACTCTACAATTCTTAATGAATAATAAAAATAATAACTATTATTATTAATAATAACAATGTTATTGTTATTATTAATTTTATTATTAGAAATAATAATAATTTTATTAAATAATAGTAGTAGTAGAAGTAGTAGTGGTAGTTTGAACAGCATTATGATAATGATTATTATTATTATTATTATGAAAAACAGTTATTTATTTGTAACAGTTTTATTTTAATGGTATTTTAAGACCATTTTTTTTTTTTTTTTTTTTAGTTTTAGATTGAGTGGGGAAGGTTTTTACCGCTTTTTGGGGCTTCATTACTGAAAATTTCCCTCGCTGTTCATCCCGGTGACAACTTTTATACCAGACAGGAAGTGAAGAAACATCTGCAACCGGGGCACAACCAGAAATGGATTTCTGTCCTTTCCCCACTCTACAATTCTTAATGAATGAGCTGCCCAAGAGCACTGCCCACCAACACACAATGCATTAATACAATGCAACGTAAATGAGCCCTCAAAAAAACAAGCAGATCTTTTCAACAAGGAAACCTCTTTAACAATGTACATAACATAAATATATATCAAAGTTCCATCTGGCTTTACATTGTCTAATTGATCCCATTGATTTATTTCTCTAAATTTTCTATAATTGCATTGTGTGCGTTTTCTGTTTCGGCATTGCTGTTTATTTTCTCTACATAACTCCCTGACATATGGGCACTTTCAGTATGTGTGCATTCATTTATAAAAATTAGCTGAATTTCCTAGTAATTTAACCAAGGCAAGCTCTTCCTAAACCAAAGAAAAAAAAAACACATTCATTATCCACAGCTTCATAAGTTGGGGCTAAATAGGTGTGATTAAAAATTACCTTTTTGTTCTGTTTTTGTGAAATTCCTTCTGGTCATCAGACAGGCAGGCGGCTGAGCTGTATGCAGTTTATTCAGCTTCGTTGCTGGTTGTGCTGTAAAATACAAGAATCCTGAACTCCCAACAGCTGTGTCTCTTCAGCTCCTCCCACACACAGCCATTTTTAAATCATGGTTATTTTTCTTTTTGCTTTTAGAATCTATTTTTTTCTTTGATAGCAAAAAATGTGGGAAGATAGCCAAGGAGTGACTGCTTCTACTATCTGAATAAAAACAATGGTGGAAAGATTGGTGTGCAATGTTATTACTAAACCTATAAACATAAAAAATAAAACCTCTGCAATGCAATTTTAAAACACTATAAGGGAAAGCCGCACACCAAAATGTGTCAGAATACAAAACACTCAAAATTACTTTAATCAAAAAATAGTTTGCGCTATCCCTTTAAAAATATAACATATTTTGTTAATACATTTTTTATACACGTAACACTGTGTAAACAAACATAAATAATTAGCTCAATCTTTACATATATAAGGTGTCTCTATAGAGGAGCATAGAGGGTCCGATCAGTTCAGTCTGAAAAAGGACAGGACCTGATCTGACAGCTCGTGTGAAAGGGGATAAAGAGATACAGTAAATCATCAAATAAAAAAAAATATATATACAAATCCAAATCATGATACTTTATGGTTAACCAGCTGAAGACATTGGACATGCTACACACGTCCAAAACAACCTTGTCCTAGTACATAGGACCTGTGTAGCACATCATGTCCTTCTGCCCCTCTACTTCCCCCCCTCCCAACTGCTGGCAATTACGGCTTTGAAAATGAAATACAGCTTTTAAAAAGAAATGGTCCAACTCAGTGTTTAATTACACAATGCAGATTTGAACTAGTGTGATAGAAATTGACATTGCCACTTTTATATTTAGACAATCATCGATCATCTGCAGACCAATGGGATCAACTTCAATCTGCAAGCGCTGTCAACAGCCTGACATGAAAATTAAAATAAAATTAAACAAAATTTGTCTATTTAACCTATAATTAGCCCTTAGTTTACACTAATCAGCCCTAATGAACTCCCTTTTCCCCTTCTCCCTTCCACTGTTATTTTCCTGCTGTGGCTTTTTTATTTCTACTTGATTACCCATTAATATGTACATTTATTTATTTATTTCAGGTACTTCTATAGCGCTGTCAATTTACACAGCGCTTACATATACATTGTATATTCACATCAGTCCCTACCCTCAAGGAGTTTACAATCTAAGGTCCCTAACTCACATTCATACATACACATAGTAGGATGTTTCTCATATGTATGTGCTTTGTTTGTTCATTTTTTTTTTTTTAGTGTTACGTTTTAAAGAAAGTACAAAAAAAAAAAAAAAAACTTTATTTCATTTGTAACTACCTTTCCAATACTTTGAATCATATTTTTGTGGGATTTTAAACAGGGCAAATATAGAAAAAAATGTTTACTTTTATTTTACAGAATTCATTTTTTAAACAAACACAAATAAAAAAAGCATAAAAAGAGTTCATTTTTGCAAGACAATGTCATAAAAGGCAAGCCTTGTATGTCTTTATAAAACAGTATGGGGTTGATTTACTAAAGGAAGACTGTGCAGTTGCACCCTACAAGGGAATTTGCTCCAGGGCACATTACATTGAAGCAGGGCTCATTACATGGGGCACATTATGGGGCACACAGCACAGCACATTACATAGGGAATATTACAGTACCGGTTTCCTTCATATGCATAGCATGGCAGGGAAGTGGCTGTGCTCAGACCTCTTGTGGCGCTCTATTCCCTGCCAGCCCTTCTTCCCGTCCTGTCCATCCCATGTGATGCCACATACAAGCACCTATGATAGACAGGAAAGGAGGATGGGCTGGCGGGGAACAGCATGCCACAGCTAGCACTATCATAGCCACTTCCCTGCCTAGCTCTGCATGTGTCAGCAGAGGGGATGCGATCTACCAATCCAGGAAGTTGTGGAAAAAGATAGCCAGCAGACAGGCAGAACTCATAACAAAAATGATTTTTGAAGTAAGATTGTTGGAGGTGCAGCATCGTGTGGCGGCAGTAAATACTGTACATTTAGAGTCCAGTTGCAGAGAACAGAACTTGTGTTACTGTCAAAGTTCAATAATTCACTACAAGCCAACCGGGAACACTCACAGAATGTAATAGCAGTGTGTAGCAGAGCAGGTCTCAGATGTGCTTACAGCGTCTTTCTTAAGGGGCGGAATGCGGCCTGGCTGGTCTATACCCAAATGAGGAGGTCTCCTGGAAGGATGGTGTGTCCCTATCCTTTCCCTACACATCTGGAATTTCTCCTAACTGCTAATCACCATCCCTATCAGACAGGTGATCTGTCCCTACTCTACCTACACTCTAAATGTGCACCCATCCTGGGGGCCAGCTCCTTAAATAGGCTCGGCCTGACCCAAGATGCTAGAGCCACATGGGGTGGCAGCATCCAATCGAATAGCTTCCCCAGAGACCCAGGAAACCATAGAGGAACCATGTTCCACTTGACTTCCCCTCCAACTGCAATGCCACTGCGGACAATCGCCACCTACAATGGAGAATGTAGACTGCACCTGCCTACAACATTATATTGGATTATTAAATATAACTATTGTTTGTATTGTTATAACATTGCTGATGTTATGCTGTGTGTACAATGTGACTAAACAACTCCTGTAAAGAAAACAAAGCATTTGATGCAGCATATAGATGAACTACAGTATTCTTAGTGCTTTGGGTACATACATGAAAAATATGTTATTTTTAATAACCCTCTCTAAAGCTCAAAAACCTTGTTCATATAAGTTTACAATTATATAAATAGTGGGGGCCATTTTTGCTCATATACATACTGCTTCTTGGTTATGTCTTGTTGATCCACTTATTTCATTGATAGATTATTAAAACTTCAATGTCCCTCTACATTTCCAGCCTCAACACATCTCTGTAACAAATTCTTCATTTTTTTTTCTCCTCAAAAATGGACAAAATAAGGCATCAAACTCTTAACCTCACCACGTGTTTTTTCCACATCACTTTCTGACCCACCCAGTTTTACTGGTTCTTCTCTCTCCTAGTTCTCTCTACTTAACTCTGCATCTCTGATTAGGTTGGTCTCTAATATGAAATCTTCCACCTGCATACTTGTAGCGCTACCCCCGCAGGAGCCACTGGTGAATGAAGGTATCTTCCACCCTGGACAGCCAGGCACACAGAATTTTCCACAGCACTCTGGAGACAAGAAACAGTCCCTTCAGCTTTACTTTTGAATTTTGTTAGGGGTATTAAACTTGGATAGGGATTGGGATATTATGGGATGCCCACTTTATCAAGGTAGCAAAACTCTTCAGGGACGCAACTTTATACAGTCCGTATATACACTTCTCCTACCTCTAGCACAAATCTTGCTTGTAAAACTACAACTCCCAGGACCAGCTGGTGTTGTTTGGATGGTGTAACAAAGGCTCAGTTAGACTGGTAGCAAATGCCCTTTTCAGGCAGGGACTACGAGCCCCTTTAGTAGTGTAGCAAAAAGTTCTAGTGCCCAGTTGTCCTCCTCCTGTGGCTACTGGTCCCAGCACCACCTCTTCAGGCACTGCCAGCCCTCCTGGTTGCAGCTGTCCCTTTCTCTAGCCCTCCTGGCTAAGACTCCACAGTCCCCCCAGACTGACTTTGCATCAATTCCAGACTTCTTGCATCCAGTCCTCTCAGGCATGCCTCTCAGTCCTCCTGACTGCAACACTCACCAACCCATCTGGCTGTCTTACTTCCTGGAGATTTGCCCAGCAGTGTTCTCCTACTTTCCTCCACTTGCTCCCGTGCCTCTGGTCAGGACACCTCTGTGTGTCCTGAAGAGGGTTCCTGGCTTCCGCACCTGAGCTTAGGCCTGAGGTCACTCCCCCCCCCCCCTCCAGACTAGGAGGCACCAACCTAACACTCCATCTCCATTTTCCACTCAAACTCCACTGCCCCAGCTAGGCTGACCCAGAGTATTAGGGGGGTCTGCCAACCCATATGTTGGGAATTAGTCAAGACTCTTATGATTACTCCAGGCAGCTCCTCCTCCACTCCCACCCTTCTATAAACTTGGAGAAAATTCTAGAAAGTAGGGGAAGGTCTCAGAGACACTACCTGTAAGTCTTGCATCTCTCCCTGAGTCACTCAACTCTGACCCAGGAAAACACACAGGCTTGGCTACCAGCCAAGCCTGAATAATTTACCTACTCTAACAACAAAAATCCTAGTACTCTAGCAACACAGCTAGGTGGGGATTCATACTTGATCCTATTTCCACCCATTTATTTAAATCCTTTTTAAATTCTCTATTCCCCATCATTATCAACATCATAAATGACTCCCTTAGCACTGGTTTTGTACCAACGATTCGCAAAACTTCCTTTATCACCCCGGTACCAAACAAACCCAACATGGGTCTGGACACTAAACAACAATTGCCCCATATGTAACTTACCTTTCCTTGCAAAGATCCTTGAGCAGGCTGTGATATCTCAATTACATAACCACCTGATTTTAAATAACCTATGGCTCACTAACTTTTCTTATTCTACTGGATCTTAGTTCTGCCTTTGATACTGTAGACCACGATATTTTACTCTCTCAATTGAAACCATATTCGGAGTCTTAGAATTGGATTGTAACTGGTTTAGAATATATCTTATTGATCTCTGTCACTTTGTTTCTCTTGGAGGATGCCAGTACTTTTTAGCATTTACATTTTTCCAGTTGGCCAGCTGCTTAGATCACATGGACTCAATAATCACTACTAGAGACTCATCTTCTCTAAACTCATTCAAATCAAATCTAAAAACATTTTTCTTTAGACAAGCTTTCACGTAATTGTCCCTTTTTCCTTTGTTTTATCCTGTGTATTTCTTGTGTTTTCTTTGTAAAGCACTTTGAGAAGCCACCTTAAAAGAACAATATAAAATAAAGTTTATTATTATTAAGTTATTCATTTTTCACTAAAAGGCTATCAGACAGGGTCTGGTGGACTGAAAAAAAAATCAGAAACCATGAAGCATCTAATGGCAGGAAAGACAAACATTTCTCCTGCTAATCAGAAACCATGTGATCTAGGCTACCTAAACAGCTCAGGAGCAACTGGCAAGGGGTACTTTTTACTTAGAATCATTAAGCTGCTTTGGGGCTTGGGGGTGGGAGGGGGACTCCATTAAAACGGTTGTTACAGCAAATAAAGTATGACTAAAGCCAAAAACTTTTCTTTTCATTTTGGATGGCACATGGAATGATGAAAACACCTGTTTTTTTTCTCATCTGTGCCCCATTGGGAAGACACTCTTTACTTCCTGTCCTGTAGATCCAACAGGAAGTGTAAGTGCAATGCCCTTCTAGACAGTTGTCACTAGAGATGGGCGGAACACCCCTCCCCTGTTCGGTTCACAGCAGAACTCCCGGACAGGGGAAAAGGTTGGCCCTGAACTGTGAACTGCAAACTCCATTGAAGTCTATAGAAATAGCACATGGGAAATCAAAAGTCCCCATTTTGAAAACCTATATGCAAGTAATTGGCCATAAAAAGGGTATGGGGGACTGGGTCCTGCCGGGGGAGACATGTATCAATGCAAATATTTTTTTTTAAAAACATTGCCATTTATCAACAAAAATTAAGATTTTTACATGTATGCAACAAATAAAAAAAAATTGCTCTGGCCAAACTGGTAAGAACTGGGAGGCCTAAATAGCCTCTTTTGAGATAGCACGGGAAGTGTTGAGAGGGCACAGGACAGCTTTGAATTTCTAACAACCATCAATCTATTTTTTTGCATTTATTAAATACAGCAAAATGATTTCAGTTCCATACTTTCCAGATCAAAAGGGAGCGCATAAGACAAATGTATTGTTAGGGTATACATACACTTTAAACCAACAGTACGTGCCTTTTGATGTCTTTCTCGGGTTGTAAAGAGTGCCTGCTCAACTAAAATATAACAAGACAGCTAAGGTCTGATGTTCTTCAAAACGCCAGAGCTTAAAAATGTTTATATCAGGATTATTATTATTTAGTATGACATCATCCACACTGGGTGTTTAGATCCGGTGCATGAGACTTTAATGTGCAGCTGGAAGGGGTAGGTGCACCTTTCAGCCCTGCTTGAGGCAGCCTCTCAATTTCTATGAGAGGCTGACAGCTGCTGTGGCTGGACAGGGCTTGTGGTGTGACTCCTCTCACTTTCTATGTAGCTGAGAACAGAGGGAATGTGAACACTTTTAATAAAAGGTGAAAAAGCTGAGAGACATCCATTGATTGAGCTTGCTTTGTTGAGGCACAGCCATAAGTGGCCATGAGTGGTCAGATTGCTGGTATGCACCGGGAGTTGTCTATGGATTGATAGAGCATTGTTACGTGGCTATTTGACCGCTAGTATTTGGAAAGTGGCCATTAACTTCCTAATAGGCATGGAGGTGGTTCACAGAGCACTTGGAGGAGTTTTTTGAACAGCACACTTGCAGTTCTTCACATGTTTGGGACTGTTTTTTCTTTTCACTATTTACACATAGGACTCTTCCTTAACTACCGGTTCACGCTACCGCGACTTGTCAGGCGACTTGGTCGCCTGACAAGTCGTGCTCCATTCTGTGCTATGGGAATCGTTCTAATTGGAGCGACTCAAGTCGCTCCGACTTAGAAAAAGGTTCCTGTACTACTTTTGACCGAAGTCAGAGCGACTTGCATTGACTTCCATTATGTGAAGTCCGTGCAAGTCGCGCCGAAGTCGCGGTGCACGGCGACTTCACTAGTTGCCCCCCAAGTCGTGTCGCCATAGTGTGAACCGACTCTAAGGGTTTTATTATTGTTATATAAAATTGTTTCACTTTTGTGCTCTGTGCATAGTTACACAGTATCACTTTGTGATTTTGTTCCAATGTATTAATGTTTTTTCACAAAATACATTAAGTACAGATATTTAGCTGCCATTTTTTATTTCAAGATAGCGCACTAGTATTTTTTTATCACTTAAAAATGTTTATATTAGGATTTTTGTAGATGATAGATTATGTGCAGGAGTATTTTTATTTAGCATGGCCCCATCCACATTGGGTGTTTAGATCCGGTGCATGAGACTTTAATGTGCAGCTGGAAGGGGTAGGTGCACCTTTCAGCCCTGCTGTCAATAGCCTCTCAAACTCTATGAGAGGTTGACAGCTGCTGTGGCTGGACAGGGCTGGATGGTGCACCTGGCAGTACTTACATTACCTTCAATACCTTCCAGGTGAACATGAATGCTGGAGCCTCATGCATGGGGGCTAAACACCCAATGTGCATGGTGCCTAGGTACAGTGATTATATAAAACCACATAATCAAAGTGAAATTCTAGCTATGCACCTAACTAGTCTTAAAACTGTCCCCTACCCCCTCTTAACACCTATGCTAGCTAACATTTAAGAAATATGTACATACTTACCTATTTTTAGGCCACTCCAGTCATTAGTTCTCTCCTGGGTTAGTCAGCAGCCAGGGCCATAGGTGTGAGGATTAGGGATGATCGAACGGTTCGGGTCGACCATCGGTTCGACCCGAACATTGACTGTTCGAGGTTCGGCCGAATTTAGAACTTTTTGCTGAAAAAGTTCGGAATTCGGCAACCAGAACCGACCAAAATGCAATGGGACAGGAAATGGGCTTTAAAAGCCCATGATTGGACCAGAACCATTAGTAAAAGCCAATTGAGGGGGCAGGAGAATGCTAGGAATGTGATTGGAGTGACTAGGGGGTCCAGAGGCCAATCATTAGTGAATACGCCCCCCAGTATATAAGATAGCCTCGCCAAATTCCTAGCATTTTAATACAGGGACGTGGAAGAGAGTGGAAGCAGTTCTGTTACTTCTGCTTCAAAAGTGTCATTTAGCAATTATTAGTGTGAGGAAAGGGATATATAGTGTAGTTAGGGTGCTATTTTCCACTATAGTTAGCTTCAAAAATCTAGTTTCTGTAGGGAAAGTGTTAAGTGCCAGGGTGACCGTAGTGTAGTGTAGGGTGAACTGACACTGACTGCTATGGCAGGGTGACCAAACCCTTCCATTTCAGGGTGACCGCTACAGAGAAAAGATCGTTTCTCTTAGGTGACTTATAGAACAGCGATATGGCTTTTCGCCTGTCAGCCTGCTTTTTGCTGCAGGCGTTTATTGGGCTTTTTTGAGGACATGTTTGGAGTCAGGCATGACATCTGAACTTGTGTATAGGGGTATATATACACACACATGTATGTATATATACACCTACACATATATACAGGTGTGAAAAGAGCAGAACACTATGCTTGCGCTAATGAAATAATTAACAGGCATATGGCTCCGCTCCTATCACACCTATATGTGTGTATGTGTATAATACATATAAGTGTGTGTGTATATAAACCCCTATATAGAAGTTCAGATGTTTTGCCTGCCTCCAAAGACCCCCAAAAAATGCCCAAAAAAACGCCTGCGCCAAAAAAAAACGCCCAGGTGTGTTATTGCAGGCGTTATTTTTGGGCATTTTTTTGGGGTCTTTGGAGGCAGGCAAAACATCTGAACTTCTGTATAGGGGTATATATACACACACACTTATATGTATATATACACATACACATATATAGGTGTGAAAGGAGAGAAGCCATATGGGTGTTAATTATTTCATTAGCGCAAGCATAGTGTTCTGCTACTTTCACACCTATATATGTGTATGTGTATATATACATATAAGTGTGTGTGTATATATACCCCTACACAGAAGTTCTGATGTTATGCCTGCCTCCAATAACCCCCAAAAAATGCCCAAAAAAACGCTTGCTACAAAACCGGCAAGGTGTGAAAATAGCGGAGCCATACCCCTGTTCTATAAGTGATAGACATTATCTTTTTTTTTTCTGGTTCTGGACATGCTACAGAGCTGAAACAGGTACACTTTTTAGACCCCCCAGACACTAAATCCAAAGAAATCTCTTTTTTTTTTCAATAATTTTTTCAATAATTGGCTCTCTATCAAAAATGACAATTTTTAAGAATTTTTTTTTGTGTGATTAATAGTCTCTGGGGCATGACCCAGAACCCTAGGCACTTTTTAGGGGCATTTATTGGGTTTTAGGGCTTCAAAATTGGGTTTTTTGATTACCGAAGTTCGGGTCCCATTGATTTCAATGGGGTTCTGAAATCTGGGCCGAACTTTCTGGAAGTTCTGGTGTTCTGGTCGAACCGAACTTTTGAAAAGTTTGATCATCCCTAGTGAGGATAAAGCAATCAAACAATGGCTAGTAAAGCCTGGAACAGTGACATCACATAGGCTTCATCTACTCATCCATTGTCAGCACTCATTCTTCTCCCCTGCAGCCATACTGGATGACACTGGGAAGCTGGGGCATGTGAGTGAATCGAAATGGCCTGAAAATAGATAAGTATATATGTTTTTCTTACACAGGTTAGTCAACATAGGTGTTAAAGGTGGGCAGGGAACAGTTTTAAGGTTAGTTAGGTGTATAGATTGAATTTCACTTGAAATCATTAGCCGATCCAGGAATATAGGCAGCTGAAGTTATATTTAAATCTTGACATTTCCTGCAAAAGTCAAGCTCATTAACCCCTTCTCGTGTTTTTCAGTGTTTTTTTCTGGGTGTTTTTTCAAGTTTTTTGAGTTTTTGTGTACAGCGTTTTTAAAGCGTTTTTTGAGCTTTTGCATTTTTTTAATTAGCGATTAGAGACAAAAGTCATCTGTTTCACCGGTTGTTGTTTTTCTGCTTTCGCATCCGCTTTCATTTATTATTAGTTATTTAATCATTTGTTTTACTTTTTTGTAAGGGGTTAAGTGCCGGTTCACACTTGTGCGATACGGGAAGGCTGCGAATTCGCAGCCTGTTCCCGCATCGCATCCGCACAAGAGGCAGTTCACACTGCCATATGCGATACGCAGGGGGTGTCAATTAAATGTTAACGACACCCCCAGTTTGATCGCATATCGCAGTGCGATCTGACAGTTCGAACAGGATGGGATCGCACAAGTGTGAACCACTGTGCGTTCCGATCCTGATGCGGCTGAAAAAAAAGGTAAAAGTTAGAGGTTACGTTTTTTTTCTTTATTTTCTTATTGTTTATCTATTTTTTTTTTTTTAAATTAAGGTTTGAGGTTAGGGATTAGGGGTTATTATTAGGGTTAGGGGTTGTTATTATTAGGGTTAGGGTTTAGAATTAGGGTCAGGGGTTAAGATTAGTTAAGGGTTGGGGGTCAGGGTTTCTTTATTCATTTTCTTATTTATTTCTTTATTAATGTTTATTTTCATTTAATTACTGCATTTGAGCAAAAAAATGTTCAAAAACGCTCAAAAATCGAATCAAGCATTTACATGCATTTCTATGGAACAAAAAAACGCTTCAAAAACGCACCAATCTGCCCGATTTGATATGTAGAAAAAGCTCCAGACATTTTTTCCCTCCAGCCTTCTGGAGCTTGAGCTTCATTCTACATGTGTGGGCCTTGCGAGGAAAGGATCTACTGATTGTACTGACATGTCTTTCTGGATGTCTCTGCTATTATACATTTTTGGTTCATCATATGCTCAGGTTGATGGTTTTCTTTAACCCCTTCATGACCTTCAGGGTGAAAACAATCCTTAACGGACAAACCCAATTTTGCAACCTTGACATGTGTTTGTATACCTGTACATATTGCAACTGCTTAGTGTATCTAGGTGAATTAGGCCTTGTTTATTTTATTTTAGGCCTTATATATTTATTTTATGTAAAAAGCATAATTTTTTAAACATAATCCTTAAATTTTTTGTGCCATAACTATGACCCACCACCCAAAAAACCTGCTAAATAAAATCTCCTACATCTGATGATTGTGGCGATGCCACATAAGTGTGCGTGATTTGATCTTTGTACCCATAGTAGGGCCAAGAAACAATAGTATGTATTTTATTTTGTTTTTGTTTTCCCTACCTAAACATACTGACACTAAGCCCTCCTTCACATTGGAGCGACTTGTCATGCCATTTGACAGGGCAAACGACAAGTCGCATCCCACTGCTGGCAATCGCTTTGTTCAAATTGGCGCATTGCCCACTTTGCGGTGCCACATCGATTTGCAAAGATATCTTCTAAGTCGCACCCGAAGTTGCATTGACATGCGGCTTTGAAATCATGCTATTTCAGATGAGGTCGCAAGATTTCAAAGCCGCAGTCAATGTGAACGAGGGCTTACACTCACACTGACACTAAATATAAAACTTTTTTTTCTTTACCTAAAACATACTGACACTAATAGTGCCAATAATTGACACACTGACCCGCCGACACTAAGGGTTTATTTACTAAAGCTAGAGAGGGCAAAATTAGTCACAATTCTGCAGAGAAACCAATCAGCTTCCAGGTTTTTTGCTAAAGCTTATTAAACAAGTTGAGGTTAGAAGCTGATTGGTTTCTCTGCAGAATTGTAACTCATTTTGCCCTCTCTAGCTTTAGTAAATAAACCTCTACTGACAGTTACACCGACACTTATACTGACACCTCTGACACCTAAGCCCTGTACACACTATGAGAAAATCGGAAGAAAAATTCCATACAAGACAAGTGTGTACACAACTTTTGACATCGGATTACGACTTAGCAAATGTATATTTCCCAAAAGGGGAAACGCCAACGCTTTTCTCGTATAGGAACAGAATGAACGATGTTTTTTGTGTACCGTTTACGTGCAATATAAAAAGAGACTGCGCATGATCACAAACAATGAACAACTAAAAAAAGCCTTTTTGGTACGAAAATTTTCATACATTATTTTCTTCTTGGCTATCGACTTGCTGTGAAACAATGAAGAAAATCTGACTAATATTTGCCCGATTTTCTTATCGTGCGTACCCAACTGCTACTAACATTAGCACCTACGCTGATACACTATATCAATCTCTTTTTTTTACAAACATGACCAATAGGGAGAAGGAAAAGATATCTTCTCCTCCCCCTTAGAGCAAAAGTATGTGTCTTAGTGTCCATTCACACTACCGCGATTTGTCAGGCGACTGGTCAGCCTGACAAGTCGCGCATCCATCGCGGTCCATTGTGTGCTACGGGAACCGTTTTAATAGGAGCGACACAAGTCGCTCCGACTTAGAAAAAGGTTCCTGTACTACTTCGGGGCGACCTGGAGCAACTTGCATAGACATTCATTATATGAAGTCCGTGCAAGTCGCGCCGAAGTCGCGGTGCACGCGACTTCACAGGTCGCCCCCGAAGTCGTGCCGCGTTAGTGTGAACCGGCACTTATCCTCTTCACCGAGGAAAAACAACATAGGGACGGGCTACAGAATGAATGATCACTATGATAGCCAATCAGAGGCTTGCACAGCAAACATATGATTGGGATTTGATTCCCTTGGGTTCAGATTGTCAGCACAGACCGCCCGGTCTCTCTGCTGGGAGCATGCAAGTAAGTGCGCTTCCAGCACAAACACAAGAACACATCCAGTATCTCACAAAAGTACACTCCTCACATTTTTGTAAATATTTTATTATATCTTTCCATGTGACAACACTGAAGAAATGACCCTTTGCTACAATGTAAAGTAGTGAGTGTACAGCTTGTATTAGACCCCGTTCACACTGGGGCGACGCTACTTGCCGGGGCGACCTCACAGGTCGCGGTGCGCAGCTCGCACCGCGACCTCGGAGCGGCTGGCACGGACTTCATATCATTGAAGTCTATGCAGGTCGCTCCAGGTCGCCCCAAAGAAGCTCCGGACCCTTTTTCTAAGTCGGAGCGACTTGTGTCGCTCCTATTAGAACGGGTCCACAGCTTCTCTATGGCAGGCGACCTACGGCGACCTGTCAGGCGACCAGGTCGCCTGACAGGTCGCCCCGGTGTGAACGGGGTCTAAGAGTGAAAATTTGCTGTCCCCTCAAAATAACTCAACACACAGCCATTAATGTCTAAATCGCTAGCAACAAACATGAGTATACCCCTAAGTGGCAATGTCCAAATTGGGCCCAATTAGTCATTTTCTCTCCCTGGTGTCATGTGATTTGTTAGTGTTACAAGGTCTCAGGTGTGAACAGGGAGCAGGTGTGTTAACTTTGGTGTTATCGCTCTCACTCTCTCATATTGGTCATGGTCTGGGGCTGCATGAGTGCTGCCGGCACTTAGGAGCTACAGTTCATTGAGGGAACCATGAATGCCAACATGTACTGTTGCATACTGAAGCAGAGCATGATCCCCTCCCTTCGGGCCGCAGGGCAGTATTCCAACATGATAACAACCCCAAACACACCTCCAAGATGACCACTGCCCTGCTAAAGAAGTTGAGGGTAAAGGTGATGGACTGGCCAAGCATGCCTCCAGACCTAAACCCTATTGAGCATCTGTGGGGCATCCCCAAACAAAAGTTGGAGGAGCGCAAGGTCTCTAACATCCACCAGCTCCGTGATATCGTCATGGAGGAGTGGAAGAGGACTCCATTGGCAACCTGTGAAGCTCTGGTGAACTCCATGCCCAAGAGGGTTAAGGCAGTGCTGGAAAATAATGCTGGCCACACAAAATATTGACACTTTGGGCCCAATGTTGACATTTTAACTTAGGGGTGTACTCACTTTTGTTGCCAGTGGTTTAGACATTAATGGCTGTGTGTTGAGTTATTTTGAGGGGACAGCAAATTTACACCGTTATACAAGCTGTACACTCACTAATTTACATTGTAGCAACGTGTCATTTCTTCAGTGTTGTCACATGAAAAGATATAATAAAATATTTACAAAAATGTGAGGGATGTGCTCACTTTTGTGAGATACTGTATATGCAGCACCCAGGTTTAAAGCCCACTTCCTGAACACCCCATATAGATGTAGGTGGTTGTGAAGGGGTTAAGGGAGAATTGTTTGAAAGAATTGTTGAGTATTAAGATCAGACCTGCTTGCCTGAGAGCCTGATAATGTCTATGTCTTTTCCTTTAAAGGTGGAATTACACTTTAAGCTCTGGCCAGTTGATTTAATGCCCAGAACACAGGTGAGACCCTCATCCCTCACACTGCTCATGCCTCCTCTCCTCATCATCTCAGAATTCCAGGAGTAGAACACCCAGCTGAGGAAGAGTGAGGTCAGGTCTCTGCCAGGAAGAATTATTTGCTGTAATGTTTCTGTGACAGGAGCCGCTTTCTGAGGCGAGAAGAGGGGAGTTCCAGGTTTAAAAACTCATCAGAGACTTCATATATCAAGGCGGGAAGAGAAATTCAGACAGCTCACAACTGACTCTGTTTGTGCTGCTGACCTTTTCACCACTTATCTCACAAACTCTTCCACATGAAAAAGTGAGGTTAAAGAGAACCTGTTCTGAGAGAAATACGAGGAGTCTTCAAAAAGTTTACCAACTTTTATACTGCATATAGTGGGGAAAATAATTATTTGATCCCCTGCAGATTTTGTAAGTTTGCCCATTAACAAAGGAATGAAGGGTCTATAATTTTTATCATAGGTGTATTTTAACCACTTTGCCACCGGAGGATTTTGCTGTCTTATGTCCAGGCCACTTTTTGCGATTCGGCACTGTGCGACTTTAACTGACAATTGCGCGGTTGTGCGATGTCCTTTTTTTTCCCACAAACAGAGCTTTCTTTTGGTGGTATTTGATCACCTGTGCGATTTTTACTTTTTGCGCTATAAACAAAAAAAAAAGCGTACATTTTGAAAAAATAACAATATTTTTCACATTTTTTTATATGAAATTCCCCCCCAAAAAATGTAAAAAATCAATTTTTTTAAAATTTTTGGCCAATTTGTTTTCTGCTACCTATGTTTGGTAAAAAAAATCACAATAAGCGTATTTGGATTGGTTTGCGCAAAAGTTATTGTGTTTACTAACTAAGGGAAAGATTTCTGTCATTTTTGGTGTTTTTTTTTTTTAACGAGTAATGGCGGCGATCTGTGATTTTTTTTGCGGGACTGCAACATTGCGGCGGACAGATCGGACCCTTGACTGACATTTTTGACACTTTTGGGGGTACCAGTGACATTACTGCAGTAATCAGTGCTATACATATGCACTGTTACTGTAAAAATTACACTGGCAGGGAAGGGGTTCATTTTATTGGAGAGGGAGGGGTTAATGTATGCCTGGTGCTTACTGACGTGTGTGGGGGGAGGTGACTGAGTGACACAGGGACAGAACGCATGTTCAGCTATGCTGAACCCTGCAATCTGACCCTGCCTGTCACTTAGGAGATCCGCCCGCTTGTGTTTACACAAGCAGGCGGATCTCCAGACTCGATTCCCCGACGATCAGGGAAGAGCAGCGGTGATCGCCGCTTCTCCTCCCCTTGCCCGACTCCCGCTGTGACCGAATACAGCGGGAGCGAGTCTCCGGCGGCGCGCGCGCGCCGCCGAGAAAGGGGAATGTCTGGCGACGTAGGTCTACGTCGCCAGACGTTATCGAGCCACTTTGCCGCAGTAGAGCTCTAGTGAGCAGACGGCAAGTGGTTAAATGATAGAGACAGAATATCAACCACAAATCCAGAAAAAACACAATTCACATGTTATATATTGAGTTGCAGTTCAGTGAGTAAAATAGGTATTTGATCCCCAAGCATAACATGACTTAGTACTTAGAACAAAAAATAAAATTCCCCTAGGGTATAGGACTTTAATGGCAATAACCAGACCTTGAATAGTAAGTATATTTCAACAAATTTATTTATTCTACAATTAGGTTATAAAAGTTTACTTCAAAAGAACAGTCATTAATGAACAACACTTAAAATCACAAGTGGCCATATGTTACGTCTTTTGGACTGGAGGTAGCTGAGACTTCCACACATGACCAGACGCGTTTGGGTCAATCGCCTTTTTCAACGGTCAGGTAGGAACAAATCTCAGACTGAGGGGTACAAAAAATAGCAATAAGTAACACATAATGATGGTTTATCAACAATTTCTCAATGAATAAGAGGTTGTACAAAAAAGGATACAACGTGTTTACTGTACCGTAGCTATAGCTTCAATATATTGTTCACAGTATAAGTGTTCTGTATCTAGATACGTACCCCATAGGATAGTTCAAGACGGGTAAGGCCACAATTATTAAAAACAAGCAGGTAACATCTGCATTCTAAAGAACAGCTGTGTCCTTGACAAGATCACCTACAACTCTGCCTCAGTAGAGAATATGTAAATAGCTTTTTCCACAAAGAGGAGACAGGCAGAGAGACACAATGGGTCAGCAGGGGCTGTAAAACAGTATAAGATGGTTACACAGCAGAGATGACCGAGCCTAGCCAGGGATCAAGGTAAAAAATGGTGCAGCGCTAAAATGTTAAAACCAATAAACAGTAACAATGTCCATAATGATCTGGGAATGTTCATAAATCCAAAGCCAGGCTTGAGGTAAAGGTGACCCGTGTATAGAAGTAGACAAAACACCAAACATGCGTGATTCCACCACCACAGTTAATGCCAGCCTATCACCTCCATGCACTGACCACAAGGGCCATTGCGCTTTAACATAGACTCTGGTGAACTTCTCCTGTCCCAGTCTTAAGATCATGGAAACCACAGCACCTCAGCAGGTCAGCATAAAGATTCCACATGAAAGGATAACAAAGGACATCTAGTGCTCTCCGTTTAAAATTGGATACATTTATTCAAGGTAAAAACTGGTTACTCACAGACATAGCACTATTCCTAGTGCATCAGGAACAGCAAACAAAGCGGAAATTACATATCGCCAATCTCCATCTTTGATGAGGGAAAAACTCCCTACTAGCCAGGGATCAGTCCAATAGGAAGGCGTCTAAAAGAGAAGGAGGGGAAGGAATGTAAAATTTCTGTCCTACTGTTTGAACAACAAGGTGTCTCCACAATGGGAGCTTATAAACTGTAAAGATACGTACTGTATTGTATATGTCAACCTATAGAAATCCCAATGGATGTAGATTGTACAAGAGTATTATGGTAGAAAGGTCCCTGTAAAAACCCATTGGAAAGAACCAAAATATTGAGTAAGTCAGATTTATATTCAACCAGACAGCAAAAGTGTGTAATTAGAAGCAAGTACTTGGTGGTGAAACCCTTGTTGGCAAGCACAGAAGTAGGACATTTCTTGTAGTTGTTGACCAGGTTTGCTTACATTTCAGGAGGGATTTTGGTCAGATCTTCTCTAAATCCTTAAGGTTTCTTGGCTGTCTCTTGTCAACTCGAAGTTTCAGCTCCCTTTATACATTTTCTATAGGATTAAGGTCTGGAGACTGACTAGGCCACTCAATGACCTTAATGTGCTTCTTATTGAGCCACTAGCTTGTTGCCTTGGCAGTATGTTTTGGGTCATTGTCATGCTAGAAGACCCATCCATGACCCATTTTCAGTGTTCTGGCTGAGGCAAGAAGCTTCTCATCCAAGATTTCACAATATTTGGCCCTGTCCATTGGCCCCTCAATGTGACAAAGTCAGCCTGTACCTTTAGCAGAGAAATAGCCCCAAAGCATATTGTTTCCACTTCCGCTTGACTGTATGGATGCTGTTCTTAGGGTCATTGTCAGGGACTCACTGCCCTGCGCAGGCGCACGGGCGCGGCTAACCGGCGAATGCCTATGCGCATGCGCGTGCGCTGAGGCTACCATGAACAGTTTGCGGCTATCTTGCGTTCGCGACCTGGTGTTAGCAAGCAGCCAAGTCCATCCCCACCATCTGGGGCCCTGGTGAAAACCAGCTAACACTTAGACTCTGTGCCTCTGGTGAACCTGTGTCACGCCAGATACCCGGTAAGACACTCCTCTTACGTCAGGCTCTGCCACGTTACCCCGTGACAGTCATAGTCAGCATTTTACTTCCTCCAAACACGGCAGGTTGAATTAATTCCAAAGACCTATTTTTTTGGTCTTATCTGACCACAGCACTTTCTCCTGATCCTTTTCTGAATCATTTAGATGTTCATTGGCAATTTGGCATGACGGTAAATGTGTCTTTTTGAGGAGGGAGACTTGCTGTGTTTGAAGGAAGAAAAATGCTGACTATGACCCTAAGAACACCATCCCTACTGTCAAGCACGGAGGTGGAAACATGCTTTGGGGCGGTTTCTCTGCTAAAGGTACAGACCGACTTTGCCGTATTGAGGGGCCAGTGAATGGGGCCATGTATTATAAAATCTTGGATGAGAACCTTCTTCCCTCAGCCAGAACATTGAAGATGGGTCGTGAATGGGTCTTTCAGCATGAAAATGACCCAAAACACACCGCCAAGGCAACATAGTAGTGGCTCAAGAGGAAGCACAACACGGTTGTTGAGTGGCCTAGCCAGTCTCCAGACCTTAGTCCTATAGAAAATTTATGGAGGGAGCTGAAACTTCGAGTTGCCAAGCGTCAGCCAAGAAAATTTAGAGAAGATCTGTAAAAATAGTGGACCAAAATCCCTCCTAAGATGTGTGCAAACCTAGTCACTAACTACATGAAACATCTTACCTCTGTGCTTGCAAGCACTAAGTCATGTTTTGCTTGGGGATCAATTCCTTATTTTACTCACTGAACTGCAACTCAATTTATAACATTTGTCTGGTGTTTTTTTTCTGGATTTTTGGATTGTTGGTTGATGTTCTGTCTCTATCATTTAAAATACACCTATGATAAAAATCATAGACCCTTCATTTCTTTGTAAGTGGGCAAACTTACAAAATCTGCAGGTGTGAAATAATTATTTCCCCCACTGTACAGCGTGCAGAGGTCTGGAAATTGTAATGTACAGCACAGTGTACAGAGTGCAGCAGTCTGCAGTATGTAATGTACAGCACAGTGTACAGAGTGCAGCAGTCTGGAGTATGTAATGTACAGCACAGTGTACAGAGTGCAGCAGTCTTCAGTATGTAATGTACAGCACAGTGTATAAAGTGCAGCAGTCTGCAGTATGTAATGTACAGCACAGTGTACAGAATGCAGCAGTCTGCAGTATGTAATGTACAGCACAGTGTACAGAGTGCAGCAATCTAGAGAAGGCAGTGTATAGGAGGCTGCATGTGTATAAATATTGTGTGTGCTTTACCAATTTTCACGTGTACTCCTAGGCCTAACAAGAAGGTAGCTGGTTCAGTGACTTCAGAAGCCTGGATGACTAAATGGACTTGAGATGTACTGGATGTTTTTTTGATTGTTTTAAAAAAGACAAAGTTTAACTGGTCATAGTAAGGTCACTACTGTATGTCCGGTTAGAATCCAGACTTTAACAAAATTGCTGTTGGTGTCTGTGATTGAAAACTATTTTGGAATAATCTCTTTGAACTCTTCACTGTTACATCCTAAATTATAAGTTTTCATTAATTCTCTCACTTATACAAGGAAACCTTTTACCAGTAATATTTAATTTTAGGTATTCATGTGGCTGCCTCATTTCAATCTGATATCAAACACATTCCAAGAAAAACTGAATTTAAGAAATATATTTCAGACACTTTAAGTTGAAAAATGTTTTATTCTTAAAGTGGAACTCCACTCAAAAGGGGACGTTCCGCTTTAAGGACTCGTCCCCTGCTCCCTTTAAACAATTGGCACTTTTGAGGATGCGCAGCGTGACTCGTGCATGTGCCGTGGGCACCCGGCTGTCAAGCTGCAAGCTGTCACAGCCGGGTGCCTATAGTGAAGATGCCGGCAGGGCTGGCGCTATATGTAAGGCGACCTAGGCAGGCGCCTAGGGCGCAACTTAGCAACTCCTGCACACGGAATCAGTAATGGACCGGCCGGTGCGGCACTCCTCATGCTGTACCGCCTGAGCGCTACAGCAAGCTACGTTATGTGAGGACCTCCAGCGTCGCCAAAATCCCCATAGGAAAGCATGCGAATTAGGTCTCCCCTGCCGGCTGATGTTGGCGGGGAGGAGAGTAGGCGGAGCCTGACCCAGCGCCGAGGTAAGTAAGTTTTAACCCTTTCAGCAACTTGGGATGGGGGTTGGGAGAGCATATGGGGGGCAGCAATTTTTATTTTGCCTAGGGATGCCGGCACCGGGGACTGAAGACAGTGGGTGAAACCGACTGGGGTGATCCCACCGCTGGATCGTTGGACAGGTGAGTGGCTGTTTTTTAAAAGTCAGCAGCTACACTTTTTGTAGCTGCTGACTTTTATTTTTACCATGGGTGACTGGAACTCCTCTTTAAAAGAATTTTGTGATCAAGAAAAGAGATATGCGTTATGTCAATAACTTTAAAAAGTAACATATTTTTCACTGACTCTTAAAAATGTCCATGTTAAAGCAGAACTAAATGTAAAAACCTGCAATAAAATAAACGTAACCAGCCTGTGTGCAGTCCTCTGTAGAATGTACAGACCTGTGCATGTGTAGCTCAGTTTACATTTTAAGCACAGTGCCAGTGTGCCAGGATGGATGACTCCCGTGCATGCATGGGAGACTCCTGCTCATGCCTGTGAGTGATGTCATACCACACTGGCCAATCAAGATGCCCAAAGGCTGGCATTCACATCAGGCCACCGAGGGACCTCGCAAGGCGTAATACTGTTGGAACAGAAGTAAGTATTTTTAACTTAAGTTCCACTTTAACCTCTGGCTGCCTGCCCCACATACATTTACTGCTGGGCAGCGGCTCCTCTGCGGAGAATCACGTACAGGTATGTGATTCTGCTGTTCCGGGTCAGGGGGTCAGCACGTGCGACGCTGGCGAACCGCTCCTGCTTTGATTTACACAGTGGGAGCCAATCAGCGGGTCCGGTGAACTCAATGTCCAACGGCACCCTGGTGATCAATCAGGAGAGAAGCAGAACGTCGGACGGCCTATGTAAACAAGGCAGATCATCATTCTGTCAGTAGGGAAGGTAGTAATCTTGTGTTTCTGCTTAGCAGATACACAGATCTCTGCCTTCCCACAGTACAAACACTTCCCCTACAGTTAGTATACACTCCCTAGGCACACATTTAACCCTTTGATCACTCCTGATGTTAACCTCTTCACTGCCAGTGTCAGTATTAAAGTGACAGTGCATATTCTTAGCACTGATCACTGTATTAGTGTCACTGGTCCCAGAAAAGTGTCAAAAGTGTCAGTTAGGTGTCCAATAAAATCCGGAAAATACTACACCAGAAGAGCCTCTCTTGTCTGTACTCTGCTTTATTTGGAGATCTCAGGACGCCATAGCCTCCACCCTGGATATACTTCAGGACTGTCAGAGATCTTTTATATGCTGTTACCTTAGAGCAGTAAGGTAAGGGTGTAGCACACCCAGAAGAGTGTTCTGATTTATTCCTTTATCATTCGGTGCTGGAGTCACATTTGTATTTGCTCACAGATCACAGCTTGTGATTATTCACTTTTTTGGCACACGATTCGCATGAATGGACTATTCATCTATTTAAGCACCTTTTACTACTAAGTGCAATACGTTTTTTTTTACTATTGTGTCACCCATTACATTTATGTCTATTTATTGTTTTATCACATTTATTTATTCATTATAATATTTTTTTAAGTATCTATTTTTCTTTGGGATTGTATGCACTTAATTGTCCGCTGCAATATCGCAGTCCCTCTATAAGTTGCTGATTGCCGCCATTACTAGTAAAAAATAAATAAAAAAAATTCAATAAATACATCCCATTGTTTGTGGGTGCTATAACTTTTGCGCAAACCAATCAATATACGCTTATTGGGGTATTTTTTTTTACCAAAAATATGTAGCAGAATACATATTGGCCTAAATTGATTAAGAAATTCAATTTTTTATATTTTTTTTATGTGATATGTTTTATTGTGGAATGTAAAAAATATTGTTTTTTTTCAAAATGATCTGTGGTGATCAAATACCTCCAAATTTTGGGGGAAAAAAAGAACATAAATTTTATTTGGGTACAGCGGCGCACGAATATGCAGTTGTCAGTTAAAGTAACGCAGTGCCGTATTGCAAAAAATAGCCTGGTAATGAAGGGGGTAAATTCTTCCAGAGAAGTGATATTTATGGAAGAATTACGCCCAAAAAGCCATACCCCCGGCGTGGAACTAAACTATGCATGAAAACATAGGCACTGGGGTGCAAGAAAAATGACCTGGACTGATGAATCAAAATTTAAAATATTTGGCTGTAGCAGGAGGCAGTTTGTTCACGAAGGGCTGGAGAGCGGTACAATAATGAGTGTCTGCAGGCAACAGTGAAGCATGGTGGAGGTTCCTTACAAGTTTGGAGCTGCATTTCTGCAAATGGAGTTGGAGATTTGGTCAGGATCAATGTTGTCCTCAATGCTGAGAAATACAGGCAGATACTTATCCATCATGCCATCCCATCAGGGAGGCATGTGATTGGCTCCTTGATTTATATTTTCATAGACCCGCCGCCGCTTTTATATTTTGGAGCCGAGATCAGGGAAGTCAGAGGGGTTTGAATGGAGATGATTTAATGTTGCAGCGGAGATGATTTCATGTACCCGCGGCAACAGCTGATGCGGTGTAACGTTAAAAAACACTACCTCGTGAAAATTCCCTACCCTCTGGAGCTGTGAGCATGCGCAGTGGTAAGCTGCTCAGCTGTTCAATGACGTAGGTGCACAGGAAGTGACGAGGGTAGGGAATTTTCACGGGTAGGGTTTTTTCACGGAACACCGGCAGTGTGGAGGACGGTCTATGTGGACAGCTTTACCCCAAATGCCTGCATTATTAGATGTGCCTCTTTTAATCATCAACCATGTGAGTTGCTAAATGTTGAACCTTCATTAAATCTAACTATATTGCTACACTTAGAGGCGCCTCTCTTACTTGAGCCTTTGCTAGTGTAGCACCCTTGTCTTAATGCAAGGTTGCTGTTAAATTTAGTTTGCTGAGCCTTAACTAGCTTGGCTGTGATTATTCTGTGGTCATTGAGCTTCCCTTCTTAATCTGGTTTGACTGCGTTTCTCCCTTCTGTCAGTAGGTGGCACTGTTGCCTCTGACACTAGAGTGAGAATTACAGTTAAACAAACTGTTAATGTCCATGTGTCTCTTAGCCAATCACAGTGTCACTACGGCATTGTGGGAGATGTTATTTAAGCGAGGGGAGGTCCAATAATCGGTCTCTTCCCGCCCAGACCCCCTTGGGGGAGGGTGTGTGCTGCTGTGTGCTGCTGACTAGGCCTGAAGCCTGAGGCCTGGTCAGATACCTGGGATTCTGCTGAGGAGAGCCAGCGACCCACATGGGAAAGATCATCCACAGACATCCAGTAACCTGTGTGAGTAACCTGCTTGTTTCTTATGGAGGACAGCTGTCCAGACAGTACAGACCACAGAAAGGGATTGTGTCTAGTGGAGAGAAGATGTCTCCCAGATCAATCTGAAGCTCATGGATACCTAATGATTCTCAAGGTCTGCTATCCTGTACTGCTGTCTGAATACCTGTCTTTTGCAATGGGAGTCTGCCTAATAGACTGTTCTTAAAGGGTGTCCTGGACCCTACCCCTCTCTCCCCCGGTTTATTCTTGTCCTGTTGAGAAGAAATAAACTATTCAATTACTTCAGCATAAAAGTGACTGGCGCCCAGCATTTATTTTACCTGCATCACTACCCACCATGCCTGACAATCCACACCCACAGGAGGTATGTAGCCCCTCTCTGCCTCTGAAGGTCATCACTAGGCCCTAGGGGGTTCTGGGGGGTCCGCTACATCTGGCGCCCAACGTGGGGCGAAGCGGTATTTTTGTGGTGGTCGCCTATAGCAACCGCGCAGGAATCACCGTTTGGCTCCGTGGGAGAGTGGCAAGTAACATCTTTTGTACCTCAAAGACTGTGTTTTGTCCTTTTAACAACGTGGGAAGAACCTAACTGTCTCTTTGCTCTGGGGAGAGTGTCAGCCTGGTCTTTTGTCACTTTACGCCAGGGCTGAAGGGGTTAAGGCAGACTCCAGAAGATTTTTGGCGCCGCAAAGGAAAAGAGGCGGGCGCTGAAGATTTTGCTGAGCGGCTGGACCAATCCCTTGGCAGGGGGAGGGGTCGCTGTTCCCACGCGGAGGAAATTAAACTGCGCTTGTGTGCGCAGTTACCTGGCTGCACGTGTTGGAAGAGTGTGAAGATGGCGCACTTTGGAATTCCTTCTTCTGACCTGAGAGTGTTTGTGCCAGGCATCGGTTCTAGGCCCGCTGGGCTGAAGGAAGTCATCACTGACACCGGGGTGCGGTACACACCTAAAGGGAACCTGGTGCTGTACACGGCTGGAGGCTACGAAGCGATCGGGCTGACATGTGTGAAATGTTCTGGACTGGCTACTAGTATTCGGCCCTGGATCACCTGCGGAAGTTGCGGGGAATCGCTGTTGGAGGTAGTCTCACCGGCCTTATCACCCCGGGTGCTGCAAGTGGACTGGCTCAAATGTGTTGCAACTGCTGATTCCGGACCGGCTCCAGTGGTCACTACTACTGTTGCTCTACCTGCTGAAGCTCCTGTTCCTTCTACTTCTTCAGCTACAGTGACCGCTGCAATGCCGGACATCCCAGTGACCTCCCGCCGTGGTCGCGGTCGAGGTCGCCTACTAGCTTTAATGATGGGACCACCGGAAAAGAAATCGGCTGAACCTGGTAAGCCTGATGTGGGTGAGGGTGGCGTACCTGTTGGGACTGTGAGGCCAGTGTCTTCCTTGGGAGCAGAGTCAGGAGAGTCTGTTGCTATAATTTCCCGGCCTAACCTGCTCCCAGCTGAAGAGTTCTCCGCAGAGTCAGACTCTGATATAATGTCTGACCGAATCTCAGAACTGTTCTCTGACACTGTGTCATTTTGTGAAAATTGGTCTGATAGTGAGACTGAACCGCAAGTTGAGCCTACAAAGGAGGATGTCCATTCACCCAATATTACCTCCAGTATTAGGCCTACCTTGCCTTTGCCTGCAAGTCATGAATCTGGTCCTGCAAGTGTTTCTCAAAGACCAGATAAAGTACATCACTACCATTGGATCATCTGGAAGCCTATTCAACTGCCTGATCCACGATACTACTGGTGATGTATAAAGTCTGAATTTCTGTGTCAAAATCCTATGGAATACAGCTATGTGATGTCAAGTTTGAAGCTGTATCTGTCTCACCAGAAGCTGTTCTTCTTTTGAAAGTTGCTTTGGGGACACTCCTGTCTGTGCTATGCTACTGCTGGGCTGTGCTCTGAATTGCCAGCAGCTACAGGAGGTGCCCTGAAAAGTGACATGCTGACCGGTCTCTTTTTATTGTCAGCGTGTCTTGCTTATGGAAAAGGTGAGATGTAATTACAAGTGCAGTGGGACTTTGTTGCTATGGAAGTAAATCAGCAAAGTTCATGATGATGATAGTCCTCTGCATTTTTGTGTGGCTGTGTTGCTCCTGGAAGTAGCCATGCAAACAAGCTCAAGTTAAATACCTGCTGGCTTATGCTTTTGAATGGCCAGAATGTTTCTCATCCAGGTGTGAAGAAAACTAGCCTCAGCCTCCTGGAGAAAATGGCTGATGCTATCTTTCAGTTATTTGTGTTGCCTGATGTTTGCAACACTACAGTTCAGTTTTTGGAACTAAACGTTGATTTAAGGCTTAATTTACTATGTAAGACAGTTTTGGTACAAACTACTGAACTCAAACTTTCCTAGAAAGGAGTGTGTTTTCCTATTTTTGAAACCTATGCAATAAGTTAAAGTGCCTGCTGGACTTTGGTGTAACAGAGCCAGCAAGAAATGATCTTCGCTAGCAAAGACAATGGTTGGTGTATAGAGCTTATTTGTAATCCACACTAAGACTATTGGGACTCTGGGGTCACAGAGACCTTGTAAAATAGTTAGTTAGTCAGGTAGGCTGTGCTATAGGAAACCGGCAAGTCCTTCACCTGCATTTATTCTTGGAACTCATGGACTGAAAAGTTTTTTTGATGCAAAGTGTTTTTCCACTAGATGGCGTGAGAGTGTCTATCCTAGTGAGCAGTAAAATTCTATACTACCATTAAAGTAGTTTAAAGTGGATTATTTTCTCTGATGTGTTGGTATGTTTCAGGGGATGTGCCCTTATTTGGGGGGCTTCTTATCTCTTCTTCTACCCCTAGAGATGGGCACCTTCTCTCTGACATGCAATATTTTGTATATATTCATGGTAAATTGAGTAGAGTATTAGGATGTGATAATATGTGTTTGCTTATTAAAATCTTGTTTCCCTCGGCTGAGGTTAAACAACATTTTAGATGTATATATGTCTATAGTATAGTAATTGATATTATGAGTAGGTTGCTAATTGTTCATACCCACAGCGTTCTCTCTCAGCTGAGGTGAGACAGTGCCTTTGGTGAGTATGGGTTTTGCCTTATAACACTGCAGGATGTACTGACAGTCAGTTAGTCAGTTAGGAAGTATTGTAATGTGCATATTGTTTCATATTTTTGCTTCGTGTGGAATGCCACACGTATTTGTACACCAAAGTTTAACCTTTTCCCTTTTTCACCCTTACCCATCCATTTTTTTGCCAGGACATCCACTCTCAGGCTTGAGAGTCTCTGTCTCTGCAGACTCCGAGGACGTAGTCTCCTTGGCAGGGGGAGTGTGTAGCACCCTTGTCTTAATACAAGGTTGCTGTTAAATTTAGTTTGCTGAGCCTTAACTAGCTTGGCTGTGATTATTCTGTGGTCATTGAGCTTCCCTTCTTAATCTGGTTTGACTGCGTTTCTCCCTTCCGTCAGTAGGTGGCACGTTTGCCTCTGACACTAGAGTGAGAATTACAGTTAAACAAACTGTTAATGTCCATGTGTCTCTTAGCCAATCACAGTGTCACTACGGCATTGTGGGAGATGTTATTTAAGCGAGGGGAGGTCCAATAATCGGTCTCTTCCCGCCCGGACCCCCTTGGGGGAGGGTGTGTGCTGCTGTGTGCTGCTGACTAGGCCTGAAGCCTGAGGCCTAGTCAGATACCTGGGATTCTGCTGAGGAGAGCCAGCGACCCACATGGGAAAGATCATCCACAGACATCCAGTAACCTGTGTGAGTAACCTGCTTGTTTCTTATGGAGGACAGCTGTCCAGACAGTACAGACCACAGAAAGGGATTGTGTCTAGTGGAGAGAAGATGTCTCCCAGATCAATCTGAAGCTCATGGATACCTAATGATTCTCAAGGTCTGCTATCCTGTACTGCTGTCTGAATACCTGTCTTTTGCAATGGGAGTCTGCCTAATAGACTGTTCTTAAAGGGTGTCCTGGACCCTACCCCTCTCTCCCCCGGTTTATTCTTGTCCTGTTGAGAAGAAATAAACTATTCAATTACTTTAGCATAAAAGTGACTGGCGCCCAGCATTTATTTTACCTACATCACTACCCACCATGCCTGACAATCCACACCCACAGGAGGTATGTAGCCCCTCTCTGCCTCTGAAGGTCATCACTAGGCCCTAGGGGGTTCTGGGGGGTCCGCTACACTAGAAAAGCGTTTGTTCATAACATCACTTTTCCTCCCTGTAAATGGACAATGCCTCTCACTGAAGTAGCACTGAAGTCATATCAAATCATTAAAAATCTCACAGAAGTAGTGCTGAAGTAGTGGTTGAAGTCAGGCTTTAAATTGCACTACTTTAAATCGCACCTGGTGTGACCGCAGGCTTCTACTCGGTGGCTACTCGTATTGCAAAACATCACTCGTTTATCAACTTAAAATGTAAAAAACAATTTAGCACATCTTGTAAAACACTCACAGACCAAGGTACTCGCAATCCAAGGTTTGTAGCTCCATTGTAGCAGAAACCATCTCTTAGGCCATGTTACAGGTGTCCCCATTTAGATGATTTGCCCTCTATTCCTGCTCTGGTTACAAATGTTTAATTGTGTATTTTCCTTTACTTTTTGTGCAGGTGACAATGGTCACAATGGGAGAGAGGGGGTCGATCTACATAGTTACATAGTAGTTGAGGTTGAATAAAGACAATAGTCCATCCAGTTCAACCTGTGTAGGTTCGCGTGGCCGTAATCATCTCTCATACCCCTTAATGTTCTGATCCTTGAGATGTACGTCCAAGAGTCTTTTGAAAGTAGCCATACTTCCCGCAGAAACTACCTCTTGTGGTAGAGAATTCCACAATCTTGTAGCCCTAACAGTAAAGAGCCCCCTGCGTTGCCTGAGGTCAAAACGCTTCTCCTCTATTCGCATTGTATGTCCTCGAGTCCTCATGCAATCCTTGCGACTGAATAGCTTTTTTTCTTTGCTGAGATCACCATTGCGGTATTTATAAATTGCTATCATGTCCCCTCTCAGGCGTCTCTTCTCCAGGGATAATAAATTAAGCTATTGTAGATGCTCTTCATAATTAATGCCCTCCAATCCCCTAATTAGTTTTGTTGCCCTTCTCTGGACTCTCTCTAGCTCCAACACATCTCTCCTGAGGACTGGCGACCAGAACTGGACAGAATACTCCAGATGCGGTTGGACCAGAGTTTTATAAAGTGGTAGGAATATAGTTTTATCTCTGGAATACATCCCTTTCTTTATGCAGCTGCCGCTTGACATTGCATGCTATTGCTTAGTCTATCCTCTACCAAGACTCCCAGATCTTTCTCCATTTTGATTCCCCCAAAGGTTCCCCCCCTAAAGTGTATTGAGCTTTTATGTTTTTAGTCCCCAAGTGCAAAACCTTACACTTCTCCACATTAAACCTCATTTGCCACGTCGTTGCCCACTCTGTTATTTTGTTCAGGTCATTCTGTAGGATATCTGCCTCATGCTGTGAAGTTTTTGCCCTGCCTAATTTTGTGTCATCTGCAAAAACTGATATAGAACTACTGATCCTGTCCTCAATGCTGTTTATGAATAAATTGAACAGGGTTGGTCCCAGGACTGAGCCTTGGGGGACCCCACTTACCACCCCAGACCAGTCTGAGTATGCGCTATTTATTACCACCCTTTGGACACGCTCTTTTAGTCAGTTCCGTATCCAAGAGCAAACTTTGTGGTCGGTGCCTGCAGACCTTATTTTATAAATGAAGCGCTTGTGTGGAACTGTATCAATCGCCTTAGCGAAATCCAGGTACACCACATCCACTGGTCTCCCCCTATCTAGCTCACAGCTCACCGCCTCGTAGAATGTTAAGAGATTGGTTTGACAAGAACACCCTTTAGTAGACCGTGCTGATTACTGCTGATGATGTGTTGTCTTTAGCAAACTCTACCAATATAGTCCCTTATCATCCCCTCCAGAAGTTTACATACTATCGATGTCAGACTGACCAGCCTATAATTTCCCGGAACATGCCTCTGCCCTTTTTTGAATATCGGTATCACGTTAGCTTTCCTCCAATCCCCCGGTACATTTACTGTCATAATACTGTCAGCAAAGATCAGAAACAGTGGTCTAGATATAGTTTTACTAAGTTCTTTGAGTACTCTCGGATGTGCGCCATCCAGGCCTGGTGATTTATTTGTGTTAATTTTATCCAGCCTTTCCCTGATTTCACCCTCTGTTAGCCATAGCGGCAAGTCCTGTGAATTACTGCTAACCATACAGTCATGGTCAGTGTACCCCTCCTTTTCCTGTGTAAAGACTGAGGAGAAAAAAAGCATTAAGCATGGTTGTCTTTTCAGTGTCCTCTGTAACCATCCTCCCCTCATCGTTAATTATGTGTGCAACATGCTCTGCACTTGTTTTTTTGCTGTTGATATATTTAAAGAATTTCTTAGGGTTCTTTTTACTATCCTCCGCTATTTGTCTCTCGAAGTTGATTTTAGCCATTTTGATTTTGTATTTACTTTTCTTATTTGCCTTCTTGTATTGCTGGAAAGCCGATAATGTGCCCTCTGATTTATATTTCTTGAAGGCCATTTTTTTTCCCCTAATACGTTTTTTAACATTACGGTTTAGCCAGCCAGGGTTGGCTTTGTCTCTTCTAAATTTATTTCCCATAGGAATGCACTGCGAGATGCATTTGTTTAATATGTTCCTAAAGCATTCCCATTTTTCCTCCGTGGTCAGTGTTCCTAGGGTTTGGTCCCAGTTTACCCTTTCCATCATTGAGCACAATTTGGGAAAGTTTGCCCTTCTGAAGTTTAGGGTTCTTATATTCCCCTCTTGCCTTTGTATATTGTTATTTACGCTAAATGTGATCATCCTGTGATCGCTAGAGCCCAGGTTGTCCTGGACTCCTACCTCCGAGATTAGGTCTGGGTCATTAGTGATCAATAGATCCAGCACTGCATTATCTCTAGTAGGAGAATCCACCAACTGAGACATGTAGTTTTCCTGTAAGGTTTTCATGAAGAGACGGGCCTTCTGTGAGTGTGTAGTCCCCTCTTCCTAGTCAATGTCGGGATAATTGAAGTCCCCTAATATGATGACTGATCCCAACTTTGCCGCTTTACCCAACAGTTATATAAATTCCAGCTCCACCTCCTCCCTTTGGTTGGGTGGCCTGTAACAAACCCCCACAATTACTTTTACCTTTACTTCTTCCCTATGGAGTTCTACCCACACGGATTCTAACTCCGTAATCATCCCTTCCATAATATCATTGCTCTCTATCACCCTTACATTATTCCTGACATATAAACATACCCCTCCCCCTCTTTTTCCTACCCTGTCCTTTCGGTACACAGAATACCCTTGGATATTGGTCAGCCAGTCATGTGAGGGGTCGAACCAAGTTTCTGTTATTCCCTCAAGGTCAATGTCCTCCTCATGTACTAACATTTCCAACTCATCCATTTTATTGGCTGGGCTCCTGGCATTTGCATATACCCCTCTTAGATTTGTGGAAGTTGGTAGTGAATGGTGCCTCTTACTTGGTCATTGGTGCCCACATGTACCATGACCACTGGGTGGTCTCCAGCCCCGCCCAATAATCTGTCTACCCGATCCGCGATGTGCTGAACTTGAGCGCTCCGGTAAACAACATACTGTTCCGCTACCATGATCATTTTGACAGATTGCCCTCTCTGTCCTCTTGATAATTGACTCTCCCACTACCACAATTTGTCTAACCTTTCCTAAATCTCGGCCCCCCTCTTTCCTGGAGCCGCCGCTCCCCTGGCAGCTGGGGAGAGGGCACATGCTCCAACCTGTCTAACCTTTCCTAAATCTTGGCCCCCCTCTTTCCTGGAGCCGTTGCTCCCCTGGCAGCTGGGGGGAGGGCACATGCTCCAACACTGCCACCCCTGAGCTGATATCCCCATCAACATGCAACTTGGCATATTTGTTGGGGTGTTCCAACTCAGGACTGGCCTCCCTGGCACTCTTCCCTCTACCCTTCCTAACGGTCACCCAACTGCCTACCTCTGATGCCTGCGTCTCCTCTTTTCCTCCCTCCTCTATGCTGGCCCCTGCCAGCACCTGATGGGTAATGTCCAAGCTCCTTTCAAGGTTGTTGATGCTATGCAGTGTTTCCACTTTGTTCTCTAGATCCAGGATCTGAGCTTCCAGAGAAACAAGTCGCTCACATCTTGCACAGCAGTATTCGCCCTCGATTGGTTCATCAAGGAACTGCATGTAAGAAGTGCACTGAGTGGCATCCCCAATCCTGTCAGACATTATTACTCTCGCTACTCGCAATTCGCTATTGTCACACAGATCCTCCTCCTGGCCAATCAGGAAGCGGGTATGAGACTCGTTTCCCGATTGGCCGAAAGGAGAAGCCATGTCATTGGCCATGGAGGAGGAGGGAGAGAACGCAGAAGACAGGGGGAAGAAGACGAAGCTGAAGCTGCCGCCGTATGCTGCTGCTGCCTGCCCTCCCTCCCTCCCTCCACATATCCAGGCAAGGTGAGTGAGCCGGCGGGAGCACCAGCCGCCATCGTTCCCCACCCTGTCTAAACCTGGAAAAGGATTTTGTCTGGAATTTATACCTTAAATACATGTAAAGATTACACTGTAGACCAGGAGTGTCAAATTCAATTTCATCATGGGCCACATCAACATTATGGTTGCCCTCAAAAGGCCAGTTGTATCGATAAGGCTAAATGCCACCCCACCCCCTTTACATCTGATATCATGAGCTCCCACCCCCCCCCCCCACCATCAGAAGTCAAGAGCCCTTCTCCCTTCCTTGCATCACAGTGCACCCCCTTAACTTATGCTGCTGCTGGGAAGAAGCTGGGAAGCAGAAAGTGCAGAGTCAGGAGGAGGATCAGAGGAGAGCTGGAGTCAGGTGCTGGAGTCTGCTGAATGCTGAGACCAGAGGAGGCGGAGGGGAACAGAGATGATGGGGGTGCAGAGCAGCTGAAGAAGAGGTGAGAGGGCCACATAAAATGGCACCTCCTGTTATAGGGTGACACCCACATTACATACGCATATGTAGCACTGTCCCTGTAGGGCTTGCTGTATGATGACTTGTTAGGTCTCCTCTGATTACCAGCACACAGTCACTTAGAGTACAGTTCACACATTCATCCTTACTCCCAATGACTTGTTGCTCAATAAACAGTCCAGGGAATAGTGGGATTCTCCAACTGGAACCATGTACAGTAGATAAGGACAACTCTCACTTGGCCTCACCAGGTTGCTTGTGGAAGCAGCTGCACTGTTTGAACGGAAAATGGTAAGTCTCCTTGCTTTCTCTTTCTCCAGCAATAGACTTCGTGAATTACATTAACTTCAGGATACTCTCCAGCATCCCCTTTACTGACACCCATCCACTGACTCTTCTAGCTGCAGAGGTGGCCCCCACAGGTCAGGCCCCTTGACACCAACCTGTACTCACTGTATTGCAGAATCAGATCCTTTAGTGCCCCCCCTATCCTTAGTCAGCTCCACGGGACCTCTGTGTTCAGTTCTTCTCTAGCTCTCTTTAGGCCCTCAGTCGGACCACCTGAGGCCGCATGGCACCTCTGCAGAGGAGGAGGCAGCCACCCCCTCCCTCTGGGACTCTGCTATCCAGACGAAAGACTCCGAGCACATGTGCTCCTGGCATTTACACAGTATCCCAGCATGCAACGAGGCGCTTTCTTCTGCTAAATCACCAGGGATGTACTAAACGCCTGTGCACTCATTTGTCAGGTTTCCTCCCACTGTCCAATATGCCTCCCTATTGGACCAGTATGAAACATTGCAGACAAACTGAGTTGCACCTGAGCACATTGAGCAGACCTCACTAACAGATCCTGGTAGGCAGAGAACAATATAGATTTACCTGCAATCCCTCTGGTAAGCAGACAGGATTTAAAATTATACTTTTTTTCTCTCTCTAGCACCTACCTGAGAGGGTGCTACACAGAGTCCATTGTTGTCGCCATCAGTAAACTTGCTACTAAAAATTCCGTGCAACTATCATTGTAGTGCAAGTAGAAAGAAAGTAGCTGCCTGGAGTTCAGAATCAAAGGTTGAAAACAAGTATTTTATTTTTTTAAAGGCAACATTTTGTAATGCACATAATTTAGCAAACTCATTCAGTTAGGGTTTACATTATTTGAAAGATGGCAGGCCCTTGTACATTTTCTGGTGGTCGATGCAGAGGTCACAAGGCATGCATCTTTAAAATCCATGTTCTTACAAGCTCTGACATAGCAAATTACTAAATTCCAGCTGATATACAGAGTGGATTAAAGGATTAAAGTTCAATTTGAAGTTATGTATCGTGTCAGTTAATCAAGGAGGTTTTACTGGTGTTTCTCAAATTCTATACGCATAAACAGATCTTCTGTAAATTAAAAACGGAATGCCAGCATTTATATTGTGATATTTTTTATCAGCTGTAATTCTACAGAAAGGCAGAGAGACAGAGCTGGGGGGTTAGAAATTATTTTATCATTGCAATATTGGCTATCTATTGCCACCTGCTGGTAACTACATTGCTCTGCTCAGTTACAAAAAGCACCAGTATTAGGACGCCTGCCTTTACACGCACATGAACTTTAATGGCATCCCAGTCTTAATCCGTAGGGTTCAATATTGAGTTGGCCCACCCTTTGCAGCTATAACAGCTTCAACTCTTCTGGGAAGGCTGTCCACAAGGTTTTAGGTATTTGTCTATGGGAACATTTTACCATTCTTCCAGAAGCGCATTTGTGAGGTCAGGCACTGATGTGAACGAGAGCCTGGCTCGCATTCTCCACTCTAAGGGTCCTTTCGCACTGTCCGCATCCGCCGGCAGACTCCGTTCGACCCCCGCTGAGCAGGTGGATGGCAGCTCCGTCTCCGCTCTGTGTGCGGAGATGGAGCTGTCAGATCTCCGCTGTCCTCTATTGGGGAATTGGATGAGAACGGACTGCCTGTCCTTTCTCATCCGATCTGCTGGACGGATGGAAAATAGGATTTCCATCTGTCCGGATTTCACGGACAGGATCCGATCGGATAGCAGAGGGTGTCAGCGGAGATGTCTCTGCTGACATCCGCTGCCCCATAGGGATGCATGGAGGATCCAATCAGGTCCGCCTAAAAAACTGACAGGCAGATCTGATCGGATCGTTCGTGTGAAAGGACCCTAAGGTGTTCTATTGGGTTGAGGTCAGGGTCAGGACTCTGTGCAGGCCAGTCAACAGTGGCGGCCCATTCATTAGGGCGCCGCCCCCCTAATCCATGCGCCCTGCCCCCTAATCTACATGCAGGGCGCTGGACGCATGGATTCCAATGGGCTTTTTTTTTTTTTTTAGATGCACATGATTAGAGCCAGAGGGGAGCAATGCGCCCAAAGCCCACCCAGTTGTAAGACATTAGTGAATTAATATTCGCTAATGTCTTCTGTTTCTCTCCAAGACCAATCAGGAAGCAGGTCCTGAAGCCCATTTGGCCGGGAGTCCTAACTCCTGATTGGCCAGGAGGAGAAGCAACCGCCGGGACTCAGGAGTAGATGCAGGGGGAGAAGCCCCAACCCGGATGGGTTAAGTGCAGGGGCTGGCAGGTGACGGGTGATCGATCGAGCGACGGGGGTGGGGGTTATGTGGTTGACGGGCTGAGGGGGTTGCGGACTGCTCCCCCGAAGAAAATTGAGCACCAGCCACCACTGCCAGTCAAGTTTCCCCACCCAAAACTCGCTCATCCATGTCTTTATGAACCTTGCTTTGTGCACTGGTGCACAGTCATGTTGGAACAGGAAGGTTCCATCCCCAAACTGTTCCCACAAAGTTGGGAGCATGAAATTGTCCAAAATGTCTTGGTGTGCTGACTCCTTAAAGTGAGAGTAAACTCCCATCTCTGACTTGTACCTATAAGTAAGCCTATAATAAGGCTTACCTATAGGTACTGAAAATATTGTTTACGAGAAATTTACTGTATATTCAGCCGATGACATCACCGGTGCATGGGCTCTGAAGGAACGGCCACCTAGGATGTGACGTCACCTTTCAGGTCAGAAAGAAGAAAAAAAAATCACCCAGTGGTTTACTACCGCTTTAAGAATTTATTTTCTTTACTGGAACTAAGGGGTCAAGCCCAACTCCTGAAAAACAATCCCACACCATAATCCCCCCTCGCTCATCCATGTCTTTATGGACCTTTCTTTGCGCACTGGTCCAAACCATTTATTGGAGGGGGGATTATGGTGTATAGAGCTGAGGACCATAAGCCTCATTTCTATCCTACAGAATTTGTTACACTCTGCAATCTAACCCTGAAGACCATATTTCTGGTTGCTACAACCTCTGTGAAGAGCTGCAGGCTTTGTACTCAAGAAGCCCCACCTAACGTTCTACCCGGACCGAATAGTCCTCAAACCCCAGACTGCTTTTTATCCATAAGGTTTCTTTCTCCTTCCACTTAAAATAGGAAGTCAATTTACAGTCTTTCTTGGTTGAGTGAGAGAGCCAAATTACCCCACTTTGATCTGCTTGGCAGCTGCCTTTACATTCAGGAAAGCTGGAATCTGTGCTTGGTTCCGGAATGGCTTAAGGCAGGGTCAGTCATCATCAACCTGTACAGTCACCTCCTAGATTGTTAAGACAATTAAAAGAGCCTACTCTTCATAAGACCCTTCTGTTCCGGAGGACTTAAGAGCACATTCAACCAGGGCAGTGATAGCTCTGTGGACAGAGCAGTGCCGAGTGTCTCCCAAGGCTATTTGCAAGTTAGCAATATGGTCCTACTAGGACACCTTCATTACACTTTAATAGGTGAACCCAGCTCACGACAGTAAAATTTGGAAAATGCATACTTACGCTAGTGACCATTACAACATTTTTCTTGCACCCTCCCGTATGGCAAGTTATTTCCCATTGTATGCTGCCATGATGCGCCAGGAAAAAAGAAAAATTGTATACTCACCTTTCCATAATTTTCCTTTTCTGGTGAATCTTCATAGCAGCATACAGATTCCCACCCAAATGGTGACAGTTACAGAAAATGCTGCGAGTCGGGTCTGTCTTTGATTTATAGCTAACCAGTCCTATCAGTTTGTGGGGCGGAGCCACAACCCCATTGTATGCTGCAATGAAGATGCACCAGGAAAGAAAATAATGTAAAGGTGAGTATACAATTTTCAGTTTTTTAGATCTACCATCAATCATGCGGTACAAGAGCCTGGCTGTTTTGATACTAATCGAAAGGATTGTTCTGATTTGTCCTAATATTACATTGTTTTGGTAAAGCTAAAAGATACTGTACAGACAATTTGCAATCAGATTCTATAGTCTATGGCCAACTTCTAGCACAACTCTGGACTCCGATCTCCCTTCCTCCCTATTGTTGCCCCTAACCTGCACCTTACAAATATCTCTATACATACCTTTTTTCGTGTCTTTGGTCTGGTGACATCACAGATTCTATTCATCCTCTTCCTCCTCTGGTATCAACTTTTAACTGACTCTAAGCTGAGAACCTTCCCCCCCGGGCTAAGCCACCCATTCAACAGTTCATTTAAAAGCTTCTACTGACTGTTAAAAGGAAAGGGTTGAGTTTAGCTCTAGGGTATATGTGGCTAAATTCAATAACTGGTAGGATTACCCCTATATACAGTGGGGATCGAAAGTTTGGGCACCCCAGTAAAAAGCTGTGATACTTGCCAAAGGGGGCAGTACAAGATATTAACTCTGCAGGGTGCCCAAAGTTTTGCAGACTCCATTTTTTTGTTTTCTGTAATTTTGAAAGTGTCAATGATGGAAATAAAATCTAACTTTTGTTGACATATTATAAGAATGTCTAATCTGTAATTTGATGCCTTTTGGAGATTCTTCCATCTTTCCTTGGCTTCTTTATGCACATTAATACAAATTTTTACCTGGGGTTTGATCCCCACTGTAGAATGCACCTGAGATCCAGAGAGCTATTTTTTGCTAATTTGGTTATTTGTATGATTTGACAGGTTTAAGTATTTGGCTTTATCATCCCTAGTGAAGGTCCATATGTGATATAGCATGGTTAAAAACAACTCATAATGTCTTTGTTGGCATGATTTGAGGAAGTTAATACACTTTATCTTATGACTGTGACATGACTGTGGTGGCATTTTGTATTTTTGTCACTTCTCTTTTTCGATTTGAATGTCATTTCAACATATATAAAATTGTTCTCTACAGTATAGTGAATGTGTGGTGTAATGGAAAACTGGTGTCGGAAGAGGTAATATTTCAGGAGTAGGGAAATAACGTTAGCCTATGTTATGTACTATGACTATACCGCTTAGAAAAGAAATTGGCTATTTATGTACACGTGTACCTGAATTTTCTTGTGTTCTGTAGACTTGATTAATAATGGCTTGATAAATAGCCAAATGTAATTTACTTCCATAAGCTTAAAGTGGAACTAAACTCTCCAATGCTCATCATCCACCCCTAGGGATGCAATGAAAGCAAGCTCCCTAGCCAGTACCAACATTTTATCTTCAGCTTCTTCCAGATTTGGAATCTTCAGTGATCTTAATTGGCTTGGCCAGCATAAAATAACATTTTTGCATGTACACTGGAGTTTGGTCATCCTGACACCGAGATGTACCAAGAATGTACACTGAACTCTGTGTGCATTCAAAAATAGAGAGGAGGAAGGTGCCTTTATTGCAGAAGAGACATATTGTGGTTGATTTACTAAAGGCAAATTGCACTCTACAAGAGCATTGCTCCAAAGCTCCCTGCCGATCCCAGCTTTACTTTGCAAAAAGTGCCCAATCACGTGCAGGGAATCAGAAGCAGACAGAACAGGGAGGGGGATCAGTGTGGGGAAAACAATTACAAGAACCGATGCCCTGTGTCTCCCCCTGCAGCAGCTGAAAGATGGTTAGAGGGAGATAAACCGGCTTTCAGCTGCTGCTGAGAGCCACACAGGGCATCCTTCACTACTTGTCCCTCTGCCCTGCCACACCCATTCCCCCTGCTTTTTGGGCCCCCTGTATGCCCAGGCCCCCTACAGGAAGACTGGTGATCTCCCCTCTTTGCAGCTCTGTGCACATGATTGGATGATGGAAGTCAGCAGAGCTTCCCCAATGCACTTGCAGAATGCAGCTGTACAGTACTTGCAAAGTGCACAGTCTATTTGACTTTATTAAATTAACCCAATTAACCCAATTATGCCTCTTCTGGAATGGAAATTATTTCTGCTTGCAAGTTATTTAAATCTGAGCTAAGTTCTACTGTAAAAAGATGTTACTTTGGCTTCCTCCTCTCCCAAACCACTGATACCTTGCCAAAGCCCTGTGCTGATCCTTCCTCCACTGCAGCAGAAACTAAAATTCTCAGCTAGGGGAAGATGTAAAATCTCACCCTTAGTCATGTGACACTGCTTGGCCTTGGCGATTGGCTGATAGGCCCAATCGCTGTCTATGGGAGAGGGTCACAGGCTCTCCCAAACAAATTAGCATCAGAGATTCTCACCAGCTCGGGCAACTGAAGGAACAGCTGGGAAACACTGGAAAATTGAGTATCAAAAAGTCAGTGGGACCCTTTGCACAAACATTGTTGCTTTGCCTTGAATGAGTAAGGTGACATTGTCTCTTTAAAGGGAACCAACAGCTTTTTATTTTATTTTTATTTTAGATAGATCTAAGGCTCCTTTTACATCAGTGCGTCTCAAAAGTCGTAACATTTCCAGTACGACTTTGGAGCGCAACTTTGATGCGACTTTTGGTGCCAGTTTGATCTGACTTTACATTCTCTGGAATAAAATTGCATCAAAAATCAGACCAAAGTAGTGCAGGAACCTTTCCCAAAGTCAAAGCGACTTCTTTAGTATCAGAATGAATGTCTCTCATAGAAATACATCAGATCCCAAGTTGCACAAGTGTAAAAGGAACCTTATTATAATAAGCTTAATGTAAATAAACCTAAAGTAGTAGTTTTTTTTTTATTGTTTGGATAGAGTAAGGGAGGGATATGACCCCTGTCAGTTTTTTGGGTTTTTACAAATGTACTATTTTGGATTTCTGATATAGTATAGGTATATATATCCGTATAGTGTATATATATATATATATATATATATATATATACATATCAGTATAGGAGAGGAGCCTTTACAACTGTGCAAGACTGAAAAAAAGGCTGGAAATGAGCTTTAACCAGTTGCCGATCACCCCACGCAGATATACTGTGGCAAGGCAGCCCAGCTGCGCAAAATCACGTAGATCTATATGATCTTGTGCACCCGGGTCTCAGTGGCACGCGCCCGCGCCGCTGGAGCTGTGCTTCCGCTGTGTTAAGACCGCCACCAGCCTCCCGCGATCGTCAGAGACAGTGACAGAAGACCCGCCTGCTTTTGTAAACAAAGCAGGCGAGTCTTCTGTCACACAGGCAGAGAGAAATCAGGAGTTTCAGCTGAAACCCCGATCTCTCTATGCCTGTCACGGAACCCCCCCCCCCCCACAGTCAGTAAGCACAGTTAGGCATACATTAATCCCTTTGATCACCCCCAGTATCAACCTCTTTCCTGCCAGTGTCATTTATACAGTAACAGTGCATATTATTTAGCACTGATTACTGTATTAATGTCACTGGTCCCCAAAAAGTGTCAAAAATGTCAGTTTGGGGTCTGATCTGTCCGCCACAATGTCGCAGTCCCGCTAAAAATCGCAGATCTCCCCCATTACTAATAAAAACAAAAAAAAAAGTCCAAAAATCTATCCCGTAGATTGTAAACGCTATAACTTTTGCGCAAACCAATTAAAATACGCTTTTTATGATTTTTTTTTTCCAAAAATATGTAGCAGAATGTAGCCTAAAATTATAAAAAAATTAGATTTTTTACATTTTTTTATTGGGAATGTTTTATAGCAGAAAGTAAAACATATTGTGTTTTTTTCAAAATTGTCTCTCTTTTTTTGTTTATAGCACAAAATCTAAAAATCGCAGAGGTGATCAAATACCCCCAAAAGAAAGCTCTATTTGTGGGAAAAAAAAGTACATCAATTGTATTTGGGTACAGCGTTGCAAGACTGCGCAATTTTTCGTTAAAGTAACGCAGTATCGCAAAAAGTGGCCTGGTTAATAAGGGGGTAAAACCTTCCGGAGCTGAAGTGGTTAAAGAAACAAAAAGAAACAACACATTTACTTGCCAAAAAGAACATTTTAATAAGTTTTCAAAAATGAATACAGTACAAAAATAAAGGAATAACTAACATTTCTCATAGTTCATACATTCTGCAGTGGTATCAAATAAAATTACAAGTACGATTGTCAGCTAAATAAGACATAAGTTATAGAGACCAGCTCTGTTTGTAAGAAAATATATGGTATATTTCCAGTGCCAAAATAATGACAAATATAATAACACTATGAAAAAGTTCTATGAATATCTTCAGGTTTCAGATGTTTTTCATCTAGAAATAAAATCTAAAGGAGAACTCCTCCCCTATATTATAACTGAGTTTTGGTGGAAGACAAGCAATATTATACCTACTCTATTTATCCTTCTGTATCAATTGCTATTAAGTTACCCCCAACAAATTCCCTCTACCCATTTCCTGCTGTGCTTGGCACCATGACTTGAAAAGAGTGTAATAAGGCAACATGGCCATTTTGAATAGGCAATGAAGAGAGATAAGACCGCTCAGGCTGGTCAAAGTCCACGATTCAAGGTGGGTGCTGAACCTCGGCTCGCTACCTGGAGAAGCATTAAAGAATAACATGGTCGCACACTACGGGAATCCAATGAAGAAAAGTTCCTTTATTCACATAAGCGGTACAAGGTGCAGCAGGGTAGGACATTAGACGCGTTTCACACGACTGCTACGTTCACTACCAAGCACGTGGCAGTCGTGTGAAACGCGTCTACTGTCGTACCCTGCTGTACCTTGTACCACCTTGTACCACTTATGTGAATAAAGGAACTTTTCTTCATTGGATTCCGTGGTGGTGTGCGACCATTTTCTTCTTTAACATTTTGAATAGGCCCCTGGGTGTGTTGGATTCCTGCCCCCCCCCCCCACAGTGCTTTGTGGTTCCTTTGTCCAGCTTCTGTATTCTGTAGTAACATAGGGCCACATGGATAAAAACACAGAGCACAGGGGGACACCGACATTCAACACTCCTGAAGCTACTGAATGTAGAAGGTCTTTTTTTTTTTTTTTTTTTAACACAGAATAGTTGGATGTCCAGGCAGTGGGACCAGTATTACCTGCTTGCTTTTCAGGAAACCCTTTAAAAATCATGACAGCACAGCTATAACAAAGAACACACCTACTGCTTGTTTCAACATACTGCACCACAATGATTTTATAACACCTTTGCTTTAAAGCTTAAGTTTAGTTATTTTTTTTTTTTTATAATCAGTACAAGGGATGGTACTTACCTGCAATGAGAAGCGTCCATTGTGCTGGTGATGCTCTGTTTCATAAATTTCCAAAGTCATCTGCCCCTTTGCATACACTGCAGCCACGATCTTCTGGTGTTGCAGGGGTAATACGAGCTGCTGGACCTGCCCAGGAGTTCATCAAAAGTGCCAACTATGCCTTGCCCACCCTTTTTGCCCCCTCCTTCAATCATAGAAGCTGTACTATGGCTTCCTGCAATGAAAAGCACTCTATGAAATAAGGATGGGCAGTTGAACGAGGTGACCTTTCAGTCATCCACTTGTTCTTCTTTCATAGAGCATTTTTCATTGTGGTAAGCAATAGTATAGATTTTATGAATGGAGCAGGGGGGCAACAAGGACGGACATTGTTATTTTTACCTGTGTGCCAGGTCCACAGGTTTGTATTCATCCCCACAGAACTAGAGGACAGCGGCAGGGTATGCGGGCGGGGGGTAGATGAGTTCAGATCTCAACAAACAGAGCAGTTACCAACATAGCACAAGCAACACTTCTCATTCAATGTACCATGGTGCTGATTAAAATAAAAAAAGACTAAGCTTAAAGTGATTGTAAATGATCACATTGTAAAACAACCCATTCAGTTTAAAATAGAAATGAAAGGCAAAACATTTTTGTATAGGTATAAAAAAAACATTATAAATATATTTTTCCCTTTTTTTATAAAATATCACATTCCCTCTGTTTTCAGCTGCAGAAGAGCTGGGGGGAGGAGAAGCAGCAGTACACTGAGCTTCAGTAAATGGCTGTGCAGGGGGCGTGTCAGGACAAGTCTGATCATTGGAGGAGAGCAGGCTGAGTTCCCAGCATAGTTAGAGAACTGACCACAGTGTGCTATTCTGCCTTGTGTAGTCAGTTTTTAATAGGAAAGCAGAGGGACTGGCAGGAACACCAGGGATTTCACATAAAGGAAGCAATACAAAGAGAACAGGAGACTTTCTCATACAAGTACATGGTACAGCAGGCACATATCAGGAATATGAAGTGTTAGGATAACAAACACTTTAAGCTAGAAAGTAAAATATGTTACAATAAAATTGTTTTGGTAAAAACTGACCCGAAACCTAAAGACTAGTATAAAAATATTAATATATATAGTTTAAATACTACTACTCTCATGTTTGTTATTAAAATGACCAGGAAATCCGTAAGCAAACTAAAATTTGACCAAGGAGAAGCATATTGGGGTTGCAAATAATAGCCAATCAAATGCTTGCTTTTATTCTCCATGACTAGCTTAAGACATGCAAATGCCTCACTATGAGCAATGAGGTAGAAGGACAAAATCAACAGTCAATTCAGACAATTTAAAACAGACATGGTAAAATGCCATTCCCCTTCTTCTTATAGAAAAGGGAACATCTCACATGCAAAATATTGCGGGTGTAGTAATGATGACTTCAAAGTAGTAAGTTAAACACCCTTGTTAAAGCCTAAAGTATATGTGAGCCCTTACTTTGTAAAACAACTTCAGTTTAAAAAAGAAATGAAAAACATATGTGTGTGTGTATATATATATATATATATATATATATATATATATATATATATATATATATACTTTTTTCTTTTTTTTTTACACAATCACTACTACTTTTAGCTGCATAAGAGACTCAGAGCTAGGGGTAGAGCAACAGCAGTACACTGATCTTGGCTGTCAGCACAAGTATTGGCCACAAGAGGACAGGCGGAAAATTGACCACAATGGGATGGATGTGCTCTCAGTTTGAAATAGGAAAGCGTGGGGTCTTGCAGGAATAGCATTTTTTTTGTCACAGAAGAAGCAATACAAAGAGAAGGGGATACATTTTACCATAAATACAAGGCACAACAAGAGACATATCAGCAATGTGACATATTATATATATTCTTTAAAGTAGTTGTGAACATACAATGTTGTAGAGACACTTTCTAATACAGTTATAACTATGCATGCACCATTTCTGCTTTCATTTAATATCAGAAATTATCTTTCCAAGGTTAAACATGTTCTGTCATGTGACCATACATCTCTTCTTGGGGGGCGAGGTGCTTACAGGAGACTGTGTAGACACACTGTGTGCCTGTATTCCAGAGTCTATTCAGCCTATGGCAAGATGCAGGCTGGTGGGTGTTTTCAAGAGGCGGGCTGGTATTGGGAGGGGTATGTGCGAGAGGTAGACTGTGATTGGTTGGGGGTTGTAGTGACCGAACAAACTACCCAGTACAGGCATGCTGTGTATCTGCACAGTGTCCTGTACCTCTAAATTGCCAGACAAAGAATAAAAAAAATGACCACACTAACACAGATCAACTTCTGTGCTTAGAGTGGTCAGTTTAGAACAAGGAAAAAAGGTGAGTGGCAGGATCAATCCGGTACTTATGACAAAAGAAGAACAAGAAAATGAGAGGGACTATAATTTATAAAATACACATATGTGAAAAAAATACACATATAGAAAAAAAAAAAATATTTAGGCTAACATAGACTTTAATCCTTGCAGGTTCAAACTAGTCACATTACTCGCTATAATAGGACCACATACAGGCGCACAAGCTTGATGTCGAAAAAGGAAAGCTGGAATATGATTGGCTGCTGTAAGCAACACCAACTATTTCTTCTCATCCTGGTCAACACATTACACCCAGTTTGATATTTAGAATCAAAGAAAACAGATTCTTTAATCTTATCAGAAAATAAATAAATGAACACTTTAGATTTGAAATCACAAGACAAGGTGGAGGTAAAGCAATGCACAAAAGTGGAAACCTGCTGACCTATTGGCATTGAAGACTGAAGAATCAGACTTCTCTGCCCAGGCTGTAGAGACAGAAGGCACCAGCTTGTCTGAATGGCATGTAAGTCCTGAAGTATAAGCAAGAGAGGTCTATAGCTTCTTATCCTTTTTCTTCCTTCTATTTTTCTCTTTTATTCCTTTATGTTTTTCTCCCTTCTTCTTATTTTTCTTACTTTTATTTTTCAGACTGTAAATAAAAAAAAACAATTGTTTTCATAAGCTCTATTTTTTGTAACTTCACTGCCAATTTTAAAATTTTTTATTTTTTTTTATATTTTTGTTTTTTATAAAGCTGTGCAGGAGCAAACCTCAAGCCTTAGCTGCTGTAGTGACCAATAACAAGGCGTCCTCTGCTACCCAAAAAATTGGGGTGCCTGCTGTCAATTCCAGCACTTGCCCCTTGCTTGGTTTGCTTAGCGATGTGAGCCCAGAGATGGGCGCCCATTACAAAATTCTTTCCATTTCAAACCACGCCCTTTGTGATTTTCTAAAACTATAAATAAAAAACATGGAAACACTGTGTACAGAATCTCCCCAATAATTTCATTTCCTGTTGGTGTGATTGACTCAGTGCTTTTCCTAGAAGTCTGCACAGAGAAGTACCTGGTTTATACTTATCTTCCAATCAGAGGCGTAACTAGAACCTTCAGGGCCCCGGTGCAAGAAACCATTAAGGCCCCCCCCCAGGCCCCTGGCTGGGGCCCTTCCCTTTAGGCCTGGGGCTCTTCCCACTGATCCTGGGGCCCTTTACTCTCGTTGCGGGGCCCTTTATTACGGTCCCGCAGCGAGACCCTTTCACAAGTTCTGCAGTGGGCCCCCTTCCTGCCATCTTAGGGCCTCCCCACAGTGGGGTAATGCCAGGGCTCAGTCGCAAGTGTGATCCTGGAAGTTCACCCACTGGTGTCAGTGGTTTTTATTTTTTGGTATTTTAATTGTATTATTTTTTATCATTTTATTTTAATTTTTACAATGTCACTGACTATGACTCTGTCCATTCAGAAAAGGAAGGAGCAGTTAAATTACATATTTTCTGACCCCTTCCTGGTTCTCTATTGTAACACATCCCCTGCAGCAGCCGGGAAGAGAGAGGAGGGAGCACAGTGGTGGGGTTGGGGGGGGGACCGGGGGAGCACACATGGGCCCAGAGACACAGAACACAAGTGAACTGGATAGAAGGAGTGGTGGGGGCAGCATACAGATGAACCAATCACCTCCATTTTCCTTCTGCAGCTACAGGAGGAAAAAGGAGGACAGTGATTTCAACACATGCTTCCCCCGCCGCCCCTCCTATCCAGGTGTACAGGGGTGCTGCACAGGCCCCCTGGAGCATGGGGCCCAGTTGCAATTGCAACCCCTGCAACCCCTGTAGTTACACCCTGCTTCCAATTACTCCTCCTGTCACCCTTTTCACTTATGTGAGTGAGGAGAAGAGGCCCTGTATATGTTCTAACTTGTGATATGGAGCTTACGCTGGGTTGAGGAGGAACCCAAAGACCATCAGCTCATTGCTGCGTTATAGTAATTGGGGGTTTACTGCAGGTGGTGCAAGGCAACACTTCTTCCAGAGGATCCATAAACAAAGTAGCTAGCACATGCTATGGGAATTTGGACAAGAGTGCTGGCTACTTTATTGATTGTGCTAAGCACTCCCCCCTATGTGACAGCATTGAATGCATGGGCCACCAGTTGCTAAGCATGAGCACTGTGACATGGGAAGAAAGGGAGTGAGTCACATGCTCCCTCATACTTGGAAGTTCTGGGTATTGTATTTTGCAGTGGAGTGAAGAGAAGGTAAGTACAAGCAGCTGCAAGAGCCAACCTTGTAGGGCAAAGCACAGTGACCTATGATAAATGCTTGAGGGTCCTCGCTCAGGCTATCAAAGTCCGGTTATTTAGATGCCACTGACCAGTGAGGACGTAGGCTGAGGAAAGGTCTGTCCTGACCCAAAATATAATGCAAAACAGAAAATGGTAGCTGGACCGTTGCACACCTCACCCAGCCCGAGTGGTAAGCAAGTAAACGCAGACCCAGCTCGATTCATCCAGACCACAACTCCAACATGTTTCACCCCACCCCTGGGGCTTAATCATGGGGATCATCATCGAGCTGAGCCTGCTTATACTTGCTTACTATTTGGGCTGGGTGAGGTGTTGGCAAAGCACAGATTCACTTTGGAATCAAGGCTTGAGAGCCAAGGGCTCCTGTAGGGTCTTCTGTAGGAACACATGCTGTTTTTTTACTCCCCCAATTTTAACTGTGCAAGTCACAAAAAGTTCACCAAAAAATATCTCATGTAGTCATTGAAGTACATATGATATCTTACCTACTTGTAACATGACCATTCGCTCCAGGATGAGTTGAAGAACTTGTCTTTAGCTTGGACACAGAAGGATTCAATGTGTTTGTCCTCCAACTTAAATTTGGTATCATCAGTCTGAAGCTAAAAATGTCAAAAAGTGGTATTTACTTTATAGAACATACTTATTTTTTTGTTGAAACATTAAAGTACTAAAGGCAAAATCAAAAAAGACATCTTTGATGCAGTCTGACACAGCAGTCTTTGTTTTTCTGAGTCCCCCGTCACATGTTTTTTTTTTACCTGTTGATCTTGTCGTTATTTTTCGGCTTCCTTTAACAGACCCAGCAAAGGGGAAGGTAGGTTGGTTGAAACAAGCCATTTAACACTGACAGGCATAGGCGTGCGCACAGGGTGTGCCAGGTGTGCATGGGCACACCCTAATCACCCCTTGCGGTGCAGATTCCCCCTGTTTAGACCCCTGATATTTCACCAAAGCTCCCTAACTAGGCTAACAACAAAAAAAAGTTGTAAAAAAGAATAAAAAATAACAATAAAACTACAGACACTGATCTCTACCCTACTGGCACCATCAGTATATACACGGATATGTGTTTGGGCTTTGGGGTGCACACCCTAATGCAATAGGCTGCGCACACCTATGCTGACAGGGGTATATACAATGATCAGTTTTTATTTATTTATTTATTTATTTATTTATTTATTCATGTAAAACCTTTATCCCAAAAGGGGAAAAAAAGCAGTTTTTCTAGCTGCTTGAAAAGCGTTAGCTTGAGTTAGGCCTCAAAGCGGTAGTAAACTGTGGAATAAAAAAAAAACAAAAAACCCTGTAAGGCAATGACATAATGTGCTAGTATGCGATGCATATGAAATACTTACCTTAGAATGAAGCCCTCCAGTGGTGTGCTGTCACCGCTGACAGGGCTTCCATCTTTACCCGGTCTTCCTTCCCTGTTCATGGGATCTGGAAACATGAATGGCCGAGGCATTCACTTCCACGCATGTGTGTGGGAGTCATGGCTGCGGCACAGTGCTCTCAAGAAACAGCACGGGTATGCCGTTCCTTCAGAGCGCATGGACCACTGATGTCACGGGCTGCAAAAAGAGGGAGTATCCTAAACGGTACAAGTTGAAGAGATATATATATATATATATAAATATATATATATATATATATATATATATATATATATATATATATATATATATATATATATATATATATATATATTTATTTATTATAAGCTTACCTGTAGGTAAAAATCACATGATGGACTATACTATCGCTTTAGTTTGTGAGTCACTTATGTAAAGTCCATCTAACCCTACCTTTTCCAGACAGGTGCATTTTTTACACCTCCGGAGATAGAGAAGACAACCTAAGACATTAGGTTTGTTACTGGCCAGATAACCAGGTGACAATCAAAAAATTAAGGAAAGAAAATAGCTTGAGTACTTTAGCATCTGGGTTTAAGGGGTAGGTTCATCTTTTCACAAAAATTAAAAGATAAACTAACTCAAAATATCCTGGCTACCCCTCCAGACCCTGCTGTACAAACTGGCTGTGATGGCCCAGGCTGCCAATGTAGTGGATCATGTACACTGCAATACACAGCCTCCGAGTGACTATCTATCATAATGCTCACAATAGAAAGTGCTCATTTGACAGCTTAGCTATGTGACCAATGTGCTGAACATCTACAGGGAAAGTTGGTGTTATGATAACAGGAAGGGTTGGTATTTGGGTTACAGAGAGGATTTGTTTTAGGGCTACAGGGAGGGTGGATGTGAGAGTTATTGAGAAGGCTATTGTTAGAGTTACAAAAAGGGTTAGCGTTGCAGGGAAGGTTAGTATTGGGGTTACAGTGAGGGAAAGTGTTAAGGGAACAGGGAAGGTAATATTAAGGTTAAAGGGAAATATATTATTGAGGTTACAGGGAGGGTTAGTGTTAGGGTTACAGGGAAGGTTGGTGTTAGGGGTACAGGGAGAGTTGGGGTTACAAGAAGAGTCAGTGTTAGGGTTACAGGGAGCGTTAGTGTTAGGGTTACAGGGAGGGTTAGTGTTAGGGTAACAGAAAGAGCTGGTGTTAGGTTTACAGAGAAGGTTAGTGTTAGGGTTACAGGGAGGGTTAGTGTTAGGGTAACAGAAAGTGTTAGTGTTAGGGTTACAGGGAAGCTTAATGTTAGGGTTACAGGGAGGGTTAGTTTTAGGGTAACAGAAAGAGCTGGCGTTAGGGTTACAGAGAAGGTTAGTGTTAGGGTTACAGGGAGGGCTAGTGTTAGGGTAACAGAAAGAGCTGGTGTTAGGGTTACAGAGAAGGTTAGTGTTAGGGTTACAGGGAGGGCTAGTGTTAGGGTAACAGAAAGAGTTAGTGTTAGGGTTACAGGGAAGTTTAACGTTGGGGTTACAGGGAGGGTTAGTGTTAGGGTAACAGAAAGAGTTAGTGTTAGGGTTACAGAGAAGGTCAGCATTAAGGTTACAGGGAGGGTTAGTGTTAGGGTAAACAGAAAGAGTTAGTGTTAGGGTTACAGGGAAGTTTAATGTTAGGGTTACAGGGAAGTTTAATGTTAGGGTTACAAGGAGGGTTAGTGTTAGGGTAACAGAAAGAGTCAGTGTTATGGTTACAGGGAAGGTTAGCGTTAGGGTTACAGGGAGGGTTAGTGTTAGGGTAACAGAAAGAGTTAGTGTTAGGGTTACAGGGAGGGTTAGTGTTAGGGTAACAGAAAGAGTTAGTGTTAGGGTTACAGGGAAGGTTAGCATTAGGGTTACAGGGAGGGTTAGTGTTAGGGTAACAGAAAGAGTTAGTGTTATGGTTACAGGGAGAATTAGTGTTATGGTTACAGGGAGAATTAGTGTTAGGGTTACAGGGAAGGTTAGTGTTACAAGGAGGGGTAGTGTTAGAGTTACAGGGAAGGTTAATGTCAGGGTTACAGGAAGGTTAGCGTTAGGGTTACAGGGAGGGGTAGTGTTAGGGTAACAGGAAAGGGTAATGCTAAGGTTACAGGGGAGGTAAGTGTTAGGGTAACAGGAGGGGTTAATATTTGGGTTACAGCAAGGATATGTTTTAGGGCTTTAGGGAGGTTGGATGTGAGAGTTACTAAGAAGGTTAGTGCTAGGGTTGCAGAAAGGGTTACAGGTACAGAGAAGGTTAGTATTGGGGTTACTGGAAGGGTTGCTGTTAGGGTTACAGGGAAGGTTGGTGTTAGAGTTAAAGGGAAAGATAGTGTTAGGGTTACAGGGAAGGTCAGTGTTAGAATTAAAGGGTGAGTTAGCATTAGGGTTACAGGGAGGGTTCGTGTTACGGTTGCACGGAAGGTCAGTATTAGAAGAACATGGAAGGGTTGTTGTTAGGGTTGCAGAGAGAGTTAGGGTTAGAATTACAGGGCAGGTAAGTGTTAGGATTTTAGGTAGGGTTACTGTGAGTGGGGCTTTAATTTGCACATTGCTTTCTGTACTTAAAGTACCAGCACCAAGATTTTATCACTAATGATAAAATATTGTAGTAAGCGAGCCCTCAGTCAGTATAAGGTGAGCATTTTCAGTACCTATAAATAACCACTATAATAATTCAAACAGGTTTTCACGGTATACCAAAGCTAAAAAAAGAACATCTGCTTTAAAGTGATACTACAATAACTTATAAAGTATGCACGTAACATAACACAATGGTTTAAATCTGTCCTGTCCTGACTGTTATAAGTTTCCAGGAAGTTCTGCGCAATCTACATTTCCAAATACCCTTGAAGCACAGGGAAACAGGTAATTGCTGCTACTGAAACACATTTCTAAACATAACTAAACCTGCTACATTCTTTTATTTCTTGAGATGTATAATGTTTTACAAAGCAGCGTTTTTACATGTAATTAGCTCTTGGTTTCTTTTTTTACTATAGATTTTCTCACTTTTTTTCCCGTTCCCATTCCCATTTTCTCAGGTACTCTGCCTTTCTGTATTATACACAGAGGCATTCTATCATATCAAAGGCTGCCACCTATTTTACTAGCTTGCTTGTAAAAGGACAGTGAAAGTCAGTTAATGGGAGGAAATAATTACATAAGCAGCAAGGCCAGTATTGTTTTGTTGCAACTGCTGTAGTTGACCATTTTGACCTATTATTGGTGGTGGGTTTATATCTTCGGAGCCTATTGGTAATGTAAAGCACCCCCTATAAACAACCACACCCCAAACCAGTGATGACGAAATCTTGGCACCCCATATGTTTTGTAAATACATTTCCCATGATGCTCAACTACTCTGCAGAGTGAATGAGCATCATGGGAAATATAGTTCCAAAACATCTGGGGTGCCAAGGTTCGCCATCAATGCGTCCTAAACCATGCCCATGTTGTGCTGCTTAAAAAAATGTTCTCAATCATGGGTGCACATTGTACTTAAAAAAATAACCATTTGAATGAAACAATTAGTATAGAGGCGGTTTTTTTCTTAGAGATACTATTGGCTTACCTCTGTGGTTTTTTCATCCTTTTTTATCTGAACATTGAAGATGAGTGGGAAAAATGAATGGCAATTACACCAGGTTTTTGGGTACTTCCAGTGTATGGAAACATGTTTGTGATCTTTTGTGTTGTTAATATCTAGTTCTTGAGGGGGATCAGGCTTGGCTGTAAAAAGAATGACATTATGGAAGAGTTAAAGAAGGACTTCAATGAAAACAAATCACTAATATACCTGGCCTCGGGGTATGGATGACCCTTAAATGTAAGCACTGAGATTGCGACCAAAATGTTTTTGGATAATGTGGGGAAGAAATTAGACTTCTGTGGGTTATTTTGGTATTTTTTGCTGTGCCCATACTCTTCCTGTCTCAGTGACCACAGTTGATGTAACAAGAAGTTAGAGGAAATTCTTCAGCAGGGACCCAGGCAACAGTATTTTTAATTATACTTGGCCACAACATTGTAATTCTTTTGATTTCTATTTTCATATACTGATATCAGCTTGCAACATAGGACTGTACAATTATACGATTTTTTTTAGTATTTTGAGTACTTTATGTTTTTTTCTTTGAGTAATTCTTTAAAGTGGATTTCCACCCATTTTAGTAACTTTAGATGTATGTAATCCCCTTTAAAACTACTTTTACCAATGGAAACTTTCTTTTTTTTTTTTTTTGCTAGGAAATACCTTATTTTCTTCTTTATTCATCCTCTGCTCACTTCCAGGGCTGGCCGCCGATCGGTGATTACGCCATTCGGCGATTTGCAAGGGCTGCTGGGATGTATCTCATGGGATGAAATTTCGCATTATTACACAGGTGTCCTGAGCTGTACTGTATGCATTGGATTGAGTCCGTGCTCAGCCCCGCCTCCGCCCTGCCTCCTCTCAGTGAGCTCAGTGAGGATATAATGCTTTCAGTCCTCGCTCACTGAGAGGAGGCAGGGCGGAGGCGGAGCGTAGCACGGACTCAATCCAATATATCCGAGTACAGCTCATTGAGAGGAGGCGGGGCGGAGGCGGGGCGAAGCAAGGCCTCAATCCAATACATACGGGTACAGCTCAGGACTCCTGTGTAATAATGCAAGATTTCATCCCATGAGATACATCCCAGCAGCCCTTGCGAATCCCCGAATGACGTAATCGCCGATCGGCGGCCGGACCCAAAAGTGAGGAGAGGATGAATAAAGAAGAAAATAAGGTATTTCCTAGCAAAAAAAAAAAAACTTTCCATTGGTAAAAGTAGTTTTAAAGGGGATTACATACATCTATGTAATCCAAGTTATTAAAATGGGTGGAACTCCACTTTAAGTACTTTTTGGTGAATTTTATCCAGCTGATATGAAGATTTATTTATATACCCATAATATATAACATATTGTGACATAATGAAAGGCAAGGTGGTTGAGGGATGGTATTTTTTATCTCATATGCTTTTATACGCAGTAAACTAAGGTGCGTTCCATACATGTTTGTGTGGAATTCAAGCTAGGTTTTGCTTCCCATTTTGACCAGCAACAGGGATAAATAAGGATGGGCTGGAGCACGAGAGCGCTTTGGCCTGGGACTCTGGAAAACTACCTGAGAGAGCTGTGTGTGGAACTGTACTGTTTAGTTAGTGCTTAGATGGAAAGGATTTATTTTCTGTTTTACTTTGTTTTGTGTGCAATCTTTTAAAATAAAACTGACTTGGATTGCCTTTTTCCCAGGGAAGGTGATCTCCACTTGAGCTAACTACCACTTATGGTGGAGGATGCAGGTAACTTCCTGAGTAAGTGGAAGGATCGAGGATGTGATAAGAGTCCCAGCAAGCATACTGAGAGCTCCACAAGTGGTGGCCCAACACTTCGTGGAGTTAAAAAGGGGCTCCAAAGGTCCACTAATGGTGGAACAGAAAATAGTGTGTTCCAGCTATTACCTGCAAAAGATGATACCTGCAATGACATGGACAAATTTTGAGAGAGTTTCTGCACGGGAGAATGGCAGAAAGAGCAATGGGTGGGACTGCTAGCACCTTTTATGACAGGTGAACCCCAAAAAAAGCCTATTATGGCCTAGAACCAGATGCTACCCAGGATTATTATAAATTGCAGGTTGAAATCTTTGCACACCTGTGTGTCAACATGATGGTCTGAGGTCAATGGGTGCATCGATGGGCATATAGTACCAACGAGTGACTCTGCTCCCAGATGTTTTATGTTATACATGCAAACATCCTTGTGTCAGCAATAGGCATGCGACAGGTACTCTTTACAGAAAAATCTGGGTTCTATAACACCCCAAATCCATCCTCTGCCTTAAAAGCATTCAAAACACCAAGATCGGCATTTTTTAATGTTTTTACATTTTTGAAAATAATGATGCTGTTGACCGCCGGGGTAAACCGGAAGTTATGTAAGGTCATCGCTTCTGGGTTACTACAGCGGAATGCCGATCAAAGCTGATCCCTTCTCTGTTCGGCTTTCTGGCAAGCCCGTGGACAGGCCAGCTGGTCGCTCAGATCTCTCGGTGGGATGGGCGAGCCTGAGAGAGCCACGGAAGGCGGCGTGAGGGGAGAAAATGTCCCTTTCTGCTGCATGTAGCACCGTATAGAATAACAGAAACATGTTGAAGTTGGGAGTGATAGAGGAGTGATAGATAGAGTCCAAACTAGGGAGACCGCTCCAGGTGAGACAGGAATCAGGTGCCGGACGGATCCGTGATCCAAAGCCACATAAAGCAAAAAGGAATGACCGCACTTCCGATAAAGATCAAAAATGGAGTGTGTTTATTCCACATCAAACAATCGGCAAAATATAATACATACACGCTGTGAGTGCAGGACAGAAAAGGTAGACGCGTTTCACTACTAGATGTGTCGCTTACTCATTACCAAGTTCCATCTTGGTAATGAGTAAGCGACACATTTAGTCGTGAAACGCGTCTACCTTTTCTGTCCTGCACTCACAGCGTGTATGTATTATATTTTGCCGATTGTTTGATGTGGAATAAACACACTCCATTTTTGATCTTTATCGGAAGTGATAGAGGAGTCCCAAATGATTGGTCAAGTCCAATAGTGTTGGTCTCAAAGCCAGATGGAATCATACGATTTTGTAATGATTTCAGAAAGTTGAATAGCATGTCCAAATTCGATACTTACCTGATGCCTTGAAAAGCTCATTGACAGATTGGGAACTGCCAGTACATAACTACCCCTAAGGGGTCATTACAGTATTATTGGATGCCCTTTGGTTTGCATGGTGCTCCTGCCTCATTGTGCCACAGAATAATGGACAAGATGTTCAGACTACCTTGGAAACATGCAGCTGCTTATTTAGATGATGTAGTCATCCACAGGCCTGATGTCCCATTTGCCCCGGGTGCAAGCAGTATTAGATTTCCTTAGGAAAGCAGGACAACCCCAAAAGGTGTGCTATAGGTTTGGAGGAGGCCAAATGCTTTGGCTACATCATTGGTCAAGGGTTGAATAAACCTCAGATCAATAAGATTGGGGCAATTAAAAAGTGGTCCCAACCTATAAATAAAAAGTCTGAGCACTTATTGGAATCATAGGCATTTTATTTCCAATTTTCCACCATTACAGCCCCACTGATGGATCTGACGAAAAGTCAGTTATGATTAAGTGGAATTCTGAGAAGGTATTTCAGACATTGAAGTTCCTTGTGCCTAACCAGTGCTCGTGACCCCTTATCCCACATAGGAGTTTGTGGTACAGACACACGCCTTTGATGTGGGATTGGGTGCTGTACTGTCCCAAATCAGAGATGGGGAAGAGCACTCTGTGGTCTACCTTAGCAGAAAGCTTATTAGACAGGAGAATAATTTTGCCACTGTTGAGAAGGAATGTTTGGCTACCAAATGGACCTCAAGTATTACCTGTTTGGTAGACAGTTCAAACTAGTCACTGATCATGCCCCTCCTAAGACATGTATCTTGAGAAAGATGGCCTGAGCTCTGTGACTAGACTTCAGTGTCAGGGTGTTCCCTTCCTGCTTGCTAACAGAGCAGCGGAGAGAGAAGGGAAAGTAAGTATGGGCTACTGGAAAAAAGGTAATGAACGTGAACCTATTGCCTTGCCCTGTATAGGCAAAGCACAGGCTCACTTTAAAACCATTGTATATAATAACAACAAGTAGGGACAGGTTGTACCAAGTCAAGCAATACTTATTTATTTTATTACAGCTTAACAATAATTTAGATGTGATGGCTGCATTCGTTTTCTTTTTTTGGCTTTCTTTCTTCTATTTTCCTCTGGTCAACCAGCCTGTAAATCTGTTGTTTTTCAACCAAATAAGCTCTTTAGCAGTTACAGTGATAAGATAAACCATGTGACAGGGGTGCTTACAATGGTGAGTTTTTAGTTATTTATATAAAACCTTCATCCCAAAAGGAACAAAACCTTTTTTTTGTAACTGCTTATAAAGTATTAACTGGAGATTGGCTTCAATTTGGCAGTGTATCTAAACCTTCTAGTAAACTCCCCCCAGACTGACAATGATGTTATCCAAATGTGCCCCCTATGGTACTTCATCCACTGTGGGGGCACTCTAATACAGGAAGTGTGTTACTGGTCACATCACCAGGTGAAGACAGAGGAAAAAAAATCCTAAAAAATAAAACAAATGCAGCCACCACAACGTTTGATTAATAAGCTGCAATATATTACATTTTTGGCCAAAAAAGATTAAAAGGACCTTTCATCACCTGCACTTAACACATAACCCATAAACCCACCCACAAGCACTAGAACCTCACCCACAAGGAATACCAACAACATCACAGTACGGTGAGGGATGCTTGTTCTTGCCATGGGTCAAGCAGTCTTGGTCCCTCCTACAAGACTTGAGGGCATCTATTAATTCTCTTTCAGGTCTTTGCAGAAACCGAAATAATAAAATAATAACCTAGTCCCTACCATTCTAAACCTAGGTGAGCCACAGAATAGAACCCAAAGCCACCATTGAGAGCCACTGCTCTATAACCTTTGGTCAGAGAAAACAATATTAACTGTAAATACTTACTGATTTCCCTTAGCATGAAAGCCAATGTATAATTCTCGTATTTATGCTGTTGAATTACATGCAGGTTAACCGTGATGCTTTGGTCCTCTTCTTCATAAATGCAGGATTGGATATCTCGGCACTCCACACTGAATTGACCTTTATTTTTTACAGGCTCATCGCAGGATATGCTGTCATTTTCACTGCATAATACACATTTGCGTTAGTATAGTACAGATGTCAGGCTGCCAAGTGTGGACATAAAATGACTAAAAGCCTATAAACTATACATTTTTCCCAAATTTTATTATAACTAAGGTCTAACTCCAGCTAAAATGTTTTGTTTAGCTTTGGATAAACTTGAGATGAGTTAATACCTTTGGACCCCCACTGGGGAAACTTAACCTCCCTTACTGTTACTTTGTCACTATGGCCTAGGGTAGCAAGGCAGGCAGGGGGGCACAAATCCTCTGCAAATCATGTTCAGTAATACATTTATATGTTTAATAATTAGGGTTACTTTTTTCCCTATATATCCTTGTGCTTTTTCCCCCTATACTAGCATCAATGATCAGAGGGCTGGTTTACAGTTTATTTAAAATATATATTTTATTTTATGGTTATTATATGATTCATTTATGTTCTCAATTTCACTTCTATTTTTCAGTACTGCTGCTACAAATTTAGGTAGTGTTTTCCCTTCTTGGACTGTAGGAATAGCTTATACTTTTCTTAATTAAAAAAATATTTTTGGGTAACAGGCATTCCAGATATCCAGACCTACACCCGTATTCATAAATAATCATTACCATTTCAATATTTGACCTTCATAGGTGACTTACCCTCTACGAGCTTTAAAGATAAATTCAATATTGCTGTCATCTGTTGAATTCCAGAAACAACTGAAGTTGCCACTGTAGTTTTTTACTGAACATTTCAATATTTCTCCCGACTCTATTAAAAAACAGCAGAAACCCAAACAAATAATGGTTAACTGTTATTTAAAATGTAACAAGGGCACAGGTACTAAAATCAATGAAAAAAAAGTGGAGTAGGCTCCTCTAAGTGCAGTATTAAAATTGTTTATTGGACAAACAAAGTAAATTGCACTTACAAGATCACAGTGTAAAAAGGGCTCATCTGATCATCATATAGGGTTCCATTCCTGTCTCTGTGGTAGGTGTGCGCATGCTTTGAAATGCGTTACCGCTCCCTGACGTCCCCACGACGAATCGTGGGTTCCATCGCGACCTCGGATGTCAGCCCCCCCTGGGTCGGCTTTCCACATCCATTCCCTCTCTTGCTGCTGGTCAGCTAAAGGAGTCAAACCCACAGGGACAGGAACGGAACCCTATGTGATGATCAGATGAGCCCTTTTTAAACGTTGATCTTGTAAATGCAATTTACTTTGTCTAATAAACAGTTTTAACACTGCACTTAGAGGCGCCGTCTCCACTTCTTATCCTTGCCAGTTAGAATTGCTTCTCTAGAAGAGCTGCCCCGAGTCAGTGTAGCACCCCCATCTCCCTGGATGACACTATTCTCCTACATTTGAGGATTGATCTCCTTGACAGAAGTGCCCTATGTTCCGTGTACTAAAATCAATGAAAGCTGCAACAGTAAAGGCCAAGTGAATAAATATAAAATGCATGATTTACAAAACAGGATTTAAACAGCTATTCACAATAAACTTACGTGGCAATATCCTCTTGCGTTGCGGTATGTTTTCTTCATGTAGTAGAATGACTTTATAATCCAGAATGAGACCATTATGTGAGTGACAAGTAAAATTCCCAACATCAGCATGTTCCTGCACTTTAAGATTTAGTATGCCATTGTTGGAGCGTTGTTTTCGAGTTTTCTTCTTCCAGTGGACAGTTTGATGGTCCTGAACGTGGCACTTTACATTTACTGATGGATTCTCAGGAATATCTACTACCATTGCTGAATGGAGAATAAGGGAAAAAAGTGGACACTAATAAGCAAGATGAGGGAATCTCTGGGTAATAAAATTAAACGTGCTCACTTTCTTTCTCTTTTTTTTTTTTTCTTTCTCTACTATACCATTAAAGTCTAACTAAAGGCAATTTTTTTTGGATAGAGTATATAGGCATTAGAAAACCTGTCAGTTTTTATTGCTGTCTGTACGTTCGTTGAGGAGATTCACCCTTTCTATTTGTCCTGTTTATCATTATTCTTTAAAGTGAAAGTAAAAGAAAATCTCAAATTTCGGGCTTCCCCAAGAAAAGTAATAGAAGGGAAATCTTCCAATGGGGACATTAGTTCTGGTGACTTGGGGGTCCCCAAGAAATTCACTTAATTAGCAGGATTTCTTCATACTTCCTGTTTGGCTATGGGACAGGAAGTGAAGGGAAATCTCCGCAATGGGACAACAATGACAAAAATAAAACTTACAGGGATTATAACCCTCCCTTACTCTATCCAAAATGCCTAAAGTTCTACTTTAAGCTACTTGAAAAGAAAATACTTAACCAATAAAGGAATGACAGGAAATGCTTTATTATGAGGTTACAGGTTAAGTGCCATCAACTCTAATCTCAAATCAACTGAAAACACAAATGATTTCATTTTTAATATGCTAAACAAACTTACCCACCCATACATGTGCTTTATTGTGTTGAGAAAGCACTTTAAAAAATACCTCCTAGCATTTCTAACCGCAGCTATCTTGAGTAAGGGCAGATGATTCACGTAGAATTTACGTCTTGGAATCCATCTGCCTTTAGCTCAGAAATGTAGGTAAGGAAGTTCCTCCTCCAGAAAAGAAAGAAGAAAGTTGCCAATGAAGGCTCCTAGGATGAATTACATTGTTTGGCCTAGGCCACAAACCAGGAAGCAAATGAAAAAGAAATCAAATAAAATTTAAAACATATAAATATAACTTACATTTCTATTGATTTACAAATGCTAGCAGCAAAAGGAATAAAAAATACGTAATGTGGATTTAGAGAGTAGAGAATGAGTGAGTCGTGGCTGCTAGAGGTGCAAAGGAAGGCAGAGAGGTTCCATAATAATGTTGGTTTTGCAGTTAAGGTTTGTCTGCATACCAAATAAATATGCTGTGGTTAAATAAATAATGGCACCTGGTCCTGAAGGTTCCATGATCTTCCACAAATCATACTTACCTCTTTTCTTGTCCAGATCTGACTACCATTTCTTTTTTAAATATTCATATGTGTTTATCCATTAGCATATACATTTCCAATACATTACAACAAGATTCACATTTAACATTGCTTATAAATTTTGCACAAATAAATATAGCCATCCTACTACCCCCTCCATCCCATACCTTCCCCCCAAAAAAACAAAAAACAAAACATTACTTAACCAAATCCCCTCCCTCCAATTCTCAATTTTCATCCTACCAGTTCAAAAACCCTCTCACTTATACTTTATATCTCTTTTGCCCTGGCCCTGACCTCCAAGGTCTGGGTTAAATATATTCCTAGGCCATAACACCTATCTACTCAACCATCCAGCAACTTTATATAATCTTCAGTTTTTTTTTTAACTTCATCCATTTTCCCCATTTGTCTGAAAATTCCCCACAGGAATCCTCTGCTACTGATATAATTTCTTCCATGGATCTCACCCATTCCACCCTTGCCACCCCGTCCCTCATGCTCAGGGCTTTGGGGGATCGCCAATCCTGATGACTTGACACAGCAGGGTCCCTGTAAGACCCTGCCGTGACATTCCATCAGGATGGGGATTGATGTAGTTTAACAGATCTTTACCTGGAAAGGCATACCATTTTGCTGTTGCACCAATATGTACCCTCCTATTTATATGTGGCCACGCTCCTACTATTATTTATATACTATAGCAATATTACCCAATTAACTCTATACTGGCCACCCTATGATCTATGTAATTGCCTGTTCCTTCCCCCTCTATATACATGTCCCTAACGGTGGGATTTGCCAGATGCTATATTATTTCTAGAATGGTTCCTTGAACCGTTTATTGGTCCTCCTTTTACATATTGTGTTCACGCATTTAAGAAATCAACCAGGGAAGTGTGCTTCCCTTTTCTTATCATCCAATATGGACATCCTTGGGGAATGTTTGCAAGAGCTCCTGAAGAAGCACTATGGTTGCAAAATATGTAGAGCCTGGACTTCGGTCAAATCAGTTGTGTATCCAAACCCGTAGTGTCTATCATGGGGGAATGTCCATGCCCACCCGCCAGGGTTAGACACATGGTTTGGTTAGGGTAATTTTATTCTCCTGTGTTTGATTTTAACATTGTTGATATGAATTTTTGTATACATTGTAAACTTTGTATATTTAAATAATACAATTTATGTAATTGTTTTACCTGTGCCTATAAAATTCATCTTGTTCTAGTCTCTTCACCATCTAGCAAACAGCTTATAGCACATCTCTGTTGTCCTTAAATCAACCGATGAATAACAGGCTAATCTCAAATTTTTTTTCCTCTTTTCCTCATCTAGGGGGATCCTAATTCTTGTTCCCATTTCCCTACATATGGCGGGTATGCCGGTTCTAATTCTCTAATTAAAATCTTATATACTGTATCTTTGATATGCTATGTTTAATGCATGTAGGAGAGCTAAACAGTTTCTCCATAGGTCTCATATTGTCCTTCCACCGTAGAGGCTGCGGTAGGGAGTGCACAACGTACTGCAATTGTGTGTATCTCCATTTATCAAGCGGCATGTTTCCCCATTTTTGTGTTATTTCTAAATAAGTGCACATTCTATTTCCTATCATTATATCCTGTAATTGTATCACTTCACTTTTTGCCCATCTAACGAAAAAGTGATATTCCTTCCCTGGTATAGAATAATTTGTGTCAATTAACAAAATCAAAGGTGCATTATGGTCCCAATGGGCCATTCTACCAATGTGCACGTATCATTTGCCAAATCCCATTTTGCTCATGTAACCCAGACCATCTTTCCCAAATCTATCCTGCTTTGTGAGCATTCAATCCCCGCCCAACTCTTGCCTTCCTTGTTATGCGTCTAATCTGCTATCCGTGCTATGGCAAAATTGCCTAATAATATTTTTTAAAATCGGGCCCTGCAACCCCCCCATCCCTTTTCCCTTTTGCTAATACTGAGCATGCGATTCTAGGATGTTTGTGTACCCATATATATTTTAGTACCACTGCTCTTAACTTTTGAAAGAAGCTCTTGGGGAGGGACAATTTGAAATATATATATAATTAGGGAGGATATTAATTTTGACCGCATTTATTCTACCCAGCCATGATAGGGGTCTATATCTCAGGGAGTTCAGTTGTTCCTTGACCTTATTCAATATAGGTTAGTAATTAGCCTTATATAAAGTCGTTAATGACCTAGTTAATTTAGCTCTAAGATATCCCAATTCTTCTCTACACCATACAAAAGGGAATTTAGGCTGGATAGCCTTTTGTCCTCTCTTTTGGTGAAATATTCAATATCTCCGATTTAGTCATGTTCACTTTAAAATTAGACAACTTCCCATATCTCCCCAATTCCTGCATCACTATCGGGAGTGTTAGCCTGGGGTTAGAGATAAAAAAATAGTAAATCATCTGCATATGCAGCCACTTTATATTCTCTATTCCCCACTTTCACTCCTTTAATGTCTGGATTTTTATGGATTGCTACCAATAGGAATTTTAGGGCCAAAACAAACAGCATTGGAGATAAGGGCACCCTTGTCTAGTTCCATTGTGTAGCTCGAAGGGAAGAGACGATCTGCCATTCACTCTTATTCTTGCCATTGGGTGCAGATATAAGGTGGATATCCATTGCATCATCCTATCTCTAATACCCAGGTGTCTCAAGGTTTCTAGCACAAAGCTCCTGTCTACCCTGTCAAAGACCTTTTCGGCATCTACCGACAGTAGCACGGCCGTAATGCCCTTTTTTTAACTTCATGAATTAAAAGCAGTGATTTAATACTGGGGGTGGTTTATTCAATTTATTACAGAATTCTCCTAACTCCTCTGGGAATCTTAGAACCGCTGTACGCCCATCTTTCCTCACTTTAAGCCAATAAGGGATATTAAAGACCCGCAGTTGTTCTAACAGAGGTTTAAGAAGTCTCCTTCTTGCCAAGGTCTCAGCCGCTAAGTCCGTGTAAAGCTGTAATTGTACTCCTTCCGATGTGATCCCTGAAAAGCTCCAAGCTGTTTCCATCACTTTCATCATTTCCTCTGCATAGTGAAATCTCACAATCACGTCTCTTAGTCCATGACTACCATTTCTAAGCCCTGATCAATGACTTCTGAAATGAATTTAATTTTTATTGGTAGAATGAACAATAAACTATTTATGGACTTCAGTACTCGTTTGCTGCTCCTATTTTTCTGATCTTTTGTTTCAATAGCCTAACAGTGCACCTTGTGTACCAGAGAGCTGCCTCTTGAAAAAATCCTGCATCAGAAGACAGCACTCTGAAATCCATATTCTTCACTTGGTCCTGTCAGATAGTATTGATCACAACATGCTTGGATGCACTGGGGTTTATTTTACGAAAGGCAAATAGGCTCACTTTTCAAGGGAAGTTTGATTTTGCAGGGGGATTTGCCTCAGAGCTTGGTGAATGTGGTGAAGTTCCATTTTGCAAAGAATACCCAACCACGTGCAAATAAAATTTTTAAAAAGCTGCAATTTTGACTGCACGTGAATGGATGATGGAAGTCAGCAACACTTCATCTCATTCACTAAACTCTGTGGCAGATTCTCTTGCACCATGAACAGTCTATATGACTTTAGTAAATCAATCCCACTATCTCTGCAGCAGTGTCCTCCAGGCTGTGTGAATGAAATAATGGCAACAATGCCACAAGCATCCAGAATCAAACAAACACTAACCAAGTCATATCTGAGGTGGAGCTAGGACCTCCTCCCTAAGAAGCAATTACCTGATAGGTTAAGGTGGGCCACTCCCTCACTTTTCCCTCCCTTTAGACTGGATACATCAGGCCCCTCGGATGGTAAAAACATAATTTGCACTTACTGTTTTTCTTGACCTGCAGTTCCCAGGCTCCATGCAGTGGATCCAGGTATAGCAAGATGAACATTAGAGCCAGCGGTAGATGCATCATCTGTAAGTCAAAATGTTTTATGATTTGTTTTGATTGCTGAGCAATAAGGTAATTAATGTTCTGATTCAATAGGAATGAGTAAAACCACTAAGAATGAGGAACAATTTATCACTAAATATTTTCTAGAAGATTTAATTTGGTCTCACCTAACTTGGAAACTCCATTTCATGTTAATAAGCTGGCTAAAAAGAAAGTGCTTGTAAAAGCTTTCTGCACACGCCACCTGCTGGCATACAAATGAACCGGATTTCATGGCTGCTCCAGACCATCATCCATCATTGTTTGTAACTTGGTGAGCGCAATGTCATTTTTCATAGTATTGTGTGTAAATATGAATGTAATAGTTATTCATGAAAGATACCATAATGTTATTTAACCCTCCTCTTATGTTAGCTTTCTGTTACTATCCATGATGTTAACGGGTCGGTTTTGACCCGTGTCTTAAATCAGCCATAAAATACCCTCTGAACAATTATTTATCATCCAATTTGTTTCTTACCTCTTGGTTACCTTGTTAGGCTTCTTTATCCTTGAAAAGATTCGTTTTAATATTTTTCGTGTGACCCCTTAGACCTTTCTTTTGATAGCATACCTCTCATTTTCAAATTTAAAAAATGGTAAAATAAAGTCAGCAACTCTGAAATGTATTGGTCCTATGTTTCTTCACTTTATTTAGAGAAGCAGACAAGCAGGCAAAGAGATAGGCCCCTCCCTAACTACAGCTCACAGGGTTGAGAGGTGATTGGCTGTCAGTGTTACTAAGCAGAGAGAGTGTTTATGATTTCAGTTTTGGCACTTATTAGTGTCCTAAAATCCTATATTATAACTGGGTCAGAATTGACCCTAACACCATAAATGTCTTAATTTTCACCACAGTATTTTATAATTTAGTAAGGATTCTTTTTCTATTACATTGTTTAAATAGAGGTTCCTGACAAAGTAAAAAAAATCTTGATGCAATAAACAAATGTATGTGATACTTATAGACATTCAAAACCTGAAAACGGGTCGGTTCTGACCCTAACATAAGAGGAGGGTTAATAAATGTTATGTAAATTTGTATCTAATGATGTACCTTTTTCCTTGTAACAGTCTGCCTGGGATACTACGTGGTCTTTGAAAAAGCCTCTGGGCGAAACGCGTCAGACCCGTCCCTTCTGGCTGAGACTACTATGGTTACACTATATGGATATTTTGTATATTGTATTGTGAGATTTTTTCTCTTTTAACAATCTTCCTCTTTTTATCTCTTTAATAAACTGATATACCCTTTTCAACATGGTGTTTATCATTTGAACTTGTGCTCACCCATCAGGAGCTCTCCTCAACAATCCACTTCTTTTTTATTTAGAGGAAACAGTGCATTGTCACCCTTAGGGGTCCAAACCTGGCTCCTCTGATATAATAATTGTATTCATTGTTTACTAGGATTGGAGGTCTCTTGGTTAATCTGACATATCCAACAATATACCTTTTCCTTGTTTCATATGGTATACAAATGAAGCCTGTATATAAAAGGCCTAACTGGATGTCAGCAATGTGTAGGATTATAAGGTCAGCCATAGTACTACAAGAAGAGTACCCACCCAAACAATATTTCCTCTGCTGGTGACCGGCAACTAACTGCCTGCCTCCACAGATATTGCACACAGAGATCGTGACTTAAACCACTCAAAAATATTTCGACATTTTCTCAAGGTTACCTACTCTTGAGCCACTAATTTGGAACAAGAATGCAGAAAACAGGTATCAGCATAATAGGTACACCAATAATATTTTCTTCAATGTCAGCTTCCATATTTGTGGGTTCCTGATGAAGCAACAACACCACAACATGTAAAGAAGGAAAGATTGCCACTACTTCTGACCAACGCAGGTAAATAGATGATAAGGAGCGGCCTTGGCCTACATGTCTCTACCACACCACACACCTTGATGCGTTTTGACCCACCCACCGCAGCTTAGTTACTCAATCCTCCTGGCTGCTAGACTGGTCCCTGCAGCCTCTTCTTCCCTTAACTCTGGCAGTCTAATGTCCTCTGACTTCATCAAGACCAATACAGAGGCCACAACCCTGCACTGGACGTGAGGATGGCAAGGGAGGGTTCATTGATGCTTTGGGGGGGAGCACTCTCTACTTTGGAAGTGGAGCATCAGGTAAATAAATTGCTTTTATCATCCCCTAGAACTAAGCGAGTAGTTAACCCATGCAGTGTGGGCACAGCCCCACTGTAAGGAGGAGTTTTATGTTTACTGGAGTTATGCTTTAAAGGTTTCTGGATGCTAGGTAATATTTACTTGTAATTATTTTGCATCATTAATGTTTTTTTTTTCTGGACATAGTTGAATTCCCCCCGAAAGTGTGCCACGGTATTGGAAAGTTTCGGCTTCTACTACCAATCCACGCTTGTATTTTACTTCTGTTTTGTGAGTACATTTCCTTATTACAGTAAATGGCTTATTGAAATATTACTTCACTATATGAGCCCTTTCCTTCCTCTTTATGGTCTGGATCCCTAATATACTCATATACCTATTGATGCCAATCTGATTGAGTTTTGATATACACTGGAGAGCATTAACCTATACCGGTGAGGGAGGATCTAACTGGATGCTCAGAAGATACTAATAATGATGTCCTTGTTCTGATGGGAATATACCCCAGAGTATTTTCATGCTCATTACCCCTGTAGGGGTACCCAGTTCCGGTGAGTGCAGGCATTATTGAGAGGGGAGCACTATTGTTACCTCACCTGCACAAGTCACACTCTGGATCCCCTCAACATTTACAACTTTGGACTCCATTTAATATATTATTTATTCACTTTATGGACTATTGCTCGATGTACACTTGGTCACCTTTGCACTAGTCACCTTAATTATTTTTTATTTGTGAATTTACCCAGTCACTATACCACTATTAATTTGGTTTATTTATTTAACTGCACACTGGATCAACTACTGCTTTTTTGAGTATTTATTTATTTCGTTATTTATAGTGATACCGTCACTGTTGTACACTCAATTACGCACATTGTGTCACTTTTCTGATACTACTTATTGATGCATCAAGGCACCAGTTGCACACCAGTCACTTTAATATTTTATTCATTGTTTATATTTATTTTTGTGTAATTTTTTTGCATATATTGATCTAGGCAGCGCCATATACCTTCACCCTCCCCTCTATAGTTGAATTCTAGCTTTTCATATATAGTGAGGGTACTTTGTGTAGGGAAACCAGTAGGCAGGTTCTTAGTAGGGGACTGCTGTACTATGTGTTCTTTGTTTTTATTGTTTTTTTCTAATGTTTTTATTGTTTTACTGTTTTAATATGTTGCCCTGCAGAGCTGGTGCCTTCTTAGAGTTATGGATTAACTCTGTTGGCCAGGTTTTCCTGGGCTTTTTGGGTGGTACCACCCTCTGCTGGGGCAACTGTATAAAAAAAGGGAACTGCCTTTAGATAGCAGTCACTCTACACAAGGGAAAGGGAACAGGAGCTGTGCATGAATGTGATTGCTTCCTTGCTTGATACAACCCCTTGGCGGGAACCAAGATGGGGTTCCAGGGACATGGATTTGTGCTATTCTTTTAGGAACTTAAAAGGACCCTAAAGATTTTCTACTATTTACAAGGTATGACTACCTCAATGGGCAGGGGCACCAAGGGACACTCAGAAGGCACTTTGTGTTAGGAATGGATGGAAGAAGCTGTAATTGTTTATTTATACCTTAACAACTTTAGAACAGAAACATTGTTGTATATATCTTCGTCTGGTCTTAAGTTACTTAATGATATTAGAAGAAGGGGTGCATGCATGGCATATCACACAGACAGTATGGTTTACACCAGGGGACGGGACAGAACAAGAAAAGATACAGTACATATGTATTAAGTGCAGTGGAACTAACTAGTAAAGGCCATTGGTAATGACTACAGTACTAGTGTCTAGGTGCAAATAGCAGCCAGTCGGGAAGAAGAGATGACTTGGCATAGGTCTCAGTAGTGAAGGAGCTGGTAAACTTAGGCTCCTTCCCTAGCAAACAGAGCCCCATTCTGGGTCCAACTCCACAGTACAGGGCATCGTAGGGACCCAACCTGTATGCCATGGAATATGGAGTGAGGCCTCAAGGAGAAATTAGGCATGAGTTATGTACAGAGTCAAGCTTCCTGGGATTCAAGCTTAACATGTGGATCAGTGTCATTGGAATGAGGTGACAGGTACACTGGTGCATACTACATGACTCTCGCTCAGATATGCTGCATGAAAGAGAGAAGTATAATAGGAAGTGTTATCCAAAGTGTACAAAATATAAAGAGTGAAAGAACTGTGCCACAGAACACAATGAGTTAACTAATGTCTGTGTGGAGAAGTGCTTCTTTTTTGGAGAGTGCTGCCTTAAACACCAAAACATTGTATAGGTATGTGCCTCTGTCGGCCTAGCGAACACTTCTCCCCGTCCCCACTTAAGCACCACCCACAAACCTAAAATGAAATTGTTTAACTGTCTGTAAGAGTGACATTTGTGCCACTGACCAGTGATGTGCGTGGCATTCTTCTAACTGACCCCAAATATATTGGGTTATTCAATGCCACACCACATTCCACATTCCTTATTCTTCTATATATATATTCTATTCTATATTCTTAATATGCCTACAACCTACAGATTGTGCAAACGTATTGTAAACTCTAAATCTAAAGGATACGTTTACAAGTTCAGTAAATCTTTACTCCCCATGCCTCCTCCCAATGTACCCTTTTTTTTTTTTTTAAATAAATTGAGTCATCCCCAATGCAGGTACATACTTGTCTCCTCTGACACCATCAGCCTTCCACTATTTCTGAACACTGGCCAGGAAAAATCTAGTGCCTGCACATTAACTTCCCATAGACTTGAATGTGACATTATTCCTGCAGTTCAGATATGTCCCATTTAAGCCTTTGGGATGTAAAATGTGCAGGTAGCTGAGCACTACGTGCCTGTCATTTTTACCCCATAATAAGAACAAAAAAAATAAATAAAAATACCAAAGAAGTAAGAAAAATAAGGTGGTAAAGTGGGTGATTTGCCCAAATAGCTAGCAAACAGAAGTAAACTAAAGTAACTTACCCTAACTTGTTCCAATGCAGTTTGTCATCCCTCCCTAAAGCAGCTCTTAGTACACAATGACTGCTTTGAGCCCCTCTACCTTCTACATTGAGCAGGTTAGCTTATACAAATCCCCCTTATTGGCCCTTTTAACTCTACTGGTCATGGTTCAAAGGTCATGCAGGTGCAAGGACCACAAACCTTGAACCCATAGGGTTTGCTACAAGCCCATAGTAGCGGTGAACCTGACATTTATTGTACTTTTTATTAAAAATATATGGTATGTGTGTGGTATTTGTATACGTGTATGCATATAATTGATGGATATAGACAGTAAGATAGACCTATAATTATATTAGGTGGAACCTATTATTTTAATGGCACTTACGGTAGGTAGAACATGTGTGTAATTATCAACCTGCTGGGATATTCCAAGACACAGCCTGAGAATATAAAAGTGGAACACTGAAGCTTCAGGATAATATCTTTTTTTGTAAGTTACATTTAGGCCCATATATTTGTATTATATTAGCCTAAAGGGATTCTTCTTTACTCCACAGGATATTTTCTCATATTGCAGACCACAGTTGGGTGTAGTGACACAGAGGAAGGCACATTACAGTACTGCACAAATAGTAGGGATATCTGGCCTGCAAGTGTCCCAGTGATACATACCCTGCATTACTAGACTTTTTGACTTTACACTCACATATTACCTCATTTTTTACTTTACACTCACATAATACCTACTGCACCATACAACCATCTGCAAGCAACATTTTTTCAAATTCTTAGCCATGTACACGATTACTGTGGCTAGATGGTGCATTCTGTATTTGGTGCTCCAAATTGCAGGAATGGTTCACACTAATAAATAAGGTAGCGGATATGGGGCAGCATCTGATAAATATAATGCAAGATAGGCTGTCCAAGTGACATGGTACGTGTTGGCTACACTATAAAACCACTATTTAATACAAGGGCATAATGAATTCCTTTCCTTGAGTTGTCTGCCGAGGCTTTCTGGCAGGATCATTGTATATCTACCACAGTGTTGTGACCATGTTGTATGTGGACCCAAACTTGAAAGCATTGTTACATAAGGCTATGAAGCCTTTATAAAGAAATTGTCTTCTTGCCTCAAGTAATGTCCCCCCCCCCTCTCATGTGTCTCACTCCCTAATAGTTTGTCCCCCTTTCACTTTCTCTTCATGCTTATGATCCCCCTATTTAATGTCCTGTTCTGTATATTGCATTTTTGTAAGAAAACCCAAACAAATCCATAAAATTCCCTTTTTTTTTTTTTTTTATGAAATCCAGAATGCAGGTCAAATAAGAACAGCTGTTAACAAGGACCTGCAAGTTTTCCAAGAATGCGGTGATCATTTTTTTTATATAACTTAAAGCGGAGTTCCACCCTGGATTTTTTTTTTTTTTTTTTAATACCCCCGGGACAGTCAGGGCTAGTGCATTCCACAATGGCTAGCCTCTGATCTGTCCCGGGTTGCACTTACCTGTTAGGACAAATACTTACCTTGCAAACGTCTTGTCCAGCGCTGCCATCTCAGATGTGGGCAGCTTGAAGCCAGCGCGTCCTCTTCGGCGTCTTCTTCCGCCTTCTTTGGTCCCACGATGCTCTGCGCCGGCCCCGACGTCACTTCCGGGTCGCGCGCGTCATCCCTCCACAGCTTCTGGGCATGCCCAGAAGCTGTTTAGAAGGGGATGACGCGCGCGACCCGGAAGTGACGTCGGGGCCGGTGCAGGCGCAATGATTCCTGGGAGCTATGACGTTCAGCTCCCAGGAATCATTGCAGAGCCAGGAAGTGACGACGGGCCGCGGCCGAGGAAGGAGGAAGAAGGAAGTAAGGTAAGTATATTTTCTTCGCTACGAGGTAAGTAAAAAAAAAAAAAATATGCGATTATCCATTTCTTTTTCAGGTGACCCGGAGCGAGAAGATGGAGGTAAGTATAAAAATAGGGTGGAACTCCACTTTAACCTCCCTGGCGGTATGATTCTTTCCGATTGTAGGTGCTGAAAGCAGTACCATTATTTTGCATGTAATTCTTAAGAACGAGCGGCCCAAACCAACTATTTACATATGATTTTTTTTTTACTGTGCGTTCTTCTTTATAACATCACGGGTATAATAAAGTTTGAAACACAAAATCATAAATTATAATATAATAAATAACTATAAATAAGTTAAAGTATGTATGAATGTATATATATATATATATATATATATATATATATATATATATATATATACTGTACATATACATATATATATACATATATATATATATATATATATATATACATATATATGTGTTTATATATATATATATATATATATATATACGTATATATATATATACATAAAAACTACAGTAAAACTGTAGGAAAGGGCACTGGGGGGCAAACTAATGTGAATTTATTTTATTTTGTAATGTATCAGTGTGTTTGGTTTTGGCACACCGCCGGGATACATCGCTGGAGTACCCTCTCTTTCAGGATCCAGCGATCTCCCTAGCGGTACCCCGAGTGTGGCTCGGGGTTACCGCATTTGGCACTGAAATTTAACCCAGAGCCACACTCGGGAATACCGCTAAGGAGGTTAATAGTGTAATTGTTTTCCTCTCCAAGTGCTAGAAGGCTGACTTCCTGCAGCAAATTTCAATGTGCAAAACAATTCAACATCATGTGCAATACCATGTTGGGCCTAATGTTTTTTTGGGTGTGATAAGAAGCTTCTGTGGGCCCATTCATGCTTGTGTGTTGGAGAAACACATGCTAAAAACATGCTAACCTATGCTACCATGAAGCATAGCAATACACCTGCTCTATTGGACATGCCTTGCATTGCCATTTATTGTGAATTGCACAGCAGTGCAGGGTTAATCCAAAAGCCCCCTGATTGGCCCTCCTCGTCCAACTGGCCATAGTTCAAAAGCCATACAGTGCATTATGCCAATGGAGGTATTCCAACAACACACTGATATCCTTTTACCTAAGCTGTTGAAAGTATTCAATTAGGCCCATGAGCATGGGCAGTTACCGCCTTCCATGAACAGGGCTAGTATTATTTTGCTTTTGAAGACTGATAAGCCAGCTACGGAGCCTAATTCCTTTAGACCTATTTCCCTGTTACAAGCTGAAATAATAATTTTGGCTAAAGTACTGGCTCAGAGGCTTAACAAAGTAATTGCTGATATCGTTCATGCAGACCAAGCTGGCTTGATGTCGAACAAATCCACTGCTTGTAACCTCAGACGACTTTATATAAATATGCAAACACCAGCTGATAACAGAGGGGCGAGAGCGCTTTTGTCGCTGGACGCAAACAAAGCCTTTGATAGCGTGGAGTGGTGCTATTTGTGGGCAGTGCTAGAAAGATTTGGCTTCAGAGAACGATTTATTATATGGGTCAGTTTATTGTATCATAATCCACAGGCTGCTATCTGGGAGGGTGACAGGAACTCACAGGTAGTTTTTCTGGGTAGGGGTACTAGGCAGGGGTGCCCTCTCTCCCCCCTCCTATTTGCCCTTGCAATAGAACCCCTGGCAGCTAAAATTAGGACCAGCTCCATGGTTGAGAGCTTCAAATTTGGTGCACTCCATGAAAAGCTCATGTTGTATGCAGACAACATGCTGCTTTTGATGGGAAACACAGGACCCCCTTTGCAAGCTGTAATGGACTCAATTTGGCATTTATTCAGGCTTGACTATTAACTTGACCAAGTCAGCCCTGTTGCCGCTGGATTGAGCTCTTGACCCCCAATTATCTTCTTTCTGCCCAGTGCCTATAGTGGGGCAGTTCAGATATTTGGAAATCATAGTCTCGGCTGAGATTGTGGATTATTGTTATTAGAACATATTTTCCCGCTGTCACGGATTAGGGATAAGGTGAAATTGTGGTCTAAACCACTGCTGTCAGTGGCGGGTAGAGCTAATTTAGCAAAAATTATCTTAATGCCCCTGCTGCTCTATTTACTCCACAATACACCTGTGGTTATACCCCTTAAAATATTTTTAATGGAAAATTCCATATTTTGCTCGCTACTTTGGAAATCGGGTCCTGCTAGAGTCAGGCTGGAGCAACTCCACAGGTCTAAGGATACTGGGGGGTCTAGCTTTCCCGGACCCCTTGGCACTACTGTCTGGCAGCCCAGCTGCAGCAGCTGCTAAACGGCATTAATGATGTTTCGGCCGAGGGGGAAACACACACTGATTCCACATTAGCTGTGGCGTTACACTGTGTAAATGCTCAGACTCTACCAGAAGCCCTTGAGGCCGAGCTCCTTCATGAGATTTGGTTCAAAGCAAAACAGCTACAAAGAGTGTCAGAATTTACTAATTACAGCCCCATCTGGAATAACAATACTTACACAGAACTGGCAAAGCTGCAGTGTGCAGCCCGGTGGCTAACATATGGTGTTACTCACCTCCATCACATTTTCAGCAATGGCAGGGTCCTTCCATTTTCCCAGATACAAGCCAGATATGGATTGTCAAACAAAATGTACTTCCCCTACCTTAAATTTCAGCACACCATTAAAGCGCAAGCATCCTTAGAGCAGGCGGTGTTATCTCCCAATCCTCTTTTCAATATGATGCAGCAATCCACATCCACTAAAGAGTTCATCTCCAGGTGCTATGCGATGCTGCTGCCAGAGTATCTTGAGTATTTTCCCAACACGACTATGGAAAAGTGAGTGGAGGATTTGGGTTATATAGATAGGGATCAGTGGTCCGAGGCCCTGGAATCTGTCCACGGCTGTTCTTTAAATGTAACCCAAAGACTGTCCCAACTATATATATTTTTGTGGGTTCATCATACCCCATTGTTTACTCTTGGACTCCCCCCAGACTCATTGTGTATGAGATGCAAGGGAGCTAAAGGGGAACTGATACTTCTCCTTTGGTGGTGCTCAACGTTGCACTGCTTTTGGACTGGCATAGTAAACATCATTAAGAATATTTTTTTAAGTAACCATCTCTCTTGACCCACACCTTGCTAATTGGGTATACTGGATGAGGTTATAACAGACATATATGTCAGAGAGGCGGTGTCCAGAGCACTGTTCCAAGCTCGAAAGCTGATCTTGCAAGATTGGATTTCTCAAACCTCTCCAAATTTAGAGACGTGGTTAGCCAACATGGGATTAACTTTGAGATATGAGCGCTTGATATATCAGCATAGAGGCAACCTGACCCGGTTCAATAAGATCTGGGGATGCTGACTAGCTACACCTGGCTTGGCTCCATTGGACCTAATTCTTGATAGGCTATTAACTTAAAGTGGGAACTCAACCGCTCTGTTTGTCCTCTTGGAGTGAGTTTAATTTAAAGTACTGGGTAAGAGAGATGATGAGAATGTCTTCTTAAACCATACCTAGGGATGCATACACTGTGAGATATAATGACTAATGACATCTCAGGTTCAATTAATTTTATAAACCTGCTTTGTCTTTGTACAAGAACATTATTCTACTTTGTATTCCGTGAAAGTATTGTATATTGTAATACTCTGGAATGAGCATTGTTCATTGTACTGTTAAAAGTTGGTTATAAACTATATTCTGATTAAAAAAATAAATAAAAAAAGGGTCCGCAACAAGCGTTTGATCTCGCAGTTTAGGTATGGGATTTTCCTGATGGCTATGGAGATGTTGCCTTCCCAGTGGCATCAGTGAGACCGAGGCTATGTCACCACTGTTCACTCATGTGCAGTATCAAGTTAGTTTTAAAAATGGCAGCATGGGAACCAGAGGCGTAACTAAACCTTCAGGGCCCAGGTGCAAGAAATCATGAAGGGCCCCCCGGTCCCCTGGAGCATTGAGCCTGGTTGCAATTGCAACCCCTGCAACCTCTGTAGTTACGCCCCTGATGGGAACAAGGACACAAGCAGCACAGAAGCAGAACAAAAATAGGTAAGAATGAAGAAAAAATCACAAGGATAAATCCACTTGCCTAACTGGGAATGTATGTCATGGTTATATCTTTAAATACCAGGGTTATGGCAGCAGCTAGCTGCCGTAACCCCAGTATTGTTTATTCCCTTAGGTGGCCGGCCTTCAGATAACGGTGATCCCGATGGCAAATTCGCCACGGGATCACTTTTATAGGCGGCGGGAGAAGTCCACCCATCCCGCCGCTTCCTGGTCATCGGTAAACCCTGAACCGATCCGATGCGCTTGATGGCTAGGCAGGAAGCCGAGTGGGGGCAACATAGCCCCCACTTGGCTTTATGCCCTTGGAGGATCGGAGTGAACTCTGGCGTCACTTCCGGTTCTCAGGCTTAAACACATCATTTTTTTTTTTTCAATGTTTTTATTAACGTTTTCCCAGGTAACAGAAGTAGGTAAACATAGTCTATCGAACAAAAGGATGTATAAAGGGAAACATTTGGAATCATTTACATATTGTGCATATTGTGCACAAGAGAATACGTTTTCGTGCAATTGCGTAAAAATTGCACACGTAAATACGTGCAAATACATACAAAAAAAAGTCTGAAAAAGTAGATGCTCAAAAAGGACGATCATGTCCAAGAGGCCTAAACAGGTAACCTGTAAAACATTTCCAAAGCGTCGCCTTTTGGTACCATAGTTGTCACTATTCCAAGAGTGTGTGCCATTTTGCATAATATGCTAGGTATCTAATTACTCAGTGTATATTCATTAAATTGTATTTTTTAAAAAGAAAAAATTGTATATGAAAGAACGCTACACAAATACAGTGTGACATAAAATATTGCATCAACCACCCAGTATTTTTCTAGCAAAAAATACAGATTTTTACTTGTAGCAACAAATGTCCGAAAAAAGGCTGGTCTTAAAGTGGTTGCTAAGTATGATTATTTATTTCCTCCCTAGTCAGGTTTAAATTATGTGCCGTACAGTGCCAGACAATTGGAGATATCTTCAAAATCTGATCATTCAATTTTAAGATCAAGTGCCATAGCGCTACACAGCATCTGGTTCTGGAAAATACGATGATGTGGTTGAGGATGAGCAGAGATTGTATTATTTGTCATTTTTTTTAGGTAATGGCCAGGTTAACTGATTCATTTTTCTCACCTTTACTTTTGATTATTTTAGTAAAATCTAGTGCTAGAAGGTCCTATTTGTGGCAGCATGAGGTCTGCTTTATATACAGAACTACTTTTCAACTATACAGATCCCCCCCCCCCCCAAAAAAAAAGCAAAGATGGGTTTCACATTTCTTGAACTGTAAAGAGCCACCTGACTCCTCTCTACATAACATATACCCCATTCCCCTTACAGTTATTTTGCTGAATATAGCAACAAGTATCCTGAGGTGGCCCCAAAACAGAATCTAAATAAGAAAAATGTTGTTAGTTTGTAAAATCTGATACTTGGTACCTTCTTACCCTGCAGCCCCAGTCACAGGCCAAGAATCCTTTATGGTAATTTCAGTCCTGGTTTTACCCCTCTGTAATTCTGCCAGGGGAAAGAGCTGCGTACTTTTGTTGCTATTTTGTCACACAAAGCTGCTCTATGGAAACAGTCTTACTCATTGTCATTAGCATAGATCAGGGTTTCTCAACCAGGGTTCCTCTCGAGGTTGCTAGAGGTTCCTTGAACAATGGGCAATTTCTGCATCTCAGATAAGGTTCCAATGACACCATTGTTCCTTTTAGCTATCTGTAAGGGGGTCATTCTTCCCAATGATGACAAGAGTAAGGAGCATTCTTCCCACTGATTGTCACACTAAAGTATCAGGAGTTGTAAATTTTTAATTTTTAGCAGGGGTTCCCCGAGACCAGAAATTTATTTCAAGGGTTCCTCTGTGTTGAAAAGGTTGGGAAAGGTTGGTATAGATCTTCATATTTTACCAAAGAGCTAAATTATATTTGAAATTATATACTGGGAGCTAAAAAAAAAAGAAAATCAATGTATAACAAAATCACTAAAATTAAATAAAATGCTAAAACCAAGCTATACAAAATGGGTTAGAAAACAATTCAAACTAATTTTACAAAATGTCTTTTTAAAAAGTTAAAATAGTCATTTTAAATTATGAAAAATTATTAAAAGTTTGAATATATGACTACATGGTTTAATGTTCCATATTCTGCCCAATACTACATTGTTAAATTGGTCTTTCCAATATCCCTTAATATTATTCTTAATGTTATAAATGTATTTTTTAACTAAAACAACAATTAAAGATAAAACTCCAGGCAAAGAGTTGAACCAGCAGATGAAATACATAAAGGGGGGCTATTTTACCTGACAAAGAATTTGAATTTCTGTCTTTCCAGCTCTGGGATTTACACGGCTCTGCCACACAGTACAGAACAGAAGGCATATTTTAATCCGCTCCATTTCATTAACACTTACAACTCTCCTCTCATTCTCTCTGTCACTCTGTTTGCTCCTCCTATCAGCATGTTTCTGGATAGCATTGAACACTGCAGCGCAGTTATTTAACTCTCTATGCTGCTTTTCTCTCCCTCAGTCTAAGCCTTGCTGCACAGGAACTGCAAGAGGCTAAAAACAAGCACTTTCTCTGCTTGCATTATAAGAAAAAAAAAAAAAAAAGAAAGAAAAAACATTAATCCTAGGATTATATACAAGCAAACATCCTCTTTTTCTATTTCCCTTGCATCTGCTTAGGTATTCAGAGTAAAGTTCACCTTATCTTAGCTTCACCTCCTTCACAAAGCATAGTGAGCACTTACTGTCTCTCCAATAAATCCATATTTCCCCATATGTTGTCTCGTTAAAAATGTTGCATGTACAGAGAAATACCTGTTGACCTTCCAGAAATCCCCTGTGCTTGTAACTTCCTGTTTTAGCTGACAACACAGTCAATTGAATTCATAAAGAGTGTCTATGACGCTCTATGGAATTCCAATACGCCAAATGCTGGTGTGGGTGACAGATTTATGTACCTGTTGTAGACAGGTACATGAACCTGAGACATGTGCATGGTGAAAAAATTTGTTTCTGTTTAATTTGTTAATCTAGATATTCCGTTTAGTAAATTATGTTGATTTGTTCAATTCGTATTCGCAATTCATATTTGGAACTCGTTTTATGCCTTTTTTGAATTTTCTTTGAATTTACTGATTTTTTGATTTGAAACGTTCGAATCGATAAATTTCGAATTAAAATTTTAAATTTTTTTTTTTCGATTTGAATGCGGCAAAGTGAACAAACATAAGAAAAATCTTTTATCAAATGATTGTAATGACTCTAAATCATCTTTGGCTTAACAAAAAGAGCATTATTTCGAAATGGTACTCTAATAACACACACAGGGGGGAATTTACTAAAACTGGTGCACACAGAATCTGGTGCAGCTGTGCATAGTACCCAATTGGGTTCTTACTTTAGCTTGTTCAATTAAGCTTTGAAATTAAAACCTAGAAGTTGATTGGTTACTATGAAGAGATGCACAAGATTCTGTGTTCACCAATTTTAGTAAATCTCTCCTACAGTCTTTGATTTCAGAAATATGTTTACAGTTCGAATTAGAATGGAATTCGATGTAAAATTCAATTCAAATTTCAAGTCGAATTTCAGAAATTCAGATGAATTTTGTTTTGTTATTTGGAGCATTTGGTAATTCGGATATTCGGAGATATCCAAATCTCAGAATGATGAAAACGTAGTCAGAATATTTATTCGGAACTAAACAAATGTCTAATGCACACCGAGTGTGGAGGTGCACTGAGAGCGCACAAGCGCACAAGGCTTTGTACAAGTGGCGCTATTAAGAACTACCTGAATCTGCCTCAAGTGTTGATAAAGTTATTGAAACGGGTAATAGAGCTTTTTGATTTTCGGCACAGGCTATTTTAAAAAGGCCAAACATAGTCCTTATTTTCTTATTGAATTCCTCCCAGCATCCCACTGCTGTGAAGTCACAACAATTGTTATCAAACTTTCCATGTCTAGTTCTATGAACTACAGATCACCTCTCTCCATTGTGTTATGGAGATGAGGATAGGGGGACGTGTTCTCTAGTCCTGTCCCAGCTTGGCATATCTTGTCCTCCAATTAAATAGTAGTGAGAAGGTGTTGTCACCCTAGGACAGGAAATGTGATACTGGCAAGCAGGGGTGGGCAGGAGGGATGGCTGCCCTGGGCACAATGGTTTATTGCAGGGATGGGGGTGCCTTCACCCTAACCCTAAGGTAAGGGGGGGCGCAGTTTGGCATCTTTGCCCTGGGCCCAATGGTTTATTGCAGGGATGGGGGTGCCCTCACCCTAACCCTAACCCTAAGGGAAGGGGGGGGGTGCAGTTTGACATCTTCGCCCTGGGCGCTGGATGACCTTCTCCTGGCACTGCTGGCAAGCGCCACAGGTGTAAAAAAAAAAAAAAAAGAAGAAAATTGTCTGAAAAAAAAAATGGAGCCAGCGCATCCAAAGACCATATTACATTTTCTTAGATGCATTTTAAGGTAGAAATAACAGCTACAATATTAAGCAAATGAGAACAAAAAAGCAGCTAGTAAATTAATGATATAACACATTTTCCTATAGAAAAGACACACAACTAACTAAAGTATACCCATGATATACATGTACTAAAATGCTCTAAACAAAACAATAACCTTAGGCATCTTACTTTTGCGTATGTTGCTGGAACAGAGCCTGAAGCTGCTGCAATGATGTGAGTACCTTTGCTTCCTTGTTCCAACCAAATATCACAATCCGTAGACTGCAGAGGATCCAGGGTTATATAGAAATATGAGAACATCTAATGATGTCACTGGTAATGCCCCAATCCTAGAGGAAGCTAAAAGGTCTCATAATTTTTTTTTATTTTTCTAAGGCTGCTTAATGGTTTCCTCTTCCTCTTTCATTATGTGTGAAGTGGAAGAACATGATATACTGTACAGATATGTCACTCATTTTAGTGTACCTTGCCTTCCTATACCTGTCCAGTATGACAATAAATTAGCAGCTAAAAGGGAATTTTAGACAAAAACAATTCAGCTTGTGTGTGTGGGTGTGTGACATTATGTAGTTTCTGTTATTGTCTAAAAAAAAAAAAAAATGAAAAGAAGGAAATTTCCCCAACTAGGATACAAGGTTTATCTGGAGTTAAAACATGCACTAATAGTAGAAAATTATATTACTGAATGTTAATACCAGGTGTTTTTTTATAAAAACAAAATTCCAGATAAAAAAAAAAAATCAGCTTTTTTGCATTGCTTACTTTCAATTTATGGCTGCTTTCCGCAGTAACTCCTTTCACCCACTAGATGTCCTCAGGTTGAATGACAGCCAGCACGATTCAACTTACTCTGTCTGAGCCCAGGCTGTCATGGGAATGCCCCCTGGGCATACAACATCACATAGACTGGGCTCAGAGTATTACTGCACTGGCTATCAGGGCCGCTAATAGGGGGGGACCACCAGTCCTCCTGTAGGGGGCCCGGTCACACAGGGGGGCCCCAACAGCATGGGGAATCTGTGCGGTCGGGCACAGGGGCAATTACAGAAGGAAGCCCTGTGCGGCTCTCTGCAGCAGCTGAAAGCCAGTTTCTCCCCCTCCTGCCAGCTTTCAGCTGCTGCAGGGAGAGACACAGATTCAGGGCATCATTCCTGTAATTGCTTCTCCGACACGGATCCCCCCTCCCTGTTCTGCCTGCTTCTAATCCCCCCCTCCCTCTGTGCCCCCTTTTCACTGTGATGCCCCCCCTCCCCCAACCACAGCACTGCAGGCTTCCCTGTCCTGTAAAAAAAAAGCAAAAAATTGTAAACATTTTTAAAATTAAACATTGTAATACATAATTTAAAAAAATGGTAAAATAAAATAATTGTAAAAATTGTAAACATTTAAAAAAAAAATATACATTTTTCTTTCTTTAAATTCTCTGTTTTGTTTGTGTCAGCTAATATTGATTTTAGTGTATTTTTTGTGAAAATATTGTCTTGATATATTCGGGGGGGGGGGGGCCTGCCAGGTGGGCTGTACGGGGCCCTGTGATTTTTAACAGCAGCCCTGCTGGCTATGGTGGGTGATCCTTAATGCTGTACTGAACAGCCTTCATATAACAATACATGAGCCCTGGGCAATGACAGTGGTTCCTGTATCAATAACGCCTGCAAACAGTGTTTACAGTTCTCACCCATAAAATACATTGTAATAATACTATACAATGCAGAACCCAGGCCAGGAGATATTTAACCCTTTGTTAGGACATACAGTGTTTAGATCTAGTTTGCAACTTTGCAACTCTCCTTTTCAAAACATAGAAGGGAACGCTAAGTAAGAAGGAAATGCAAATAAAAAAGGTAAGCAGCAGAGCACCGATCGGTGGTGCGGTGTGTCACTCTGACTCACCGCATCTCCGATCTCAGTAAAGAGCCGAATGACGTAGGCTCTTTACCATGTGACCAGCTGTGTCCAATCACAGCTGGTCACATAGTAAATAGGAAGTGCTTCCCCTGGAAGACGTGAGGTATCACGAAACGGCGTAGGGAAAGGCGTGCTGACGTCACCACAACGCGACTCGGAAGTCGGGCGGCAGCAAGAGATATACAAGCGCTTATGTTTTAACATTGATGTAAGTTTTTATAACCTTTTATATGAATAAACTGTGTGTACGTACAACGCTATTGCTCCCTTCTCTTTATTGGGACGTGGAACACCGAGGGGCTCCTTTACCAGCTCGGGGCATCTGTTCAGGAATACAGTGGCAGTGCGGTACCACATGGTGGATTCTGGTTGGCCCATTTGTGGATATATGTGTCATGCTCATAACCCAATGAGCTCTGGTAAGCTTAACTTGAGCTCTTTGCATGTGGCACCTTTGTGGAATTAGGCACATAGGAAGTGGTGTGTGTTTCATTCTTTCACAGGACACCTTTAACCTACATGGACCTTTATTGATGGACTTTTTTCTCCTTCACATTCATATACCTATGCCTGTAGTTATGTGATTTGTGATATATTTATATCTGTTTGTGAGGCATAAAGTTTATTGCCATTGGTGTATACATAAAATACCATATATTTGTTTGTGAGGCATAAAGTTTTATTGCCATTGGTGTATACATAAAATACCATATAAGCCAATATTGCTATTGTTGGTGTAACATATACTTTACCATTACGTACAATTATTGTGTTTATGCTGGGTGACTCTAGCCTACCATCAATTTAGCGCAGCTCTTTATATACATTTTCTATCTAGTGACTCCCACTACAGCTGCTGCTTTCTCTTTGGCTTAGCGCGGTTATTTATTTTTAAATAGGAAGTGCTGCTGATCAGCTTTCCTCAGTTTGTGCCTGACAGGCACGTGTAGAGTGCTGGTAATCAGAGCATTGATTACCAGTGCACACCCTTGGGGGATGTCACTAGAGCCATCAGGGATTGCCCACCCATAGACAACAGGGATGCCCACCCATGGCCACCAGGGATGCCCACCCATGGCCACCAGAGATGCCAATCAGGGCTCAGGGACCCTTTCAGTGCCCTCCTCATCAGTGCTGCCCATCATTGCCATCTATCAGTGCTGCCCACCAGTGCCCATCATTGCCATCTATCAGTGCCGCCCACCATTGCCCATTATTGCCCATCAGTGCCATCTATCAGTGCCCATCAGTGCCGCCTATCAGTGCCCAGCAGTGCTGCCTATTAGTGCCTATCAGTGCCACCTATCAGTGCCCATCAGTGCCGCCTATCAGTGCCCATCAGTGCCGCTTATCAGTGCCCACCAATGCTGCATATCAGTGCTACCTATCAGTGCCACATATTAGTGCCCATCATTGCTGCATATCAGTGCTGCATATTAGTTCCTCATCATCAGTGCCACCCCATCAGTGCCTTTCTCATCAGTGCCTGTCAGTGCGGCCTCATCAGTGCTCATCAGCTCATCAGTGCAGTAAAAATGTATCTACTGTATTTACAAAATATTATAACATAAACAAAAAAACTTTTTTTTTTTCAAACTTTTCGGTTTTTTCTTTTTTGTGTAGCAAAAAAGAAAAAACCTTGCGGTGATCAAATACCACCAAAAGAAAGCTTCTATTTGTGGTAAAAAAATTACATCAATTTGGTTTAGGTACAGTGTTGCATGACCGCGCAATTGTCATTCAAAATGCAACAGCGCTAAAAAGCTGAAAATTGGCCTGGGCAGGAAGAGGGTAAAAGTGCCCGGTATTGAAGTGGTTAAAGTTATGTCATGTAAATTGAGAACATAAAAATAAAGCAGGTATTGGAGGGGTGTTGGAGGGGATGATAAGGGACTATGTTCAAGAATTTGCAGAAGAAAACAGCATCATTAGTAGTAATCAGCATGGTTTTTCGAAGGGTCATTCCTGCCAGACCAATCTGCTGACATTCTATGAGGAAGTGAGCCATGATCTAGATAGGGGGAGACCTGTGGATGTGGTGTATCTGGAGTTAGCAAAGGCATTCAACACAGGCATAGGCATTCGATACAGTTCCCCATAAACGTTTAGGCTTCATTCACACCTGAGCATATAATTTCAGGCATTTTTTTAGGCGTTTTTTTGCAGGTGTTTGGAGGAAGGCATTGACATCTTACCAAAAACTCTTGTAACCTGCCAAAAAAGAAGCTCATGTACTTTTTTGACCTTGAAGCAACAAAACACTCATATGTGAACAGGGACCATTGAAATGAATGAGATTTTGCTTGTTGGGCGTTTTGGAACTCCAGAGATGAGCGTTTTACAAGCTGAAAAATGCTCAGGTGTGAACAGGGCTAGAGATGTCCCGAACTATTCGCCGGCGAACAGTTCCCGGCGAACATCGCTTGTTCGCGTCCTCCGCTGCGGGCGAACATATGCGATGTTCGGTCCCCCCCTATACTTCATCATTGAGGCAAACTTTGACCCTGTACCTCACAGTCAGCAGACACATTCCAGCCAATCAGCATACCCTCCCTCCCACACCCTCCCACCTCCTATAAAAAAGCAAGGGCAGCATCCATCTTAGATCATTCTGAAGCAGTGTGTAAGTGAGAGCAGGGAGAGTGCTGCTGCTGCTGTTAATAGGGACAGTTGTTAGATAGTGTTCTCCATCCACTCCTGCTGTAAGGACAGCATCCTGACAGCACCCCAAAAAGCCCATTTTAGGGCTGGTATTTCAGTCAATTTTTTTATATATATATATATATATATATATATATATATATATATATATCTATTGTGCAGTTGCCTGCCCGCCGTGTGTGAGAGGCCACAGACCCACCACAGACTGTATAGCAATAACTGTGGCGCTAAATCCTGACAAAATGTCCCAAATAAATGAGCAAAGGCAGTCCTTATAGTGTACACTCCACACTGAAGAAAGGTGAATTAGGCCCAGAGCCGGAGAACCGCCACCAAAACACTCCAATCTCACCACTGCTTACCAAATAGCGATGATCCCCATAACAGAGATCGCATGAGCCCAAAACATAAGATGGAACAGGAACTCCCACTCACAGGTCCTGGACTGGCAAGCTCAAAAAGTGGTGTGATATGGAACAGAAAAGCAGGGACACTTACATAGAGCAGACTGCTAAAATTGTTATTCCCACATGAGATAAAATAACACTTACAGTGTTTTGAAGGTAATCTCGCATCGCAAATCAATAAAAAGGACCTCCTCTCGGCGTTCCTCAGCGTTCCTCGTTATACAACCAAAAAGATGGCCACCACGTCTCCTCCACGCCACAGCGCGCGTCACCAAGAGCGCCACCCGACGCGTTTCATCATCAAAAGACGTCGTCCAGGGCTGTACTGTGTGCACACCACACTCATATCGGGTGGCACAGTACCTTGCAGTTTAAAAAATAATTTCTTTTTTCCTCTGTCATAATTGCAGTTGCCTGCCGGCTGCCAGTGAGTGTCAGGTCCACAGAGTGTACTGTGCCCACTGCAGTGCCCACCACTGATTTATATGGTGGCACAGCACCTTGCAAATTGAAAAAAAAATATATTTTTTATAATTGCAGTTGCCTGGCCTGCCAGTGAGTGTCAGGTCCACAGAGTGTACTGTGACCACTGCAGTGCCCACCACTCATATATACGGTGGCACAGCACCTTGCAAATTAAAAAAATATATATTTTTTATAATTGCAGTTGCCTGGCCTGCCAGTGAGTGTCAGGTCCACAGAGTGTACTGTGCCCACTGCAGTGCCCACCACTCATATATATACGGTGGCACAGCACCTTGCAAATTAAAAAAATATATATTTTTTATAATTGCAGTTGCCTGGCCTGCCAGTGAGTGTCAGGTCCACAGAGTGTACTGTGCCCACTGCAGTGCCCACCACTCATATATATACGGTGGCACAGCACCTTGCAAATTAAAAAAAAATATATTTTTTATAATTGCAGTTGCCTGGCCTGCCAGTGAGTGTCAGGCCACAGAGTGTACTGTGCCCACTGCAGTGCCCACCACTCATATATACAGTGGCACAGCACCTTGCAAATGAAAAAAATATATATTTTTTATAATTGCAGTTGCCTGGCCTGCCAGTGAGTGTCAGGTCCACAGAGTGTACTGTGCCCACTGCAGTGCCCACCACTCATATATACGGTGGCACAGCACCTTGCAGATTAAAAAAATATATATTTTTTTATAGTTGCCTGCCAGTGAGTGTCAGGTCCACAGACTGTACTGTACCCACTGCAAATGGACTGTTTGCGGTTGTTTGCGGTGCGTTAAACGGGGAGTTTGGTCTGTCAGAGTTTGGTCTGTCACTGTGAAGCGGGCGTAACCCTTACACTACCTGATTGATACAACATCATACCTGATCGTATACACACACTGGATGTTTTAAAGCACGTTATTCCAAACAATTTAGGAATGTTAGGTGATTTATGCCCTTTATGGATTAAAACCCAACTCTGCGTCAACTACGTAATTTTCCATGGTTGTTTTGCCATGGATCCCCCTCCGTCATGCCACAGTCCAGGTGTTAGTCCCCTTGAAACAACTTTTCCATCACTATTGTGGCCAGAAAGAGTCCCTGTGGGTTTTAAAATTCGCCTGCCTATTGAAGTCTATGGCGGTTCGCCCGTTCGCGAACATTTGCGGAGGTTCGCGTTCGCCGTTTGCGAATGGCAAATTTTAGGTTCGCGACTTCTCTAAACAGGGCCTTAACCTACAGGCTGAGATCTGTAGGCATGAACCATAAGGTTTGTTCTTGGATAGAAAACTGGTTACACGGGCGTGTCCAAAGGGTGGTGATAAATAACGTGTACTCGTGTAGACTGGTCTAGAGAGGTGATTGGGGTACCCCAATGTTCTGTCTTGGGACCAATTCTGTTTAATTTATTCATAAATGATATAGAGGGTGGGATAAATAGCTCAATCTCAGTTTTTGCGGACGACACAAAAATATGCAGGGCAATAACTTCGCATCAGGATATAGAAAGTTTACAAAAAAAACCTGAAACAAATAATGGAGTGGGCAACTACATGGCAAATGAGGTTTAATGTGGAGAAATGTAAGGGAATGCATGTGGGTGCTAAAAACATAAACGCAAACTACTCACTAGGGGGGGAACGTCTGGGGAATCAAGGATGGAGAAAGATATGGGGGTCCTAGTAGATGACAGACTGTGCAATAGCATGCAGTGTCAAGCTGCAGCCTTCCAAAGCCGGCAGAATATTAGCATGCATATAAAAGGGGATATACTCCAGAGATAAAACTATAATCCTGCCATAAAACTCTGGTTAGGCCACATCTGGAGTATTCCATCCAGTTCTGGTCACCAGTCCTCAGGAGGGATGTGCTGGAGCTGGAGAGAGTCCAAAGAAGGGCAAGGAAACTAATAAGGGGATTGGAAGACCTCAATTACGAGGAACCACTACAAGCACTAAATGTATTCTTGCTGGAGAAGAGATGCGTGAGAGGGGACATGATAGAGATTTTAAAATACCTCAATGGAGAGCCCAGCGTAGGGAAAAAACTATTCAGTCTCAGGGAGTGTAAGGAGACACGGGCCACACAATGGGAGGTAAGGGGAAGCGGTTTAACCTTAACCTCCTTGGCGGTAATGCCGAGCGTGACTCGGGGTTGATTTTTCATATCAGGAGCGGTAACCCCGAGTCACGCTCGGGGTGGATTGCAGAGAGCGCAGCGGTGTTCTCTTACCTTATCCTGGCGATCCAGCGATGATCTCTCATTGCTGAGATCGCCAGCCGAGAGTCCCGCCGCTCCTCCGTCCCTCCGTCGGTGTGATCACTTCCTAGTTCCGTTCCCTGCAGCAGCAATGCTACATGGGAGCGGAACTAGGGAGGGAAATTAAAAAAAAAAAAACGTTGCACAAAACACATTTTATATTATATATATATGCATATATATATATGCATATATGCATATATATATATATATATATATATGCGCATATATATATATATATATATATATATATATATATATATATATATATATACCGGTATATATATATATATATATGCATATATATATATATATGCACACACACACATATATATATAAAATTATATTATTGATTCAATTATAATTCATGCGTTATATATTATATATATTATATATATATATATATATATATATATATACGCACATATATCTATATATAATATATAATGCATGAATTATCATCTAATCAATAATATAATTTTATTATATATATTATATATTAAGTAATAAAATAATATTATTGATTAGATTATAATTCACGTGTTTGTGTTTCAAATTTATCACATCTGGGATGTCTACTAGAGTCTTGTTTTGGTCAGGTTTAAGTCAGTAATTACTAAGAATTGTAGGCCTATAATACATAACGCCAAATTTCCATGAAAACAATTGTACCGCTTTTGGTATGTAATTCCTGACATAATCATACCGCCGGGGAGGTTAAGCTGTTTAGGAGTTTTTTTCACTGTTAGGGCGATAAGGATGTGGAACTCTCTTCCACAATTGGTGGTGTCATCGGGGAGTATTCATATTTTTAAGAGACTCTTGGATGTGCATCTTAAAGAACACAACATAAAGGGTTATGGGAAATGATTATCGAGACACACGTACACTTACAGGTTGAACTGGATGGACTATTGTCTTTATTCAACCTTACCTACTATGTAGCTATTATCTCAATTTGGTTGCAAAAGAGGAAATTCACATTAGGTTAAAGAATGGCTTCAGACACCTGGTCTGGCACTGCACTGGTGAAAGTATGGTAGATATTGCAAGCTGAGGAATAATATGGCAGTAATGTACAGTAAATGTGCAGTAAATGTTTTAATATGTAGTGTTTTGGTATTGGGATTCTGTTGTTTTTTTTACATTGTTTTTAGATGTTTGTGTCTTCTCTCTTTTTGTCATTATTTTTATGTCATATTTGTTAGAAAAATCTTTAATAACTAAAGTATTGATAAAAAAAAACAATTTATTTATGATAAGTATTTAAATATTATTAAATACTGATGTGCTTTTTTCTGTTAATCCAAACTATTTTAGTAATATCTTAAAGCCAATTTTTCAGTTTTAGATTTGGAAGGGTAGAGCTACAATTTTGTCTTGTCTTTTTTCCTCTATCTGTGACCACTCTGGGGAGATTTTCCCTTACTTCCTGTTTTTTTTTCTCTTTTGGTGAGAGGGAAAATTTCAACACTTTACGTAGTAGAATTTTTGCCAAAACACATTATAAGGTGTGAAATGACTGTATTTATTATTAAAACAATGTTAACACAGAAATGGCTTTATGATTAGGTAAGGAAGGCCACCCGGATACACACTACAGATAAAAGTTCCTACAGTGGTTTTTGTAGAATTCTTGTGGAAAAATAGATTTCCAATTATAAATAAATAATCCAAACTGGGTGGAAACTGCAGACTTCTGACCTTTGTTCGTATGCTCTATAGACAGGACTTTTCCGGCTCTTTCTCACTTCCCTTTTCATTATATAGATTCCAAGTTAATACAAATTTTAGGTTTAATTTTAAAAGATAAACCTTGAACTCAAGTTGACTTTTAAAAAAGTTATTTCAGTGACATTTACAAATATAGAACATATTACATATTACAAAGGAAAAATCTATATAGATCCAGCACACCTCCCAAAATTCTTAAAAAATCAGTCCAGTTAAATGTTTTGTTTGATTTTAGATTTGACTAGAGTGGAAAAAAGATAAAAAGATGCCAGAATTGCCATTTATCCTGAATTAATATTAACATTATACAGCAAATGTCCAGTTTGGAGGTAAAAAGCCAATTATAGGAAACATTGATCAATTATTCCTAATTAAAGATTATTTTACTGATTTGTGTAAGCTCATAAACCATTTCAGGATTGTAATATTATAAGGAAATCGTTAGAAAATAAATAACTAAATAAATAAATATGTGCATTAAACTAGGAGAGATGTAATTTCTTTAAACCCTTTACGCAGCTGGGACCTGGTTCTTTAATGAACTGTGTTGCCCAAGGCAGGTACAAACGGCTCCAGAATGTGCATCACTGTGAATGGCTGAAGAGTGCTGACTTATTTAGGAGCCCACCCTACTGGCTCCTGATTATCGATAGTTGACAGTGAGCTTGCTCATATTCTTGAGGGCATCAACGGAGCACTCCCCAGAGCAAGAAAGAAATATGTATTTGTGATGACTCTCCCTAGATAACCAGAATCAGCAAATATGCTAACAAGCTTGTTGCTAGTGTAGCACACCCCCGTCTGAAGGAGCTGATGGCCTTGATGAACCCTTTTCCCCAACTTAGTGCACAGCCAGACACACAAAATTTTCTACTTTCTCACTGGCTCAAATAAACAGTGTAGTTGTGTCTTGTAATTTTACTGTTGAGTAGAAATTGGGTGAGTATGGGGAAGACATGGGATGCCCCGAAAGAACTGAATCGACTGAGGACATTTATTGCTATGACAGAAACCTTCCACACAGAAGGCCTAGGACTTTTTTCTTTGTAGACCTGAAAACTGCACACAGTCTCTAGGGCACAGGTTTAAGTCAGTACTTACAATGCCTGAGGGTCATCAGTGGCCTTCTTCTGATATTCACAGTGCACTCTTCAGTAGAGATGTCGCAAACATAAAATTTTCCGTTCGCGAATTTCCGCCAATGTTCGCGAACAGGCGAACCAGGCGAACCGCCATAGACTTCAATAGGCAGGCAAATTTTAAAACCCACAGGGACTCTTTCTGGCCACAATAGTGATGGAAAAGTTGTTTCAAGGGGACTAACAGCTGGACTGTGGCATGCCAGAGGGGGATCCATGGCAAAACTCCCATGGAAAATTACGTAGTTGACGCAGAGTCTGGTTTTAATCCATAAAGGGCATAAATCACCTAACTTCCCTACATTTTTTGGAATAACGTGCTTTAAAACATCCAGTGTGTGTATACGATCAGGTATGATGTTGTATCGATCAGGTAGTGTAAGGGTTACGCCCGCTTCACACTGACAGACCAAACTCTGACAGACCAAACTCCCTGTTTAACGTACCGCAAACAACCGCAAACAGTTCATTTGCACAACCGCAAACTCCCCATTTGCACAAGGTTGGATACCAAGCTAGCTATGTCCCGTTCATTGTCCTCACTGATGTCATTGAAGGTCTCTTCCTCCACCCAGCCACGTACAACACCAAGGGTCCCCGAAAGGTGACAACAAGCCCCCTGGGACACCTGCTGTGGTCGGTCTTCCACCTCTTCAAAGCCACCTTCCTCCTCTGACTCCTCTTCTTCAGACTCCTCTCTCTGCGTTGCCGCAGGTCCAGCAATCGGCGACGACAAGGCTGCTTCTGGTGACCACAACTCTTCCTCTTCATGCTCATCTATGGCCTGATCAAACACTCTTCGCAGGGCTTGCCCTAGAAAAAACGCATATGGGAATGAGGTCGATGATGTTGCCATGGGTTTGACTAACCAGGTTTGTAACCTCCACAAAAGGACGCATGAGCCTACAGCCATTGTGCATGAGCTGCATGGTCAAAAAATACCCAGCTCCGAGGAGGCTGTCCTCTTTTTTTTAAATTAAAAAAATCTGTTGTTACCAGTTTAATCTCTGTTTTGTCCCCTATCAGAGGCCGGTGTATGGAATAGATTTTAGGAACCAGGAGATGGAAAAAGATGGTTGGTCGGTCCTCTTACTTCCAATTTGGAGCACTGCGCGTGCACCGTGCAATGTGCTGTGCCACCCTATATGAGTGGTGTGTTAAGTAGTACTATTCTTATCAGTTAAATCCCTGTTACGTCCCCTATCAGGGGCCGGTGTATGGAATAGATTTTAGGAACCGGGAGATGGAAAAAGATGGTTGGTCGGTCCTCTTACTTCCAATTTGGGGCACTACGCGTGCGCCGTGCAATGTACTGTGCCACCCTATATGAGTGGTGTGTTAAAGCGGAGTTCCACCCATTTTAAATAGGTTGGAATACATAGCTGTATGTAATCCCCTTTAAAACGGCTTTTACCAATGGAAACTTTTTTTTTTTTTTTTTGCTAGTAAGTACCTTAATTTCGGCATTATTGCTCCTCTCCTCACTTCCTGGTCCGATCGGCGATGACGTCATTCGGTGATCCGCAGTGTCTGCTGGGATGTATTCAATTCCAGAAATCTCGGAGTAGCTGTATCTGTACTGAGCCGTGCCTTCCCCGCCTCCGCCCCGCCTCCGCCCCGCCTCCGCCCCGCCTCCTCTCATTGAGTTGCATTGTATGAATGTATTAAGGCCGTTCTCTGCCCCGCCTCCGCCCCGCCTCCTCTTACAAATCAATGAGAGGAGGCGGGGCAGAGGCGGGGCAGAGAACAGCCTTAATACATTCATACAATGCAATTCAATGAGAGGAGGCGGGGCGGAGGTGGGGCAGAGAACAGCCTTAATACATTCATACAATGAAACTCAATTAGAGGAGGCGGGGCAGGCACGGCTCAGTACAGATACAGCTACTGCGAGATTTCTGGAATAGAATACATCCCAGCAGACACTGCGGATCGCCGAATGACGTCATCGCCGATCGCACCAGGAAGTGAGGAGAGGAGGAATAAAGCCGAAATTAAGGTATTTACTAGCAAAAAAAAAAAAAAAAAGTTTCCATTGGTAAAAGCCATTTTAAAGGGGATTACATAGATCTAAAGTTCCGAAAATGGGTGGAACTCCACTTTAAGTAGTACTATTCTTATCAGTTTAATCCCTGTTACGTCCCCTATCAGGGGCCGGTGTATGGAATAGATTTTAGGAACCGGGAGATGGAAAAATATGGTTGGTCGGTCCTCTTAGTTCCAATTTGGGGCACTGCGCATGCGCCGTGCAATGTACTGTGCCACCCTATATGAGGTGTGTTTAGTAGTACTATTCTGATCAGTTTAATCCCTGTTACATCCCCTATCAGGGGCCAGTGTATGGAATAGATTTTAGCAACCGGGAGATGGAAAAAGATTGTTGGTCGGTCCTCTTACTTCCAATTTGGGGCAATGCGCGTGCACCGTGCAATGTACTGTGCCACCCTATATATAAAAGCAGACTGATATGTCAGCCCTAAAAAGGGCTTTTTGGGGTGCTGTCAGGACGCTGTCCTTACAGCAGATGAGTCTTTGAGGACTGGAGTGGACACAGAACACTGGTCTAGCTATTAATTCAGCAGCAGCAGCACTCTCCCTGCTCTAACTAACACTGCAGCTTCAGAATATTAGTGATACTGTGCGTGCAAGGTACTGTGCCACCCTATATGAGTGTTGTGCACACAGTACAGTCTGTGGGCCTGTGGCCTCTCACACACGGGCAGGCAACTGCAATATATATGTACCTTCCCAACTGCTATATATATGTACCTTCCCTAAAAAGGGCTTTTTAGGGTGCTGTCAGGACGCTGTCCTTACAGCATATGAGTCTTTGAGAACTGGAGTTGACACAGAGCCGTCCTTGCTTTTTTATAGGAGGTGTAAGGGTCTGGGAGGGAGGGTATGCTGATTGGCTGGCATGTGTCTGCTGACTGTGAGGTACAGGGTCAAAGTTTGCTCAATGATGACGCAAAGGGGGCGGACCGAACATTGCATATGTTCGCCTGCCGCGGCTAACGCGAACAAGCGATGTTCGCCGGCGAATAGTTCGGGACATCTCTACTCTTCAGTGAGGGAGACACTGACTCATGATACCACAGGACCACTGGACACTTTTCCCTTCAGACTCCAGGGAGTATCCTCCAGTGTTCTTTTCCAGACCATAAATGAGAAATCCCAGAATTTTAAAAAAAGGCTATAGCTGGGACCTCAATGATGTCCAAGCAGCGTCACCAGCAAACTGCCCAGATGGGCAGAGCCCCCTCAGGCAGGGGTCTCCTCTGGCAGGGCTGAACTCAGAATTACCCACATTGCTCCAGGCTTTCCCGTGACCTCTCCAGGAATTAGCTGGGTCCCCATAAATATTCAAGCTGCCTTCTGTTCTTCCTCCCACTGTGATTCTAGAATTCTCTAGAATACAGGGGGAATTCTTAAGACCAGCAGCCTGTGAAACACTGAGCAGCCAAAAACTATAAACTCCTGCTCCTCTGATTACAGAGGAGCTAAACTAAATTTACCTAGCAAATTACACTAACCAGGAAGGTCCTACCATAGCTGCTAAAGCTTTGTGCTGTGGTGTAGTTCATTATATTTTGCTTACCCTTACTATGTTTTTAGTTAAATTATCAAAGTACCCATGCATATGAATTATGATAAATGATAATCTCATGTCTATGAATAGTAGTAGATGCTGTCAGACAACCCCAAATAACAGATTCTGGGAAAATTGAGATAGTGATTGTTCTTGTTCCTCTTGATAAACTGATGCTGGAGGTGTCTGGTAGATGATCCAGCTCCAGCCTTCATTGTATTATCATGATGGAGCCGGTGGCAAGTAGAGAAGGAAGTTATATGATTGCATATATGGCCGCCCTCTTTTTCTGGACAGCTTTAGGGTTATATACCTCTCAAATTTATCAAATGGGAAGAAATGGTCATTTTTTGACAGTATAGCAAATGGCCTTTTCCTGCCATGCCCCAAGGTGCATCGATGGTGAATAAATATTGTGCAAAAATTATTACCTAAACTAGTAGTGGTCAATGATAGAAGGTCTCAAGTGCGGCCTCTGACACCTCCAAGGGACCACACAATAGCAGCACATTTCTGCACCTCAACACCTGCATTTTTTTGCAGCATATCACAATGCACATGGAAAAAGCCGCAGTACATAAACCCCCAGCATTGGTGTCAGTGATTGTAATAATAACCCCCAACATTGGTCTTAGTGAGCGTGATAATAACCCTCAGCATTGGTGTCAGTGAACGAAAAAACTACCCCCCAAGCACTGGTATCAGTTGACACAATAATAACCCCCACAATTGCTGTCAATAGGTGCAAAAATACATTTAGCATTGATGTCAATGAGGGAACTAATATTTCCTGGTACTGGTGACAGTAATTATCCCTCCCTTCATTGGTGGCCAATGGCAGTGAAATTTAAATCCCCCCTGCATTGATGGTCAATGGCAGTAAAATTGAACAACCCCCCCCCCCCTGCATTGGTGGTCCGTGGCAAGGAGAGTTAGACACCCCCCCTATCCCCGCTGCATTGGTGGCCATGATAGTGAAAGTTAACCCCCATCAACCCTTCCCCCCGACATTGATGGTCGTTGCAGTGAAAGTTAACTCCTATTCCCCCATTGGTGATCGCTTACCCATCATATGCTCTGGCGCAGCTCTCTCCCTCTCCCCAGGCCAGGAATCTACTTCTACTGTGGGTAGAGATAACCCACAGCACAGTCTCATTCGGTGTTGGGTGCTGGAACACAATTTGTAATTTTAATCCCCAGAACTGGGCATAGTACAGGGCACAGCACTAGCATCGGATAGTTAGCACAGTGGCTCCAGAGCTTTCAGTTTTTTTCTTTCAGCCCTATTGGGGTGAGCGAACATAAACTACTAGTGTGTACTAGGCTTAACACTTTGAACAAGTGTCTCCTAACTATTATGCGTCCCAGCAAAGCAACGGCCTCTCTATAGGAATGACCCATGCAAAAGACTTCTGCAGGGATAGCTTTGCCCATACCCAGCAGACTGCACAACAACGATTTTGAAGGAGCCACAACAGACGACTTAGAGGGGGTTGCTTGGGGGGGGGGGGGGGATTTAAAGGATTATTGTACTTAAAGTTGACTTTTCATAAAAAATGGAAGGTCTGCTTTCCAGCTTTTTTTTATTATTTTTTTCTTTCTTTCTTGTGAAATATTGGTAACAATGTATGTTTGTTTGGGCAGTGGGGGCTGGCAGGAAAGAAGACATTTACTGTGGATGGAAAGACCGCTTTAATATTTAACCACTTCAATACCAGACACTTTTACCCCCTGTCTGCCCAGACCAATTTTCAGCTTTCAGAGCTATCACACTTTGAATGACAATTAAGTGGTCATGTTACACTGTACCCAGGTGACATTTTTATCATTTTTTTCACACAAATAGAGTTTTATTTTAGTGGTATTTAATCCCTGCTGAGTTTTTCTCACTAAATAAAGAAAAAAATTAGTTTTTTTCTCAATTTCTGTTATAACATTTTGCAAATAAATAATCTTTCGTCATAAATTTAGACCAGAATGTATTCTGCTACATTTATTTGGTGAATATACACCAAATCAGTATATATTATTTAGTCTGTAGGAAAGTTATAGAGTCCTCAAACTATGGTATATACAGTATATCTGATAATCGATCAATCCTGATGTATCCCTCAAATTACCCCTTTTTGGAAAGTAGACAGGTAAAGGTATTAAGTAAAAGGCATGGCCAGTTTTTTGAAGATGTGATTTTTTTTTTTTTTTAATTTGTTGGAAAATGCAAAAATTTAAAAAATGTTTTTTTTTTTTTTACTGTCACCAGTACAGTACAGCGTCATCATATAACTTGTGGCGGTGTTTAGGGAAAAAAAAAGAAAAAACGACAAAATGTTTTATTTATTCTTAACAATTGTTTTTACATACAGTGACCAGAGAAATACAGTGTTACCATACTAACACTGTACTACTCTGGGGAGTCAAGATTTTTAAATTTTTTTTACACACTATGGTTGCTTATAACTGTGAATTTTACAGTTATAAGCAACCATTTTTTCGAATGAAAATTATTCTTTAAGTTTTTACTATTGTGATTAGCTGTGATTGGTCACGGCTAATCGCATGGTACAGATAGGCTGTGATTGGCCCTGTATGTACCATGTGATCACTGGCCAATCACAGAGCTCATCACAATAGTACACAATGAATGGCATGAATCAAAGCTATTCACTGTGTACAGTTGCTGTGTGATCTGCTGTGATTGGCCACAGCATTCACATGGTACCGGATCGCTCCAGGGCATGACCCATGGGTCCCATGCGAGACATGATCCTGGGCATCGTATGATGTCCTCCCAGGATAATAGGGCTCCTGCTACCAGAAATGTAACTAGAACCTTCAGGGCCCCAGTGCAAGAAACCACGAAGGGCCCCCCGGACCCCTGGCCGGGCCCTTCCCTTCAAGCCTGAGGCTCTTCCCACTGATCCTGCGGCCCTTTACTCTCGTTGCAGGGCCCTTTATTACGGTTCCGCAGTGGGACCCTTTCACAAGTTCTGCAGTGGGCCCCCTTCCTGCCATCTTGGGGCTTCCCCGCAGTGGTTGAATGCCAGGACCCGGTCGCAAGTGTGACCTTTGCAATCCTGGAAGTTCACCCACTGGTGTGAGTAGTTTCTATTTTTTGGTATTTTAATTGTATTATTTTTTATCATTTTATTTTATTTTCTCACTAACTATGACTCTGTTCATTCAGAAAAGGAAGGAGCCTTACATATTTACCGACCCCTTCCTGGTTCTCTATTGTCACACATCCCCTGCAGCAGCGGGAAGGGAGCACAGTGGGGGGGGGGGGGGGCTGGACCAGGGGAGCACACAGTGTCCCAGAGTCAGCAGAACACAAGTGAACTGGATAGAAGGATTGGCGGGGCAGCATGCAGAGGAACCAATCTCCTCCGTTTTCCTCCTGCAGCTACAGGACAAAAAAGGAGGACAGTGATTTCTCTACATGCTTCCCCTGCCGCCCCTCCTATCTAGGTGTACAGGGGAGCCGCACAGGCCCCCTGGAGCATGGGGCCCGGTTGCAGTTGCAACCCCTGCAACCCCTGTAGTTACGCCCCTGCCTGCTACAATAGGCCCAGGCGGGAAGGGGTTAATATTGCAAAATCATTTTTGATCAATTAACTCCCAGGCAGTTTGGGATTTAGACACTTCATTCTTAAAGTAATAATTGTACTGTAAGGGCTCCAACTCAGGAGACTCTCAAAATTATAGAGTTAGGACTGCTTACGCATGTATTTGCAAATGTGTGCATACTAAACCCCTTCATTTTAACGTTAACTGCTAGACAAGGTCAATTCGGTTTGTTGCAGGCTGGCTGGTAAGTGAGCTGGAAATTTTTGATTTGTTGTTTTTTTTGACATGTGTCACTCTTCCATGTGCTCCTTGCTCTGCTAAGGCCAGTTATAGGGTGGGGTGGTTGTCATTTGTTTGTACTGTTGTATTTTTAGGTATGCAGTCACTCCTGTAAACAATGCTTAGTAATTGCTAGTTCACCACTGATAATGACGATGTCTTTTACAGGTGTGTCTCAGTCACTTTCCTTAATAGCATGAGGTTTCTTACATAACACTATTCTCTAAAGGGTCATACACACTATAAGATTTTCTGAAGACCTTTCCCTTCAGATTTACCTTTTCTATGTAGTGCAAGGGCCTGCCAGATTGCATACAAATTGAAAGTGTTTAGGTTTGACCTCATATAATATGGTTTTGGTAAATCTAAAGGAAAAAGTCTTCAGAAAATCTTATGGTGTGTATGGCCCATTAGGATGTGATATAATATTCCCAGATATTCTAAATGTTGCAAAAAAAAAAAAAAAAAACCTTAACTGCTGCAAAATATACTTCTGAAATTTAGACATGTAAGTGTTCTATGCAGGGTGTAGAGCCAAATATGTGAATATGGCCCTTATTTGATCTTATCATTAGTCACTTTACCATGTTTAAAGGGTAACATGTTTAAAGGGTAAGAAAAAATAATATATATTGTATACAATTGCGACACAAATCATATTATAATTGAATGTTATTAAAAATTACCCTTCCTTTTCAATTTGCAGCTCTTTAAATTCCTGAAAATGCAATGCAATATGGCTACATGCAGGTGTTCTGTACACAGAATGTGTACAGAATGCCCACCAGAAACATAATTTCCTGCTTGTGTGATTGGCTCACTGATTTTCCTAGAAGTCTGCACTAACATACATGCCAGATTTCAGGCATCTCCTGTAACAAAAATGTCATTTTTGGTGAGATACTCCCAATATGAAATAACGGCTAGAGGGATGCAGGCACAGCAGCTTTCCTCATTAGAGCCCTGAAGGTGCGGCAGCTGATTGATAATTATGAAACCACTCCCCTTAGACTCACTTTCCCACATGGACACAGACAAACACACAGTACTTTCTTCAGAACAACAAAAGGTAGGAATCTGCAACAACGTTTTTTTATAAATCCTTGCAATGTACATAAATCACCCAGAGGGGAATGTTTTTTTCTCCACAAAAGTGGAGTTATGCTTTACCAACCATCCAAGTGGCACTAGTACCAATTAAATTCAGATTAAATATATTGCAGAAAGATTTTTTTGGGGCATATGTCATGGGTTTAATTGACATTTCCCTTATTAGAACTGTGTAGAACTGTAGGGTAATCTATCATATGCCCCAAAAATAAGAGGATTAATCTTCATTTTAAGATAGTGAGCAGAGCCATACTGGTCATTCCTTTTCATCCTATGGCTGATTGCACATCCATAAGTGTTGGTAAATAGTACATTTACAACCTAATTTTATAGAGCCATTTATTGCACAGTTGGACATGGGGTAAAAAAAAAAAATATATGACTTGCATGGCTCTGCCTAATATCCTGAAATAAGGAACAATCTCTTCTTATTTTTGGGATACGTGACAGAATTTTGTTTTAAAGTGTTACTAAACCCAGGACCCTGCATTCACTATATCTGGTCTCCAACAGTACACAGAACATGGAAATGCAATTATTTCGGTAAATACAGGCATCCCAACCTGCAAAGACTAATTTTAGGGAGGTGGCACACATTTCAGGGAGGTGGCACTCCAAGCCGCTGACGCCCCCCCCCCCCCGCACGCTGCCGCGACGCTTACCGTAAGCAATGTACTTGTTGATCATAATACGCCAAATACAGTGCATGGAGTCTTGAACTTGCATATCCCCAAGTGACAGGGGGTCTTTTTGCACTAAAAGCAAAATTTCTGAGCTTGCAGATTTTTATCAATAAAAAGTTTTTGCTTATGCTGTACGTTTTTAAGTGGGTTTAATTGAATGCAATGTAATTTTTTTTTATGGAGGACAATCTCATGTGATAAACACTAAGTGCAGTAAGTCTCAAAAGCTTTTGGATATATTTTGGTAAAGAGTGTCCCCTACCTCCTCCTGTGGATGCCTGGCTCACCATCCGTGATGCCACCTGCTGCTCCCAATCCAATTTCAGTGCCTACCCCGTGGCCTCCCAAGCCCCGAGCACACGGGCTGCATGGGGCGGGGTCAGAGCTGCAGTGGAGCTCCCGGCCCAGCCCCCTCCTTGCTGAGTGGGGAATATACAGCGCGGCAGATTAATCCACCTAAACCTGAAACTGATAAAATAGTCCACTTACTGTTCCCGCTGCCACCGAACACAGGGGGCCTGGAGACATTTTTTTTCTAAATAGCTGCACAGTGGGGGATTGCAGACATCCTAAGTCTCCCACGGCAGCCGGGAGATTGAATGGCACTCCATGTTATTATCTCTAATTTGGCTACATCATACAGACAGGATCAATGCTGACATGTTTCGGCCATTACAGCCTTACTCATAGCCTATGAGTAAAGCTGTAATGGCCGAAACATGTCAGAATTGATTCTGTGTGTATGATGTAGCCAAATAAAGCATAATACCAAGAAGTTATTGAGTTGCTGGCTTCATTTCTGCTCTGGACTTCTGTCTGATTGGCCCTGTGCTGATCACATGCACTCTCCCAAGAAAAAAAAAAAACAACTCTCTAGCAATACACACCAAACTGAGCATGTGCAGCCTGACTCTTAATGCTCTGTTCTATCAGGAAATGATCTGGAGTCGGTGGAAGAAGTAGAGGATCAGAGAGACAGGATCACACAGCATTTATTCACAATGTGGAGGACTAACCCCTTAGGTTCCACAGGGAGTATAACAAGCATGCTTTACTGCATATACAGACTGATTTTACTGTTGTGGGATTAGTAACACTTTAAAAAGACCATACCGTGCTACACAATTGTTTAGTGGAAGGCTTTCTGGTTATTTTAGTTCCTGATCACCATAACCTTCTGGGTTACACTTATTATAATATACAGTTTTAATTTATCACACTTTATTGTTCTAAGTCTCTTAAATCGTACATTTAAGAGGCTTAGAATATCTGTCAGGTTTTTATTGCTGCCTGTGTAACCATTGGGGGAATTTACTATCACTTCCTATCCTGGTGAAAGGTTATTACAAATACAGGTAGTGTCTCTGTACTGGAGAGACTGCACACAAAAAAAGACTTCCTAGTATCGAAAGAAGTAGGAGAGTTTGTCAAGTTTTAAATATTCTGTATGCTCCTGTTCTGGTGACACCTGCACCCTCACATTTCTTGTCCTTGTAAATCTTCTTTAGGAGGAAACAGGCAGCAATAAAAGCTTGACAGAAGTGTTGTGTTAATGCATGTTTGTTAATGCAATATTGTTTTTGCATGTTAAGGCATTGGGTAGCTCTGAGGTCATCCCTATAACTCCTACATGACAATTGAAAACTCCTCCCCCTTAACCCCAATAAAACACTTAACACGAGGTATAGTTCAATGACCGTCAGGCCTTTTATTAAATAAAATACAAATAAATAACCAATAAATAATAATAACATTACACCAAAATATATATGTCCCCAGACTGCCTCTGGGAAATTAACACTTGCCCACAGACCTTACAGGTGTACCAATACCTGGTACCTATTATTGGACCACACCCAACCAGAGGACACCATACCAGCCAATGGTTCCCCACTGGTATCCCACCAACAGATTTTTAATCCCACCCAAGGGGTCCCAATTGCCACCATAACACCTGCATGCCTCTTGCCTACAAACCCCCTACTAGGGAGGGAGGGACGTTCATCTGCTGGCTTCCAGGCTCTGACTGTTACTGTCCCACCCCTTCCTCCAGTCTACTTTCCTACCCCATCCCCATCACTCCGTCTCCTCAATCACGTAGATAAACCTCACACCTCTCCTTTGAACACATTAATTCTATGCTGTCTGTTTCCCCTTCCAATCTGTCATGCCAGCCCTACGCTTCATTAGTTCCTCATAGCTCCAGATCTTCCTTTAGTTATGAATGGGCTAGTAGCACACCTTAACACAAAAAAAACCCCCCAGATGTGACCTTCTTTTTCACAGCACACAGTATGTGCATTATGACTAAAATATGGCATTGGGGTACCATTAATAATGAATATCACTACAACAATATGTAACGCATCCTGGTGTGTATGTTAATGTATGTATAGTAAAAGGCATATTTTACCATATGCTACCGCTTTGTGAAGATGTGGGCCGTTACCCACTTTATGGAAAATAAAAAACTTTTTGCCTGGAGTTGGGCTTTTGCTGTCATGTGCACAGCTCCCAAGCATGCCAGACTTTACAGACAAAGTAAGGCAGTGTGGAGCCCCAGGCAAGGTAACAACTTTGGTTCCTCAGCCATCCCTTCAATTGACAATAATAAGGAATAAATAGAGAAAAATCTCAGCCACCGCATACCTTACAAGCCCAGTGTGTAATAAGTGATATCAGCCTTAGCCTAACTCCATCCAGGCCACGCCCCTGATATGTTTTGCCCCACCCTATCCATGACTAAGCCCTATGTGGGGAGAAACGTGTTAGTGGGAGTGGCCTGGATAGAGTTAGGCTGAGGCTGCTATCACTTTTTACACGCTGGGCTTGCATGTTGTGCGGAAGCTGAGATTTTTCTCTATTTGTTCTGTGGATTACATGGAGTCAGGGCGGACTCCTAGCCTGACCTGCACCCTCAGTGGATTACATCTAATGGGGGACAAAGATGCCGTCGTGGGACCCTAAAGTTGGTTTAGGTTGACATTGATAAAGATTAGAATAAGCACCAAGAAGGCACCCCATTTGCATTGTCTGTACTACTGTGGCCTCATCAGACACCACCTGCCCATGAATAGATCCTCTAGGCAGATGCACAGCTTTGACCAATTGTGCTGTCCCCCTGGTTTACTGCAGCAGCATGAAGATTGTAGCTGGGCTTATGGACATCCACTGGGCCCAGGGCCAGGACAAGGGGTGGGCAGGAGGGACAGCTGCCCTGTGCTCTGTGGTATTATGCACGGTGGGGGGCACCTCAAGGAGATTGAGGGGGGAGAGGATTTGTGTTGGGAGCAGGAATTTGGGGGAAGCAGGAGGTAAGAATTGTTCTAGGAGGGAAATATGAGGGTGTGTGTTAGGAGTGGTGATTTAGGGGGATTTGTGTTGGGAGGGGGATGGGAGAATAGGATTTGTGCTGAGGGGGCAATTTAGTAGGTTTGTGCTAGAAGAGGTAATATGGCAAAGGGGATTTGTGCTAGAAAGAGATTTCTTTGGGGTGGGGGAAGGGGGGGGTTGGATTCATGCTAGTAGGGAGGATTGAGGGGTGTTTGTTCTAGGATGGGAATGGGGAGGTACTTGTGCTAGGAGGGGGATTTGGAGTAGGGGGAGAGAATATGTATTCGGAGGGAAAATTTGTGGGTTGGAGGATTTGTGCTAGGAGAGGTGATTTTTTTATTTTTTTGGGGGGGTCATTTGTACTGTGGGGATTTGGGGATGTAGGGGGCAGAGATTTGTGCTGGGAGGTGGGATTTCAGCAGGGGGGCAGATGGAGGAAGCTTCCAAGGAACATCGGTGACCAGCCGCACCAGATCTGCGTACCAAGCCCGGCGAGGCCAGTCCGGAGCCACTAAGATGACTGGAATCCCTTCTGCCTTGATCCTGCATATAAGTATTGGCAGAAGCTTGAAAGGAAGGAAAGCGCAAATCAGACTATACTGACCCCACGGGGCCACCGGTTTTCCACCCCGGGAATGTGTACGGCAGAGAGGGCTGAAACTAACCATTCTACCCACCTTAGAATGCCGGCTACCTCCAGAGCCACCAGTACACTTCTTTTGCCCCCTGGGTGATTGACATAAGCCACGGTCATGGCGTTGTCCGATTGAATGCGCACTGGACATCCCTGAAGACGATCCGTCCAATGGTCCAGACACAGTCTGATCGCTCGGAGTTCCAAGACATTGATCGGTAGTCTGGACTCTTCCAGAGTCCAGATCCCCTGAGCAGAATTCTTGCCGAGGATGCCTCCCCACCTGGACAGGCTGGCATCCGTGGTGACCACTGTCCAATACAAGGGTAGAAAGGATTTGCCCAGCCGAAGCGCCAGAGAACGAAGCCACCATACTCGCAAATCCAGAGGGATGGCCATCTGTCAGACAGTAGGGGACGAATTGCAGCCTGCATTTTCTGGAGTTTGTCAAGAGGAAGGAGCACTCTGGCTAAGGCCAAGTGCAGAGTCAGGCCCAGATAGTCCAGCTTTGTGGACAGAACCAGGGCAGACTTCTGAAAATTCAGAATCCAGTTAAACTACCGGAGGGTTAGTATTGTTATCTCCAGGTTTTCCACCACAGCAGAAGGAGACTCCGCTTGCAGAAGGAGATCATCCAAGTAGCCCAGTACAGCGATCCCCCGTTGGCATAGCAAAGCTAGCACCGAGGCTAACACTTTTGTGAAGACCCGAGGAGCAGAGGCGAGACCAAAGGATAACACCACAAACTGATAATGATCCTCTCCCACAGCAAAGCGGAGGAAGCGCTGGTGACTAGCACATTTTGGAATGTGAAGGTAAGCATCCTTGATGTTGATAGAGATGAGGAAATCCCCCTAACGCAGGGATGCCACCACTGTTCAAATGGACTTCTACACCTGCACAAAGCAGTTTAGCGCCTTGAGGTCCAGGATTGCCTCCCTTCCTGGGAACTTTAAACAGGTTTGAGTAAAAACCCTGAAAACGTTCCAAAGTGGGAACCGGGACAATCACCCCTTGATGTAACAGGTCTTGTACCGCCCCAAACAGTGTATGTTGGAAGGAAAGAACCTTGCTGGGGTACAAGAGCAAAACTTGACCTTGTTGACGGACCAAATGACTTTGTGGACCCACTTGTCTTGTACTAAGGAAGTCCACGGGTCCAGTAACCAGCGAAGACGTCCTCCCCACCCCTGATACGGGTGAGGGCATACCTTCATGCTGAAGGAGCCTTGTCCGCAGGTCTGGAGAAGCCTGCTCTTGGCTTGCCAGACCAGGTTTGTTTGGATCCTCCAGAGGAGGCCCTGAAAGGCTTCAAGCCCTTGTCAGTCGACCCTGAGGGATGAAAAAACTTCTTATGAGCCGAAAACGAAGGCCCACGTCTACTTCCTTCCCCCTAGTCGCCTGCGAAAAAAAGGTACTATTTCCCCCTGTGAGACCTTTTATGATGTCATCCAGGGTAGCTACAAACAGGTGATCTCCTTGAATGGGAAGATCAGTCAAGGCCTTTTTAGAAGTCTGTTCCATAGACCAGCATTTAAGCGAAAAGATACGCTGCCACTGTCAAAACAAAGAGCCGAGCTATTAGGGGAGCCGCATCTAAAGAGGCATCACAGATAAACTGTAGCCCCTGGACCAGCTGGTCCGCCAGCTCAGCAAAGGCAAAGGGGAGCTGTTCTCCCTCCAGGTCAAGGTGTAAAAGCTTAGCCCACTCGGTCAGAGTTTGCGACATCAGGGCAATGGTGAATACCGGCCTCAGTGCCGAACCAGCCAGAGTGTACATATTGCGGGCCACTGCCTCCACCTTCCTGTCAGCCAGATCCTTAAAGGCCTGGGGCTCTTCAACCGGAATTATGGTTGCCTTGTTTAATCTGGAAACTGGAGGGTCCACCCCACCACCTGTGGAACAGTCAACTTAAGAAGGGACTCTTCATAGGGGTAACACCTAGTAAAGGGCTTAGGGCCCCCACAGGGATGCTTTGGTTGTCCCCACTCTTTAGCGACAATTCTGTCAAAATAGGCTTGGAAAGGAAATACCTTTGCCCCTGTGGATGGCTTCTGAGTGCCAAAGGGAACCTGCGCCTCCATCGCAGGCGCAGCTGCATCCTCCATCTTCAAGGTCTCACGCACAGATACAATCAGTGCTTCCGCCAGTGCCTTTTCGTGTGCGGTTGCAGATGTGGATGAATCATCCTCACTATCGGAGGATTCGGGCCGGATGGTTGCAGACCCAGCAGGGTGACCCACGTCCGCAGTGGCCGAATCAGATTCAGGATCTGATGAGACAGAAGAGGCAGGGGAAGGCGGGGGGGGGGGGGGACTCTTTTTGCTAGCCCGTAGCCCGAAGACCACCTCCATCCGGGACACAATATAAACACTCAGGCTACAACAAAAACCCAGGAGGGAACCCAGGTCTCAAGGACAGACCCAGGCAGGACGGGGGGCCCTGACAGGAGCCCCCACCAGGTATAACCCCCCCCCACTGCACAGTCGATCATCCAGTCGCTAGCGGCACAGCCCCCAGACCCCCATTGCCAGCATAGTGCCTCCCCCACTCCTGGAGGTGGATCAGACCACCCAAACCGCCCCAACATATGTGAAGGGGGTAGGATGACGGACAGCTGACAAAGGGGGGGTGCCTGACGGGAAGGAGGGTAACACGGGGGACCGACCGTCCCAAGGAGGGGCCCATGTCCACCCCAAAACCCTCCAGGGGGGGAGGGGGGACAGCTAATTACCATACCAGGAACCAGGCAGGCACCGCTCCAGACAGAACCCCTCTCCATCGAAATGGGGGGGCTGTCAGCCAGGAGGAATGCTGCGACTTGGCTCGAGACTCGGTCGTATGCGACCTCATGAGGCGTTTAACTCGCAGGCCAGCCCCTGTCCAGTGGGGCTATGTTGCGGCCAACCTAGTGTGGAGCTGAGATCTGCACGTGCTCGGTGGCCAGACTGGGGTGACCACTGGATCAAGATTATCCAGCCCATCGCCAAGTCCGGCAGTTGATTATAGATCTCACAGGAAAAATCCAGGAGAAAAACATTTCTATCTAAAATAGAGCATTATGTGTGAATAACTTCCTCTAAACTAGGAGCAAATAGGCTGCTGAATCACCTGGTAGCAAGCAAAAAATAGGAAGTTGTTAAGAGTTTATAAAAAAACAAGCTGCTGTGTAGTAAAATATAATAGACAGTTAAAAGTGACAATTGGGCTTTCCTGTAGTCATTATTCATAACTGATTCATAATACAGTGTATAAGAGGATTTTAGTCAAATGTATGATGAAGAACCATGTGTGTAGGGAATTTTCAGAGTGTTTTCCTTGCTGAGCTCTAAATCTGTTTAGCAACTATGGAATAGAATTCCATAAGCTGGGAAAAAAACTTCTGTTTAGTCAACTTCAAATTTAAAATACCAAATGGCCTGGCTTGGCTGTCCAGTTTCAATTTATTATATTGCAGCTTACCAAACTTTAGCGCCGGTTCACATTACCGCGACGCTACTTGCAGGGGCGACCTCCGAGATCGCGGTGCGAGCAGCGCGCCGCGACCTCGGAGCGGCCGCCACGGACTTCATAACATTGAAGTCTATGGCGGTCGCCTCCTGGTCGCCCCAAAGAAGCTCCGGACCCTTTTTCTAGGTCGGAGCGACTTGTGCCGCTCCTATTAGAACGGGTCCGCAGCTTCCCTATGGGAGGCGACCTGCGGCGACCTGTGAGGCGACCAGGTCGCCTCACAGGTCGCCCTAGTGTGAACCGGCACTTAAAGTGATTGTAAAGGCTCATTTAAAAAAACAAACAAACGTGTTATACTTGCCTCCTCTGTGCAGTAGTTTTGCACAGAGCAGCCCGGATCCTCCTCTTCTCGGGTCCCTTGTTCCTTCTCTTGGCTCCTCCCTCCTCTCGAGTGCCCCCACAGCAAGCAGCTTGAAAGAAAACTTTTCTTGATCTAACAAACTTTGGGACAGCGTATGTTTTTTTTGGTGCAGATATTACATTTATTTTAAAATCAATTGTACAAAGGATTTTTATATGAATATTCTCGTCCACAAATCTATATGTGTATGGCCAGCATTAGGAGGTGATAACATACTATTAGGACTGTATAACACCTCACCTTTCCAAAACATAGAGGGAGGTGCGCTTTGTAGTCAACTGAGATTGCTTGGAACAATGCTACAGTGCCTTGAAAAATTATTCACACCCCTTAAAATTTTCCACATTTTGTCATGTTACAACCAAAAATATAAAAAATATAAATGTATTTTATTGGGATTTTATGTGATAGGCGAGCACAAAGTGGAAGTAAAATGATAAATGGTTTTTAATTTTTTTTTACCAATAAATATCTTAAAAATGCGGCATGCATTTGTATTCAGCCCCCTTTACTCTGATACCCCTAACTAAAATCTGGTGGAACCATTGGCCTTCAGTTAGTTAATAGATTCCATCTGTGTGTAATTTATTCTCAGTATAAATACAGCTGTTCTGTGAAGCCCTCAGAGGTTTGTTGGAGAACCTTAGTGAACAAACAGCATCATGAAGGCCCAGGGCTGCTGTAAGAAATCACGGGGCCCCTTACAGCCTACCTGACAGATCCCCCTTCCCCATCAGAAACTTACTGGGGACATAGATTTATCAGTCAGCCTCAGCTGCGCAGATGAATAGGAAGTGCTCTGAGGCATCCTGCTCATTCACAAACTGAAGCATATTAAATGCAGTTATGAATGAACATAGTTTACTATGCTTCAACGATGACTGGAGACAAGAGTGATTGGTACCGATTGCTCACTGTGTTCATTCTGGAAAGAAAGGGGCCAGTAAATAACATATTTACTGGCCCCTTCCCTCACTCTCCATCTTGAAACATCCCCCTGTGCGCCTGCAGCAGCTGCGGGCGGAAGAGGAGTGGAGGGCAGCTGGTAGTGCTGCGGGGTAAAGGGGCACACAAGGTGGCACAGACAGCAGATGGAAGGGGTGCATGTGCTAGAACCAATCCGCCTGCAGTACAGCCAGAGGGGAAAAGAATAGGAGAAATTGGCAAGTGCTGCAGGGGTAGGAAAAAGAGGATCAGTGTCTGCAATAAGGCAGTACAGCTGGATCTCCTTCTCAATAAGGTGGCCAGACCCCTCTTTTGAACTGATGGGGCCTGGGTCCAGTGCAGGAGGGCTTGCAATACTACCTTATCAGCAGCCCTGTGAAGGCCAAGGAACAAACCAGACAGGTCAGGGATAAAGTTGTGGAGAATTTTTAAGCAGGGTTAGGTTATAAAAACATATCCCAAGCTTTGAACATCTCATGGAGCACAGTTCAATCCATCATCAGAAAATGGAAAGAGTATGGCACAACTGCAAACCCACCAAGGCATGGGCGTCCACCTAAACTGACATTAATCAGAGAAGCAGCCAAGAGGCCCATAGTAACTCTGGAGGAGCTGCAGAGATCCACAGCTCAGGTGGGAGAATCTGTCCACAGGACAACTATCAGTCCTGCAATTCACAAATGTGGCCTTTATGGAAGAGTGGCAAGAAGAAAGCCATTGTTGAAAGAAAGCCATAAGAAGTCCCCTTTGCAGTTTGCGAGAAGCCATGTGGGGGACACAGCAAACATGTGGAAGAAGGTGCTCTGGTCAGATGGAACCAAAATTGTACTTTTTTGCCTAAAAGCAAAACTCTATGGGGTTGATTTACTAAAAGCAAATAGACTGTGCCCTTTGCAAAGTGCAGTTGCATTCTGCAAGTGCAGTTGCTGCAGAGCTTAGTAAAAGAGGTAAAGCTTAATTTGGCAAATTTTACCTAATTATGTGCAAGAAAAAAAAAAAAACAACAGCATTTTGCTTTCCTATGATTGGATGATGGAAGTCAGCAGAGCTTCTGCTCATTTACTAAGCTCTGAAGAAACTGCTCTTGCAGTGTGCAACTGCATTTTGCAAAGTGCACAGTCTATTTGCCTTTATTAAATCAACCCTTGTGTGTCTTTGTTTACAAAACAGAAACATGACCATGCTGTAACTGGCCACAGCCAATCAGCAGGTACTAGGCAAAAATCATTGGCCAGGATCTGCTGACAAACTTGTGCTGAGGCCAATAACAGCACAGTTCAGCAGGGAGCGTGTGCACGCGCTCCCGCAGACCCAGTAGAAGCCAGTCACGTATATATATATATATATATATATATATATATATGTGACTGAGCTCGCCCGTGTCGCCCCGCCGCAATATATCTGCAGGAGCAGGGCGGCAAGTGGTTAGGTATTATCTGCTGTCATGTTCTGGGTCTCACAGTACTGAAGTCAAAGGGTCAGCATGACAACCAGTCAATAATTCGATAGGAGATACAAGGTGCTGTCATTGGTATTTCTGTAAAAAAACAAACCTTCTCCTTATCACGTCAGAGTTTTTTCTCTTCTTCGTTTTTAGAATAGTTTCTCTTTGTACTTCATATTTGTCCTCTTTGTTCTACTTACATGAAACACACATTCTCTTTCTATTGCACCGCAATACAAAGTGTATTTCTCACTTTCAGCCTCATCTCTTCCCTGTCTGTTCTCTTCATCTAATCTTGTTTCTCCTCTCTTTGCTCCAGTCTACTCTTTTCACTTTCATTCTCACTGCCTGCAGTCAGCTTATATATCTGAAGAACTCAGTCTGATAACTGGTGCGCACATTTGTAATGTGAACCTGTGGCCAGGCTATGGCTGAAATTCAACTATTTACATATCCTTTAAAACAAGCTCTCACTGATATCTGTTGCTGAAGGTACTGCTGAGCAATTAATTTTCAAATTTCACAGCAGAAGCACTTGAGTTGTCCATGTTGGAAATGCAACAGCATGTACTACGCACTCCGAAATATAGATGGCGCTGCAGTGATATATGCTTATAAACTCTGCACAGGAAGTACATTTTTTTCTTTTTTTCTCTGTTCTCTCCTGTAATGCTGTTCTCACACATTTAAGTTGTTCAAAGAGAAAGTAAAGCTGAATTTTACATTCCTCAAAATCACAGTGCCTCAGCTTATCACATAAACAACAGGTTATGGGCCCATGCACTAAACAGAATACTACAAGCTGGCAAATGCTGCATCCAAGCTGCTGAAAGATGGCAAGTTGCTCAGATGTGAGGTTTGCAATTGCAAAGCTCAACAATACCAACTACCAGCTGTGAAAGTTCAAGCTGGAGATGCTGCTAAACATAGACAACTTGTGTCAAATACTGAATACAGACAGCCCGACTAATGGACCCACGGAGGAATGGGACAGGAAGAACAGGGAAGTGAAAGCAATCCTAAATTTGCTAATGGAAGATGATCAGATCATCCACATAAGAAAAGAAAATACTAGAAGGAAGAAAATTATGCACAATGAAGAGACCGATAAAGCTCTTAAGATGCACAAGGGTAAAAGCAAAGAAAGCCGAGCATGTTTTTACTGTAAAAAGACTGGTCCCCATGAAAAAAGGACTGTTCAATCTGGAAAGCTAATCAGCGAAGGTGAGCGGCATCCACAAGGGAAAGAGTTACAGCAGTCACAAAAGAAACTGCAAACACCCCTAGAAAATTACCCCCTTAATGTTCAGGCCATTTTTTGTGATACGACACTGTGTTAACTTAATGGACAATTGCACGGTCGTGCGACACTGTACATAAATACAATTTATATCTTTTTTTTTACCATAAGTTGAGCTTTCTTCTGGTGGTATTTGAGCATCTCTGTTTTTTTTAATTTCTTGTGCTAAAAACAAAATAAAACCGACAATTTTGAAAAAAAAATGTTTTACTTTCTACTATAAAACATATAAAAAAAAAATAAAATAAAAAAATCTAATTTCTTTATCAATTTATGTCAATATGTATTCTGCTAAATGTTTTTGTAAAAAAAAATCCCAATAAGCGCATATTGATTGGTTTGCACAAAAGTTATAGCGTCTACAAACTATGTAATTTACTAGTAATGGCGCAGATCAGTAACTTATAGCGGGGCTGTGATATTGCAGCGGACAATCTGACACTAATTGACACTTTTTGGAAACCAGTGACACTAATACAATGATCAGTGCTAAAAATATGCACTGTCACTGTACGAATAACACTGGTTGGGAAGGGCTTAACATAAGGGGCAATCAAAGGGTTAACTGTGTCCCGAAATAGTGTTTATGTGAACTGCGTGAGGTAATTTTCTAGGGGAAGAGTTGAAATGTATTCCGAGTACCCGATACCCACCGATCAGCTTCTGTTGTGTGCTATCACAGCGGGAGCAAGCCACCGGGGACACGTGATCTGGTGGACAGCTGCCACCCTGTAGCAGTAAAACTACTATAGGTTGGTCGGCAAGTAGTTAAAGTGACTTAAAGTAGTATACCTTGCTTACCCCTGCATTTGGTGGTGGGGGATGTAAAACCAGGAGGTTAAGGTGCGTTTTTACTGCCTCCTAACTGCCCCCTGTGCTGCAAAGGCAGCCCTTTGTGGGTATAAACCGCAAAGATTATCCCCATGCCACGTTTGATGGGCTATACGTCTTGCTGAACATGACCCATGCAAGTGAATAGAGCTGAGCTGCAACCACATGCAATTCACCTAGTTTTGGCATGGCGGTGCAAGATTTTAAAGGGTTAAAGGTGGTGAGAAAACAACATAATTCCTCCTCACCGTCTGCCAAATGCCCTATGAAAAGCGACCTGATGTGGCTCTTCAGAGGGCTACTGCACATGTAAACTAGCCCTAGGGCTCCATTCACACATATGCAGATGTGGCAGAGCATTAGCATTTTTGTGCAACATGTATAGGGCAACTTATTCATTTCAATGCAATCGGCTGCTCTACATGCAAAAAACACACAAAAAACTTTTTAAAAATTGTGCTGCACCAAAATGCATGGTACTTTGTTTTGTTTTGGCAAGGAGGACACGTGCCCCTTCTCTTCCCCCCTTGTCCAGGCCCTACATACATCCAATGTCCAAACAGATATCTTCAGCAAAGGACCCAGCAAGAGTCCTAGTGGAAATATGCATGTACAGTATACCTGGGTACGTATAGTTAATAGATGACCTGCAGATGAATGTTGCATCAAAGTCTAGTTGCAGAAGCCCTTAATGATTTTCACAATGCAGTGTTCATCTTGGTGCTGGAGACCTGAAGACAAGATGTACAGTAATGGGGAGACCATTCAGCCATTATCTAACCAGTCTGGTGTAGCACCCCCCAAGTTGAGTGCTAGGAGTCTGGACAATTTAGTTTTTGGCTCACTCTGCTTCACAGAGTAAGATTGTCTGCTTTTGCCTGTTGTGGCTTCACAGGTTGTTGGATTGATTGCATCCCCCCTAGCTTTGTTGAGAAGTTTCCAGAGTCTGAGGCTGGGGGATTCAAATCCTCAGCCTGAATATTTAATGCCCTCTGACTAATCCCAGAGGGTGTGTGCTCATTAGGTGGTCAGGGAAGGGAGTAAATATGCTGAAGCCTGGGAAAAGGGTGTGTATGCCTGGTCTGGCCTCCAGGAGGATGGACTGCTGAGGCGTCAGGGGGCTACATGCCCCTGGACTGGCTGCGGAACTACTCAGTGCTATTGACATGACCCTCAACCTCTGGGACTCTTCTTTGGGTCTGTGAGTGGAGCTTCATTACTGAGCTGCAGTCTTCATGGTCTTCAGCTGTGGATAGTGACTGTTCCAGTTAGCCCTAAAGTTGCTTAAGATTTTCTATGGTTTTCAACTACAAGGTTTTAGATTTCTCTGTTCTTCCTCAAACTGTGCAAAAAAACCCCTTCTTGCTCATAGCCTTTGGATGTGAGAGAATTCACAGTAATGCTGCTCAAGCAAGAAGTGTCCTCAGCCTGCATTTGTGCTCAAGCATTTTGGAGTATCCCACTCCCCATTGTTCCCATCAAGTGTACAGTTTTCAGCAATAAATACAAAAAGTCAACTCCTAGACTGTTAATTGAGCTGTAAAGAGTGAGTGCTGCTGTGTTCCTGGCTGCCTCTGCACTTAACAGGAAAGAACTTGGGTAAAACTCCATCAGCCGCTACAGGGGTAAGTGCACTGGTGCACTGGAATGCAGATTGTCACTGGCAGGAACCGTGGTGTGGCACCGGAACTCAGAGTCAGCCTATCTACCCTGAGCTTTAGCCCCTCCCTAGTAGTTTCCAATCTGACATTCAACCAGACCTACCAGAAGTGACCATTGGGTGCCTAACCTGGCTCAAGCCTATGCTGGTTATGGAGCCCTAAACTAAAACTAGTTTTGGAATCCCAAACCAAAAAGAACAGCGTTAACTAAAATAACAGGAGCTGCATATAAACACTAGAGCAATAAACAAATTTGCCTATTTGCCTATTAATATACAGCAAGGTGACCACTACTACTGTAAGATAATACCAATAGGACTGAGATACTCTGTCTGTCACAAGGATTCAGATACACACTTAGCAGCTGCAGTTAAGCTATTAGAACATAGGAATACTTGCATAATAGCCCCAACAGGCGGACCTGATCGGTCTGCTGGTGTGAAAGGGACCTAAGTTGCTAACCAAAAATGTTCAGTCTTTTTAAGTTTTGAGTTTTCAGTCTTTTTGAGACTGAAAACTCAAAACAGTCACAGATACACCGCATTGAGCCTGAATGGAAGATGAGGGAATAAGCACATCCTGCAGCTGATCCAGACGAGAGGAAAGTGCCTGCAGAATCTGTTCTTGATAAGCCTGCTGAATGTCAACTCTCTGCGCCAAACACTAAAATTGATCCAGTAGGGGCTGTGGTGTTTCCGAGGAGCTCATGGCCTGAGCAAACTGTCAGGAGTCTGTGGTAGTGAGTCCTTGTAGATCACCAGCTCAGGATTCCCCAGGGCGTGGAGTCTACGCCCCAGCCTGCTTCTTCACCAGAGCCTCTGAAGGTGGGGATGCACTTACAGCAAGCTGGAACCAGGTTGCGACCCCCAGGTAGTCCCAGCTGAGGATGCGGAGACCAGTGGTGTGTGCAGAGTACAAGCAGCAGATGAAAGGATATCCAGGAGTCAAGCCGAGGTCAGGGCAGGTAGCGAACAAACACAGACAGTAAACGAAGCTAGGGTCTGTACACGGTTAATCAGACACAGTAGCCAAGGGGTATGCAAATGGGACCTCAGAGAACTGTGAAGTTGCTCAGGCAAGAAGCACTGCACTGAGCATGTGTATATATATATATATATATATATATATATATATATATATATATATATATATATATATACATACAGTATATATATATACATACAGTATATATATATATATAAACAGGGAGGTGACCCAGGAAGTAATACAAGGGGAAATTATAAAAACCCACAGAGGAGGAGGGGACGCTCATAGGTGAACAGAGAAGCCAAACACCACATATGAAATGGAGTCACAGATCTAGCAGAACCCTGGATACAGATTTTAGGCCTATATTGCCAAAACCAGCATTGGCCAAGATTCAAATCGTGTATGGCCAGCCTTAGCTGTTAGTTACTAGCTGTTGATTAGCTTACGGTTTATGTTTATGTTAGCTGATTATTAGATACTGATTATTAGTACTGATATTATTGTTTACAGTTTGCATTATTTAGGATAATGTGAACAAGCTCTTACTTGATTTTGTGTGGTGTAAATTCTGTGTGAATTTACAATAAAGTCAGTTCCACTTTAAACCTAAGCTAGTGCTCAGCTATAATTCCTGGTTCCTGGTTCCAGAGCGGAGGAAGCTGTATCTTAGCGGAAGCACCCAGGCTGGGTGCCAGGCGGTCTGTCACAGATCTTCCTGAGATAATTCATGTCCGATTTAACTGAAGCTGAAAGGAGGCCTTCAGATTACCTGGATCACAGTGAGTAGGCCACAGAGAAATTCTTGAGAGAGAAAGACTGTTGCCCGTTTACCCTTTCTTGATAGAGGGGCCATTCCAGACCTGCTGCCAGGGCTGCACCTTAGAGGAAGCCCCTGTGCTAAAAGCTGTTGCTATCTTTTGTACAGACATTTCTTGTTTACTTTGCTTCCCAAAGCTTTTCCCAATCCCTATCCCAGTTCTACAAAACAATACAAAAACCAAAAAAAAAAAAAATCTTCCTGATTAGTGTCTGAGGATTGAGTGAGATTGAATGCATCTGGCTGAAAATATCCTGTGCCTGGCTACTTGCTCCATTAAGAGATCAGAACCTGGGACCAAACCACTGGACCAATTCAGCCTTGTGCTACATAGGCTATAAATCTACTAAATGTGTAAAAAATGCCTTTGCAAACCCACTTATTGCCTTGTAAAAGTAGTGGTGACATCATCACTGTGCTGTAAATATCCCCTGCAGAGAGAGGAGCTGATGGACTACAGGCTGCCTTGAGAAAATTACAAGACCATTCACCCTGCGCAAGGCTAGACAGCAGCAGTGACCTGTCTATATTACAGGAAGCTCCTGCACAGAGGAAAAGTTTTGCACTGGATTACTGCACAGTTCTGGAAGAAATACACAAAGCATTCCAAGATTCCAGAAACAATACACATCCCTTTAGTGTTTAGACAATATTTTCTTATCCCAGAGTTCTGCTTTAATGCAAATCATTTGAAGCTAAATTCTGCAAAAATGATCAGGGATCTTTTTAGTCCAAGTTCTTCTTTAAGTGAAAGCATGCATAGCAAATTCCCTTGCAATAGGCAGCCATGAGCCCCTTCTGACCTTTGTCTGCACTCTTACTACCCTTTAATAATGTTTAGCATGTTTCCTCGTTACCTCACAATTACTTTTCCTTAATAAACTGGACTTGATGGAAAAAACTTTTAGCCGAACTATCTCCATTTAAAACAGGGATGTTAATGAGATGAACCAGCCTTTTTTCTTAGAATGTTTCTCCCCGCTGATGAAGTCCCGCACAACGTAAGGACGTAACGCGTACGCAGGGAAGGTCATGTGATCCACGGTTTTATCGTACGGACTCCCAGGAAGTAACACAGCATGCCCGCCCGCTTGCTCTGCATTGTTTTTCGGCTTGTGACAAGAGGGATATCATGTAAGTGCATACCAGTGTTGCCAACCGTCCGTATATTTACGGACAGCCCGTAAAATCAGGGCACTCTTCTCCTGCCCGTAAATGCCCATAGCAGGAGAAAAGTGCCAGTGAAAAACAGCAGTGATCGGCTCGGTTCGGAACTGCTCATGTGCAGTTCCGGAAATGCCCGAGATGACCCGATCATTTCCTGTATTCGGGCGGGCGGGCGGAGCCCTGGCCAGGGGGGTGGGTCTGGCTGCTGTCAGGACTCAGAAGCTGTGAGTGCGGCACGCCTACTTGACTTGTGACGACAAGGCGCCGCGACTCGCAAGTTGGCGCATTTCCCGCCACACCACCGCCAGGCGCCAGAATTTAAAAATCAGGAGCCAAGCTTGAGCTTGAAGTTCAGCAGGCGGCCACGGTGGCGGAGGAATATGGAGCCTTGTGTCGTGGTGGAGACAGTGTGACTGACTGTGCTGCAGGACGGAGTCGGACATGGACAGCATCCATCCACAGTCACAGAAGGAATCACGGACACCAGCTCAGGAAGGCACAGGTCGGTCAGATAAAGGCACAGTCTTTACTGTTCAGAGCTTCATGTTAAGTTAATGCAGCAGATAGATTTAGTTTGTGTAGAATGGACCTGGTTTAATGTATAGGAGCTTTTAAGCTACAATGTAAAACCATTTTTCAGCAATCATTAGGCTTTTAAATTGGGAGAGTGGTTTAAGAGTGCCCAGAGAAGAACTTTAATTTAAAAGCCTAATGCTTGCTGAAAAATTGTTTTACATTGTAGCTTAAAAGCTCCTGTGAGGAGAGAGCTCATCTCAGCAGAGGAGATTCACCTTTTGGGCCCCAAAAATACACTAGAGGAGTAGAGAGAGAGACTTGGCCAGAGAGGTCCCCTCACCAGTCACCCACACAGTCCTAGAATGTCCAGGGCCGGATTAAGAGCATCATGGGCTTGGTGCTGAGGATTTTGAAGGGCCTTAAGGGCCGTGCCTTGGCATGCACCCAGAGGAGGAAGGGTGCAGCCATGCATGCCTAATTCAACATGGGATGCTGTCTCTGAAGCCCATAAACACATCCATACATCGGCAACTGTCCCTCCTTGTCCGGCCTTTGTGCTGTGTGGGGAGGTTCTGAGGGAGCTGCCTGGGGAAGCGAGCATAGAAGCCAGACTTCTGTGTTTACAAGTAACAGAAGAGCGGTAACAGTGAATATGGCCAACCCGGGGCCTATATAAAGGTAGGGGCCTGGAGCTGCAGCTCCAATAGCCCCTATGTTAATCTGGCCCTGAGAACGTCAGACAGTCACTCAGGCAGAGACAGAGTGCAGAATGTGCTTTTGTTGGTCCTAAAAATGAAATTGTCTTGGTTTAGTCAGCAATTATTTAAAAGAGATGATGCCATGATGGCACCTATCTCTTCTATTGCTGACTAAACCTAGACAATTTCATTAAACTTTTGTTTAATTTAAACACATTGCTAATAGCAGTATCTACATGTTTATAGTTTAATTATTCATATTTGCACGGTTTAGCACTGAAAACGGCTATTTTATGTACATTTTTGCAGTGCCAGTAAAAAATTGGTGCCGTCAGTAAATTTTTGTCGTTCTGCCAGTAAATTTCACTCCGGGGGGTTGGCAACACTGGTGCATACTCGTTTGTTTTTCTCAATAAATTATGGCTTAAACAGAGAGCACAAGATCCCTCTTGATTTTCTTTGCATATCGTGGGAGATGTTCCTGAGATGCTTTATAGAAAAGTTATGACATCTTGCTGAGAAGATTTTGATTTGGCGTTGCTTGCACACCAAAGCACACACTTCTCTGGAAGCTGTGTACCCTGAGAGCTGATGAGTTTAGCATTCTGACCCTGCAGGGTCAGTTGATTAAGGTGAGAGGCAGAGAATGCTTGGTGGTGGGACCCTTGAGCACTAAGGAGGCACATTATATTGAGTGTTCACCAGTCTATTTTTGGCACTCCTTTCTCCATCATCCACAACAAAGGACTTTCTCTCCTCCACATTATTTGACTCTGCCTTTTGGGACTTTTTTATCTTTTCATGTCATTTTATTGTGAATTTATGGAAAATCGTTTTTAATACCATATTGGTGTTATTTATAGGATTGCACTGCACTATTACTTTATATATTTGTCAAAGGTGTTTTGGATTGCCCTTGAGTGCTAGCTGCTGGTCCGTCATTCGCACATTGATTGGTTCAGCGCTGAATATAATTTACATGTATGTTGTTTCTGATAATATCATTCCTACATGTGGTCTTCTGGGAAGGCTGTTCACAAGGTTTAGGAGTGTGTCTTTGGAAATATTTGACCATTCTTTCAGAAGCGCGTTTGTGAGGTCAGGCACTGATGTTGGACTGAAGGCCTGGCTCGCAGCCTCTGCTCTAATTCATCCCAGAGGTGTTCTATCCGGTTGAGGTCAGGACTCTGTGCAGGCTAGTCAAGTGCCTCCAACCCAAACTCGCTCATCCATGTCTTTATGGACCTTGCTTTGTGCAGTGGTGTGCAGTCATGTTGGAACAGGAAGGGGCCATCCACAAACTGTTCACCCATCCATAAACTGTTCCCACAAAGTTGGGAGCATGAAAGTGTCAAAAATGTCTTGGTATGCTGACACCTTCACTGGAACTAAGGGACCAAGCCCAACCCCTAAAAAACAACCCCACACCCTAATCCCCCCTTCACCAAATGATTTGAACCAGTGCACAAATCAAGGTTAATAAGGACATGGATGAGTGAGTTTGGGGTGGAGGAACTTGACTGGCCTGCACAGAGTTCTGACCTTAACCTGATAGAAAACCTTTGGGATGAATAAGAGCTGAGACTGCAAGCCAGGCCTTCTCGTCCAACATCAGTGCCTGACCTCACAAATGCACTTCTGGAAGAATGGTCAAACATTCCCAAAGACACACTCCTAAACCTTGTGGACAGCCTTTCCAGAAGAGTTGAAGTTGTAACAGCTGCAAAGGGTGGGCCAACTCAATATTGAACCCTACGGACTAAGACTAGGGGCTATTAAAGTACATGTGCATGTAAAGGCAGGTATCCCAATACTTTTGACAATATAGTGTATGTCTTATAATTAGGAACTTTAGATTAAGTCTTGAATTAGGAACCACACTTTACAAAGATGCCACGACACAGTGTGGCTTCACTACTTGCAAATGTGTACAACAAAAACAAGTCTTAACATTGGGAATTATAATGGTTGATTATTATTTTTTTGTGATTTGTAGCTGGAGCTTGTAGCTTGTGAGTAAAAAAGGAATGGGCTAATTTACAAATCTCATAAAGTTATATTTTATTAACAATGTAATATAGATTATATATCAAAATGTTGAAAGTGAGACATTTTGAAATGTCATGCCAGATATTGGCTAATTTTATATTTCATGAGAGCTACACATTCCAAAAAAAGTTGGGACAGGTAGCAATAAGAGGCCGGAAAAATTAAATGTACATATAAGGAACAGCTGGAGGACCAATCTGCAAATTATTAGGTCAATTGGCAACATGATTGGGTATAAAAAGAGCCTCTCAGAGTGGCAGTGTCTCTCAGAAGTCAAGATGGGCAGAGGATCACCAATTTCCCAAATGCTACGGCAAAAAATAGTGGAGCAATATCAGAAAGGAGTTTCTCAGAGAAAAATTGCAAAGATTTTGAAGTTATTGTCATCTAAAGTGCATAATATCATGCAAAGATTCAGAAAATCTGGAACAATCTCTGTGCGTAAGGGCCAAGCATGGAAAACCATATTGGATGCCCATGATCTTCGGGTCCTTAGACAACACAGCATCACATACAGGAATGCTACTGTAATGGAAATCACAACATGGGCTCAGGAATACTTCTAGAAAACATTGTCGGTGAACACAATCCACCGTGCCATTTGCCGTTGCCGGCTAAAACTCTATAGGTCAAAAAAGAAGCCATATCTAAACATGATCCAGAAGCGCAGGTGTTTTCTCTGGGCCAAGGCTCATTTAAAATGGACTGGGGCAAAGGGGAAAACTGTTCTGTGGTCACACGAATCAAAATTTGAAGTTCTTTTTGGAAAACTGGGACGCCATGTCATCTGGACTAAAGAGGACAAGGACAACCCAAGTTGGTATCAGCGCTCAGTTCAGAAGCCTGCATCTCTGATTTTATGGGGTTGCATGAGTGCATGTGGCATGGGCAGTTTACACATTTGGAAAGGCACCATCAATGCTGAAAGGTATATCCAAGTTCTAGAACAACATATACTCCCATCCAGATGTTGTCTCTTTCAGGGAAGACCTTGCATTTTCCAACATGACAATGCCAGACCACATACTGCATCAATTACAACATCATGGCTGCGTAGAAGAAGGATCCGGATACTGAAATGGCCAGCCTGCAGTCCAGATCTTTCACCCATAGAAAACATTTGGCGCATCATAAAGAGGAAGATGCGACAAAGAAGACCTAAGACAGTTGAGCAACTAGAAGCCTGTATTAGACAAGAATAGGACAACATTCCTATTCCTAAACTTAAGTAACTTGTCTCCTCAGTCCACAGACATTTGCAGACTGTTATAAAAAGAAGAGGGGATGCCACACAATGGTAAACATGGCCTTGTCCCAACTTTTTTGAGATGTGTTGATGCCATGAAATTTAAAATCAACTTATTTTTTTCCTTAAAATTATACATTTTCTCAGTTTAAACATTTGATATATAGTTCATATTCCTATCGCACACCTTCCTGGTTTGTAGGCTCGTGTATACCAATTACCAATACCATTGTGACGATACTGACAGCCTTGTTTCCTGAGTTATACTCGATTGATCAGGAGCGTTTACAAAAGATATGCATCTTTTGTTCGCTTTCTTCTCTTTGTCCCCCCCCCCTTCCCTCATGTATTTTTTCTCTCCCCTTTCCTTTTCCTTTCAACCATTTATGTCGAGTTTGAGTTTTTTAACACTGATTATTAATGTGCCGCAATGTGGGTGACATATGTTCTCACAAACGCATTGCTTTATAAATTATATGCATCGACAATAGGACACAGAGTCCATGTCTAACGCTTACCTTACATTTTATTCCATATAATGCTTGGTCCCTTCCCCAGCCTTTTTGGGCAAGGCCCTGGCTTATGAATCATGTTTCTCACTCTCCTTGATATACTGGTCTCTTCTTCTTCTCGTTTCATACTTGTTTATTCCCCCCTTTATTCCTTTTTTTCCCCTTTTTTCCCCCTCCTTTTCTTCTTTTTACACTCCCCCCGCTTTTCCCTCCCTCCCCTATGTCCGCACAACACTCCCCGCACCTTCCCACCGTCCAGGTTTTCTTCTTTCTACTTATGCATCGCAGTCTTATCTTTTCTTTACTTCGTCCTCGTCTTACAATTTTCTAGGTTCTCATTCATTTAGTTACTCATGTTTATTTTTTTCCTGTTCTCTATTTTTTTCCTTTTCTATTTATTTTTATTTAGTGAGTGTATTTATCTGTTTATTTTTTAATTTTCATATTTGCATTTATTTTTATTTTATTTTTTTATTTTTATTATTTTTTATTGTTTATTTTTATTTTTATTTTTTTATATTTTTTTATTATTTATCTCTCTTTATATATTTTTTGTATTTATTTTTATCATTTTTTTCCTGTCCCCTCCCTGTGTTTTTTTTCCCCTTTTCTCACACCTTTCTATACTTCTTTTTTTCCCCCTTTCTTTTCCTCTTTTTCCTCCTTTTTTCTTTTTTCTTTCCCCTTTTTTGTTTATATACATTTTTTTTCATTCATTTTTTATTTTATTTTATTTATTTTTGCATTTTTTGCATTTCGTTTTTCTTTTCTTAAATCCCTTTTCTTTTTCTTCCTCTTCCACACTTTGTCTCTCTTGCATTTAGTTTCCGTTTTTTTCCCCCTTTTTTCCTCCTTCTTCTCTTAACTCTGCACTTTGTCTCAGCCGATCATTCTCCTCTTGCCCGATGACTTCCATGCATTTACTCTGCTTGTGTATGTACGCACATCTATCCCTTCTCCCTGCTCTGACAGCCCGCGCCTTTCCCCCGCCCACTCTGAGCTGAAACCGCTCCGATGCGCATGCGCGCCCCAGCGCCATGGTTCCCATGACAGCGACGGACGCTGTGAATCGGAGGGCGGACCGTCCCACACACAGATGACCGACGTGGCGCGCCGTGATTGGCTATGATGACACTCGGCTCTGCTTGTTTAAGGGGGGATCGGGATTCATCCCTGTGACCATCCTATCCAGCCAGCACAGACCAGCACCAGTTTATTATTACATTTAGCCAAGGTATGAAGATCCTTATATTTTGTGTTAGTAAACAGCATCTAATATCAAAGATCAGTGTTGCTATGTGCAATAGGCGGGAGAATGATGTAATCACAGGTGGGTGTCATCTTTATGCACTGTCTCTATTGGTGGTATGTCTCTATATATTCCCTGCTCACAACCTGCACTGTATCACATGCCTGACGAAGGGGTCCTGTGCGGCTCCGAAACGTTGCACTATTTTTTGATGTGATCATAACTTCAATAAAGTTTTGGACTGCTTCTGCAAGAGCCTTGGTGTGCTGGCGAATATGTATTTACTTTAAACATTTGATATGTCATCTATGTTGTATTCTGAATAAAATATTGAAATTTGAAACTTCCACATCATTGCATTCTGTTCTTATTCACAATTTGTACAGTGTCCCAACTTTTTTGGAATCAGGTTTGTATATATATATATATTGTGAGGGATTAGCTCGGTAGCGGGTGTGGATGACCCCTTTGGGGGGGTTCGTTACACAGGGAGATAGCCGAGGAGTGGTTGAAAACAACAGTTTATGGTTTATTCTTCCAATTTCTTCAAACAAGTGCATGCAGCAAAAACATAAAAAAAATCAAAATAAAACACAAAATAAATCCTGGCCGCTGTGGGCGTCTACCTTCTCTCACACAGGAACCTACCTAAGGAGTCTTCCCAACCTACTGTTGGGCAGACACTGCTGATCCTACAGCAGACACTCAAATGTCCATTTGTGTTTTCTTTACACAGAAAAAGTTCAACACCTCACCTTTAGAAGTCTCTCATCTGACTCCTCTCCCCAGCTCACACAGCCTCAGGAGGCAGCAATCAATAGACTTCCTTTGGACAAATTATAGAGGTCTTAATTGCCTCATTCTGAACAGCTGAAAGTTTTTTCAACTTCCGTACACCTTCCTGCCTACCTCTGCAGCCGACACCTGATAGTAATTGGTGAATTGTCTAAACTAAGCAGAAATGTATCTCCCGTCTGTGACAACACCCATAGATTTACCTGACTTCCTGTCACAATATATATATATATATATATATATATATATATATATATATATATATATATATATATATATATAAATATAATGTATAAATACAGCACTTGCAACTCTTGATCAAAACACAACTGAAACTGACATTCTCATTTTGTATATATAAAAAAATATTATCACTTTCTATCAGCTGATAAAATGGAATCTATATTCCAGGTTTTTTTTTTTTTTTTCATACAGCAATGACGAAAACATGATATTCGATTTGGTCGTGTTTGTCATGTGACTCTTATCTACGCCATTCCTAACCACAATGGAAAGAAGAGGGAATTGGGAACTTATATCTCACTTCCTTGCTTTCTTATTTTGTAAAGCAAGAGAGATTAACATCCTCTTACAACATACTCTGAGTATCGACCTAATAGGGAAAAACAAAAGGAAGCAGATACACCATTACGTCCTTTTTATAGTACATGCATATCAGGTGTTCTTGTCAGCTGGTTCTTCCCACACTTCTCTTTTTTTGGGAACATCATGCAACAGGTGAATCACTCGCAAGCTTTACCTTTTACTTCATTAAGAGAAAAAAAATGTATTAAAGTGTTGCAACGATTTATTCATAAATTGAAATTGTGTCAGACGTAAAGGTGTTGTCATTCTTTTTTAACGTACAGCTCTACAGTATTAGCCAACTTGCCTGCATTTACTTTATTCACCACAATAGGGAGTGCATGATCCGTGTGTTCCATCGTATACAGCCTATGAATCCAACAATAATCTACACATTTTCAATTTAATTATGAGATAAAACTTCTATTTATTTATATTCATTTAAATGCATTTTAAGGACACTAATACGTAACACGTTTCATTGTGGACAGTGTTTTCTCCTTTTCCTTTTTTTCTTTTTTTTTCTGCATTTAGTTTTCTGTTATTTCTTCCCGCTTCTCTTTTTTTCATTTTCCATTTTTATTTATTCTTTTTTCTTTTAAAAGAGTTTTGTTAAAGTAAAGAAGTCGTCTTAGACAAGAAATACATTAAATATATTACAGACAATCCTACATCAAAGGGGGAATTAATGAAACATGTCAGAGATAAGTTCTGGTGCCTTTGCCCATAGCAGCCAATTAGCTTCTAGCCTTCATTTTTTCAACACAGCTTATAAAATAAAAATTTTAAAGCTGTTTGTCTGCACTCAAATTGAGACAAAGTTGAGACAAGTTTTTCTCTGAGACTTTTTATTAATTCCCCTGTACAATGGATTATTGTACTGTTCATATTGGTCCTGAGTTTACCACATCAGTGGTGTATGATAGAGTGATTTATAGTCCGATAAGTTTAATTGATTTGTGGGGTGGCTGAAACTGGGCATTTAAACTGGGTTAGTGTTTACTGAGAATTGAGTGCGGACAGTGGTAAATGGTGTATGTGCATGTCTTTCGAAGAGAGGGGTGGTCAGGAGTATAAGAAGTGTGGGGGGGGGGGGCTGGGTAAAGAAGTAAGGATCATAGGGACTAAGAGGGGGAGTAAGGGAATTATCATCAGGGGATTTTATACTAAAATAACATTTATGTTAATTTTTATCCATTTAAAAACATTTCAAGGATGCTGGTACACAACATTCTTCAGGTCGAAACAGGGTTTTTTTTTTTTTTTAACCTTTACTTATTTTACTCTATTTTTTCTTCCTTTTTTCTATTTTTAATTTTCCCTTATTTATTTTTTAGTTTTTTCCTTTTTTCTGTTTTCTTCATTGATTTTTCCTCCATGTGTTTTTTTTTTTTTTTTATTTAGATTAGAAATGATTGCCTATTTGATTAACTTAAATTAATATTCTTCCTCACACAATAATTTGCATGATTGCGTATTTGTGTATTTGTTTTTAATCCTAATTTGGAATTGTTCCATGTTATTGTTTTTAACTGTTTTAGATCTTAAAGTGATTGTAAAGTCTCAATTTATTTTGCTATAAAAATAACAAACATGTTATACTTACCTGCTCTACTGAAGTAGTTTTGCGCAGAGCAGCCCGGATCCTCCTCTTCTCTGGTCCCTCTTCTGTGATCCTAGCCTCTCCCTCCTGTTCAGTGCCCCCACAGCAAGCAGCTGGCTATAAGGGCACCCGAGCCAAGTCACAGTTCCCTGTTTCCATTCAGACATGGAGCCCCAACCTGGCCCCGCCCCCTCCCTTCCCTGATTGGCTAGCTGACTTTGATTGACAGCAGTGGCAGCCAATAGTGCTGCTGCTGTGTCTCGACCAATCAGGAGGGAGAATCCCGGACAGCTGAGACCCTTGTGAACATCGTTGGACAGAAAGGGACCTCAGGTAAGTGTTAGGAGGGTTGCTGCACACAGAAGACTTTTTTTCTTAATGCAAAGAATGCATTAAAATAAAAAACCTTCTGCCTTTACCACTCCTTTAAATATGCATCCTGGGCAAAACACAATTCGCATGGAGTTTGTATGTTCTCCTTGTGCTTGAGGATGTTTCCTCTGGGTACTCCAGCTTTTTTCTACACTCCAAGGACAAAAGTTAGGCCGGACATACACAAATTAAATTTCTTTCCTGCAACCCACTTGATTCCCCCACCAACTCCGACAGTGTTGATGTGGGAATCCCTCCTGCTGAGCCATTGTCTTCTCCCAGCAGGGAGAGCTGGGGGAAGCCGTCCAGCTGGGAAAAGACAGTGATTATTGCTAGCAGCTATAGTAGCTGCTAGCGATAATCAAATGTAAAACCTGGCATGCTGGTTGTACACAAGTTGATAGATCAATCAATTTGGTATGTTTAGCCTACCCATACATGGTTTGAACCATTTATGGCCTGCCTTAGGTTAATTGTCTCCTGTCTAAATTGTCCCTAGTATGTGTGTGCATGTATTTATGTGAGATAGGGACCTTATATTGTCCTTGATGGTAGGGACTGATATGAATATACTGTATCTAAAGCACTTCATAAATTGTTGCTATATAAATACTTATCATAAATATTTTAACTAATTACAGTATATGATAGTTGGTTTTAGAAGGAAGGTAGACAGGGAGACAATAATGATATATTATATCAATGTTATTACTAGCCATTGGGAGTAAGGATGGATGTGTGAATTGTGTGAATTGTCCCTAAGTGACTGCAGGTAATCAGAGGAGGCTCAATAATTTATCACACAAAGACCTACAGGGACAGTGCTACATTTAGGGTTTCCTCTGAGTTACAGCAGTGGTTTCTACCGGCAACAACCCGACATTTACCAAAGAAACGTTATGAGAAAGGAGAAAGGATGTGCTGTATTGTAGGAGAGAATAATGTCTGCAGGAGAGAAGCCACCGTCAGAGAGTCACCGTCTGCGGGCCACCAATCCGAATGGAGAAAGGGAGCTGAGACGTCACTTCCGCCGTCGGGTGTAACTGAGAAGCAGACACGCGTGGGGAGGAGCAAGATGGCGGATGCCGGAGTGAGCCGGAGCACAGGGGCTATCCCACGCATTGGCAGAGAACCTGCAGAGCAGACTGAATCACAGAATCTGACCCTTTTGGACACAGAGGTCGGGTTCATGCCCAAGGGAAGTATGGCTTTGTGCAGCAGAGGGGGCACAGAACACCTTGGACTGGTATGTGGCAGATGCCTGAATGTGTCCGTGCAGGTGTGGCACTGCGGTGACATGTTGCTGAAGTTAGAGAAAAGTGATTGCCAGCCCAGAAGATTGTATTTGAACTGGAAAGTAGGAACCCATTCTGAACTACTGACACCTATAGTGGCTATTACTTTTGGGATAGGATGGGGAGTACTGAGAGTACTGCTGGGGCTGGGACTAGTGATGCAAACCTGCACAACCATCTGCCAAACCAGGAAGACCCACATCTCAGAGGTGCAATGCACACAAGTATTAAGCGCCAAGCAGTGGTCGCAAGGTGCATTGGTGGCAGTTACAGCAACTCGTAGTCCAGCTCTTAAAGAGGCAGAGGGGCATCAGTGGACCCAGAAGTTGAAGTCTTCCAGTTCATCCAGTGAGGGGGAGGCAGGGGCCATTGATGTGGGGTCACACAGTTTTGAGTATTGCTATGGATCCCTGGAAGAGTTAATCGATGACTTAGGACCAGAAGTGAAGGCTAAGTGGGACTAGGGAACTGAAGGAAGAAGAAGTCCTGCAAGTTCCAGTCCAGTCAGTGAAGAGACAGACGCAGTGGTTGTTTGGATGAAGTTTACAAGGAACCTTGGGTTTTGTGAGGCCTATGCCACTAGGGTCCTAAATCAAACCCCACCAAGCACTTTTGCCCGGGCTTGGGCACAGAATGACGCCTACTCCAGACTGATCAAAATATTTGAGACCCCTTACACCCCACCTGGGAGAGGAGACAGGCAAAAAACTCCCCAGGATCTAACGTTTACAACACCTTGTTTAAAGGAAGGTGGCCATGGAGTATGAATAGGATTATCCAAAAGCTCACCGGGAGACAATGGAAGAACTCAAGAGTAAGAGAGGGGTTTGGTGTGAAGAGGCTGTTTGGGACTTCCTATATGTCCCCAAGCCACATTGGAACCAATCCAGGCCTCCGTTGTGGGACACCTTCCTGTCTATCAAGGCGAATTGGAATCTGGGGCGGTTCATATACATTGACTGAGTAGAGGTCAATTGCCCATATGGAAAAGGCCAAGCCTGGGCCATCAGTATCCTGAGTCTTAAAGGCAAGATTGTCTGCATACCTCTACCTGATCATTACTACTGAGTAGTGCCGAGTTCTGGTTTCAGCTGAGAAAATCTGAGGAGCGCTCCTGGGTTCCCTCCGCTGATGTTCATGCTCCCGCCCTTCTCCGCACTTTCCATGCTTGCTTTCCTCAGAAAACGTTTGTTGCTCTTGAGGATGGGCTGTTGAGGATTGGGTACTGTCAATTACCTTGCTCTCCTGTTGGCAGCTATCTTGGACATCTCCAGACTGCTGCCTCTTATAAAATGTGATTGCATCATCACTTGCCTGCTGCCTGGGTGTCGCACAGTGATGATGCTGCTCAACTGACTATATCTATCACCTGATGGGTTGCAGTCCTTGCCCTTGCTTTTGTGCTCCAAGGTGCATCTCTGCTAGCAGTCTTCTGTTCTCTGTGTTCCTCTATGAATGACCTGGCTTGGCTGATGACTCTCCTGACTTTTAGATCTTTTCTGCTTACCAGAAAGATTGACAGGTAAATCTATATTGTTCTCTGCCTACCAGAGAGCGAGATCTGCTAGTGAGGTCTACCCATGGTGCTCAGGTGCAGCTCAGCTTGTCTGAAGTGTTTCACACTGGTCCAATAGGGAGGCATATTGGACAGTGGGAGGAAACCTAACAAATGAGTGCACAGGCATTTAGTACAGCCCTGGTGATTGGCAGAGGAAAGTGCCTTGGTGCATGCTGGGATACTGTATAAATGCCAAGGGCACATGTGCTCAGGGTCTTTCAGCTGGAGAGCGGGGTCCCGGAGGGAGGGGGCAGCTGCCCCTCCTCCATAGAAGATGCCATGTGGCCTCAGATGGTTGACCTGAGAGCCTGTGAGTTAGAGAGGGGCTGAACCCAGAGGTCCTGCAGAGCTGACTAGAAGGGAGACACTGGAAAGGATCTGATTCTGCATACAGTAATTACAGATCTGTGTCAAGGGCCTGTCCTAAGAGGCCCACCCCTTTAGCTAGAAGAGTCAGTGGATGGGGGTCAGTCAAGGGGATGCTAGAGATTGTTCTGAAGATAATGTAGTTGCATCAAGTCTGTTGCTGGAGAAAGCAAGAAAACTTAACCCCTTCCACACAAGTGGCAGTATGGTTAAAGCAGTGTGACTGCTTCCACAAGTAACCTGGTGAGTCCAAGGGAGAGTTGTCCTTATCAACTGTAAATAGTTAAAGTTGGAGTATTCCACGATTCCCTCCTCCCATCCAAGTTACACAGTATAAAAAAACAAAAACAAAAAAAAAAACCCTGGATTGTTTATCGAGTAACGAACCATAGGGAATAAGGATGGATGTGTGAATTGTCCCTAAGTGAATGTCTGCAGGTAATCAGAGAAGGCCCAAGAAGTTATCACACAGCAAACCCTATGGGGACAGTGCTACACTACACTATATTTTTTTTTTCTGTTCCCTCTACACTAATAAACACACTTCAATCAGAAATTAAATACCGTATATACTCGAGTATAAGTCGGCCCGAGTATAAGCCGAGGCCCCTACTTTTACCACAAAAAGATGGGAAAAATCATTGACTCGAGTATAAGCCTAGGGTGAGAATGCAGGGCGGCGGGCATGGTACAGGAGAATGCAGGGTGACTGGCATGGTGCAGGAGAATGCAGGGTACTGGCATGGTACAGGAGAATGCAGGGAGACTGGCATGGTGCAGGAGAATTCAGGGTACTGGCATGGTACACGAGAATGCAGGGTACTAGCATGGTACAGGAGAATGCAGGGTACTGGCATGGTGCAGGAGAATGCAGGGTACTGGCATGGTGCAGGAGAATGCAGGGTACTGGCATGGTACAGGAGAATGCAGGGTACTGGCATGGTGCAGGAGAATGCAGGGTACTGGCATGGTGCAGGAGAATGCAGGGTACTGGCATGGTGCAGGAGAATGCAGGGTACTGGCATGGTGCAGGAGAATGCAGGGTACTGGCATGGTGCAGTAGAATGCAGGGTACTGGCATGGTACAGGAGAATGCAGGGTACTGGCATGGTACAAGAGGATCCGGGGTTGTGGGCATACTACAGGAGATGCAGTGCTGTGGGCATGGTACAGGTGGACCATGCCCGCAGCACTGCATCCCTTGTAGTGTGCCCGCAGCCCTGCATAATGGCAGGTAGTGCAGCTGTTTCACTTACCTGTTCCAGAGACGCCTTCATTTTAAAAATGGCGCCGCCCGGCGCCGACACGTCATTGCGCACGCCCCGCCGCCGCTCGTATACTTTCGGCTATTCCCGGCCTCTCCCGAGCAGCGGCGGCGCATGCACGGTGACATGTATGCGACGGGCGGCGCCATTTTTAAAGCTTAAGCCCGTCGGAGCAGCCAGGGACTTTTTTTTTTTTTCTTGACTCGAGTATAAGCCGAGGGGGACGTTTTCAGCACAAAAAAATGTGCTGAAAAACTCGGCTTATACTCGAGTATATACGGTACATATATTTATGTATATGTAATTATATATGTAATATGTATTAGGGCAAGTCAAAAAAATGTAAAAATACAACTTTCACATTTCCTATCTTCTGCTGTTTCTTAGAGCGCCTTAGGATCATCCTAAGGCAGCTCTAACTGCTAACTGCTAAGTGTAGCAGTTTATTGACATAAAGAAGGCAATCAGCCAAATGTAGACTCGCATAAAATCAGGATTTAAAAGGCTCATAGGAAGGGGTGACGATCCAGCAGATACTGTAGGTGAAGGCGTCTGAGCCTGCAATACACAGCCGTCATCCAAAGCCCGAATCCTGCCAGAGAGTGTAGTATGATCCTGGAAGCAGGCTAAGTGGAGAGCAGCGTGGGCCGCAACGCCAGTTGGCGTGTGACGTCACCAAAGAGGGGAGAACACAACACGTTTCTGAGCATGCGCAGGGCTCGTACAGAGCATGTGCGCTCCTTTCTCAAGTGTGAATGGGAAGTAGAAGAGCCGGATTATTATAGGGGGGTTGATCAATGCTTGAAAGGCCTTGCCTTTCAGATTGCTTTCTGCACTTTTAGTTCACTCATTCATAGAGTTGACATATTACCCAAAGTTTTACATGGTACATGGACCCATTATTCCCTGTCTTTCTAAGGAGCTCACAATCTAACCATTGCACAGATCAAGTATGGCATGTTTGCTGTTTTAAAAAAAATTATGGGTTTAGGGACAATATGGGATGCAAGCAACTAAACTATTAATATGATTTGGGAGGGATCCCCTAAAACATATGTAGAACATACACACACCTTGAAGAAAGTTTACGTGGAGGTAACTGGAACCAGGTACCTAGTACTACATACACTATATTGCCAAACGTATTGGGATGTCTGCCTTTACAGGCACATGAAATTTTATGTTATCCCAGTCTTAGTAGGTAGGGTACAATATTGAGTTGGCCCACCCTTTGCAGCATTAACAGCTTCAGGTCTTTTGGGAAGGCTGTCCACAAGGTTTAGGAGTGTGTCTATGGGAATGTTCGATCATTCTTCTAGCAGCGCATTTGTGAGGTCAGACACTGATGTGGACGAGAAGGCCTGGCCCGCAGTCTCCGCTCTAACTCATCCCAAAGGTGTTATCAGGTTAAGGTCACGACTTTGTGCAGGTTAGTCAAGTTCCTCCAACCTAAACTTGCTCATCCATGTCTTTATGAACTTTGCTTTGTGCACTGGTCCAAATCAAATGGGTGGAGGGGGGATTATGGTGTGGGGTTGTTTTTCAGTGGTTCGGTTTGGCCCCTAAGTCCCAGTGAAGGAAACACTTTTAAAGCGTCAGCATACCAAGACATTTTGGACAATTTCAATGCTCCCAACTTTGTGGGGACAGTTTGGAGATGGTCCCTTCCTGTTCAAACATGACTGCGCACCAGTGCACGAAGCAAGGTTCATAAAGACATGGATGAGCAGGTTTAGGGTAGAGGAACTTGACCTGGCCTGCACAGAGTATTAACCTCAAGCCAATAGAATACCTTTTGGATGAATTAGAGCCGAGACTGTGAGCCAGGCCTTCTTGTCCACATCAGTGCCTGACCCTACGAATGCGCTTCTAGAAAAATGGTCAAACATTCCCATAGACACACTCTTAAACCTTGTGGACAGCCTTCAATGAAAAGTTGAAGCTGTTATAGCTGCAGAGGGTGGGCAAACTCATTATGGAACCATACCAACTAAGACTGGGATGCCATTAAACTTCATGCCATTAAATCTTCAAAAAAAGTTTATTTAATTTTCCTAGCAAAGGGATTGTCAATTTTTAATAACAGTATGCGTATACTGATATAAGGATGTATATTTATATCACCCCCCCTCACTCCCTGTCACCCCCCTCTCACTCCCTGTCACCCCCCCTCACTCCCTGTCACCCCCTCTCACTCCCTGTCACCCCCCTCACTCCCTTTCACCCCCCCTCACTCCCTGTCAGCCCCCTCACTCTCTGTCAGCCCCCTCACTCTCTGTCACCCCCTCCCCTCACTCTCTGTCACCCCCCCCTCACTTCCTGTCAGCCCCCACACTCTCTGTCAGCCCCCTCACTCTCTGTCACCCCCTCCCCTCACTCTCTGTCAGCCCCCTCACTCTCTGTCAGCCCCCTCACTCTCTGTCACCCCCTCCCCTCACTCTCTGTCACCCCCCCTCACTTCCTGTTACCCCCCTCCCTCCCTGTCACCCCCCTCCCTGTAACCCCCCACTCCCTGTCACCCCCTCTCACTCCCTGTCACCCCCTCTCACTTCCTGTCACCCCCTCACTCCCTGTCATTCCCCTCACTCCCTGTCACCCCCTCACTCCCTGTCACCCCCCTCACTCCCTGTCAGCCCCCTCACTCTCTGTCACCCCCTCCCCTCACTCTCTGTCACCCCCCTCACTCCCTGTCAGCCCCCTCACTCTCTGTCACCCCCCTCCCCTCACTCTCTGTCACCCCCCTCCCTCCCTGTCAACCCCCACTCCCTGTCACCCCCTCTCACTCCCTGTCACCCCCTCTCACTCCCTATCACCCCCTCTCACTCCCTGTCACCCCCCTCACTCCCTGTCACCCCTCTCACTCCCTGTCACCCCTCTCACTCCCTGTCACCCCCCCCATACTCCCTGTCACCCCCCTCCCTCCCTGTCAGCCCCCCACTCACTGTCAGCCCCCCTCACTCCCTGCCAGCCCCCCTCACTCCCTGTCACCCCCTCTCACTCCCTGTCATCCCTCTCACTCCCTGTCACCCCTCTCACTACCTGTCACCCTCTCTCACTCCCTGTCACCCCCCATACTCCCTGTCTCCCCCCTCCCTCCCTTTCAGCCTCCCACTCCCTGTCAGCCCCCCTCACTCCCTGTCACCCCCTTCACTCCCTGTCACCCCCCCTCACTCCCTGTCACCCCCTCTCACTCCCTGTCACCCCCTCACTCCTTGTCAGCCCCCTCACTCTCTGTCACCCCCCTCTCACTCCCTGTCACCTCCTCTCTTTCCCTGTCATCCCTCTCTCTCTCCCTGTCACCCCTCTCTCTCCCTGTCACCTCCTCTCTCCCTGTCACCCCCCTCTCTCTCCCTGTCACCCCCTCTCTCTCCCTGACATCCCCTCTCTCTCTCCCTGTCACCCCCTCTCTCTCTCTCCCTGTCACCTCCTCTCTCTCTCTCAGTCACCCCCCCTCTCTCTCTCTGTGTCATCCCTTCTCTCTGTCACCCCCTCTCTCTGTAAAGCCCCCCCCCCCGTCGTTCTCTGTTAAACTCTCTCTCCCTGGGGGGGGGGCGCCGATACGGGTTCCTTGCCAAGGGCGCTGGAGACCCTAGGTACGCCTCTGATGCTGAAAGGTATATCCAAGTTCTAGAACACCATCCAGACATCGTCTCTTTCAGGGAAGACCTTGCATTTTGACAATGCCAGACCACATACTGCATCAATTACAGCATCATGGCTGCGTAGAAGTAGGATCTGTACTCAGTGTATTCAGAATGTACTGAAATGGCCAGCCTGCAGACCAGATCTTTCACCCATAGAAAACATTTGGTGCATCATAAAGAGGAAGATGCGACAAAGAAGACCTAAGACAGTTGAGCAACTAGAAGCCTGTATTAGACAAGAATGGGACAACATTCCTATTCCTAAACTTGAGCAACTTGTCTCCTCAGTGCCCGAGGTTTGCAGACTGTTACAAAAAGAAGAGGGGATGCCACACAGTGGTAAACATGTCCTTGTCCCAACTTTTTTGAGATGTGTTGATGCCATGAAATTTAAAATCAACTTATTTTTCCCTTAAAATTATACATTTTCTCAGTTTAAACAATTGATATGTCATCTATATTGTATTCTGAATAAAATATTGACATTTGAACTTCCACATCATTGCATTCTGTTTTTATTCACAATTTGTACAGTGTCCCAACTTTTTTGGAATCATGTTTGTATATGGTACTGCAACACAGAGTGGATCATGTGACTCACGACAATTTCTTATACTGCGGCAATGATGGCACTTGGCATTTGGTTACTCAGGCACCATTACCATCACTTGGTAGCAAGACAGGCTCTTCATCCATGTTTAAGCTCAAACTAGGTCCATTTGGAGCTTTATGCAGGACTTCCAAACACAAGGAACGTAAGGGAAGCATAATATGCTGTAGGAGCCAACAGTGAACCTTTTGCTTTGCCCTTAAGGAAAGTGTTACTCCTTTTAGTCAATGGTAAGCATATTGGGAAAGTACAAGCAGATGGATTGTATGCAACTACTCCCCTAGACCCTACAGATGCCTTCAATCTGTCCTTTAATGACACCAAGGGATCCCATAAAATTGGCTTGAGATGAGTGTTGACACAAACTGCAATACTCCCATAAGCCTCTCTCAGCATCAATATAACTGATTCTCCAGCATTTCCACTAGCCGAACTGAGCTGGCAAATAGCCAAGAGCTGCAGAAATCTTTACCATCGAATTCCTTCAATTAGAACCCCACCTTGGTAAATCCAACAGAGCAGTCTTTTTACCAATCATGAACACTACTGAAAAAATGTGACCAACAGTGGCGGCCCACCCATAGAGGGCGCAGGGGCGCCGCCCCCCCAAACGAAGCAGAAAAAAAAAGATTAAATAAATAAAAAATAAAAAAGTCAAGTTTTCGCCCACTAGGGGCCCCGGACTTAGTGCTTGTATGGGGGGGTGGGGTTTTTGACTCCACCCTCGCCCGGCAGAGGCGCCGATTGGCGCTCTTCTGGGGGTCATCGGGGTGCAGAGCAATGCGCCCCGACACACCCCACTTTAACGATTGACCAATCACAGGAGGACATCGGACCTGGTGACGTGACGCCTGGGGGCGGTGCACCGCCCCGGCGTCACGTTCATCTTCAGTTCCCGCCCGCCGGCGCCGGAGAATAGAGGAGACAGGAGAGCCGCCGCCGCGCGTGAGGAAGAAGAAGATCGTGTCACCACCGCACCGCATTTTGCCGCCGCCCCGGGCCGACTCAGAGCAGCACGCCGTCCGTGACTAGTGAGGTAAGTGTCTGCTTTGAAGGGGGCACGCACGCTGATCTCTGCATTGGGGACATCGCATGTACACTGGTCACTGCATTGGAAGCATGCACGCTGATCTCTGCATTGGGGACATGTACACTGGTCACTGCATTGGAAGCCCGCAGGCTGATCTCTGCATTGGGGACATGTACACTGGTCACTGCATTGGAAGCACGCACGCTGATCTCTGCATTGGGGACATGTATGCTGGTCACTGCATTGGGGACATGTACGCTGGTCACTGCATTGGAAGAACGCACGCTGATCTCTGCATTGGGGACATGTATGCTGGTCACTGCATTGGGGACATGTACGCTGGTCACTGCATTGGGGGCATGTATGCTGGTCACTGCATTGGGGGCATGTATGCTGGTCACTGCATTGGGGACATGTATGCTGGTCACTGAATTGGAGGCACGCACGCTGATCTCTGCATTGGGGACATGTACTCTGGTCACTGCATTGGGGACATGTATGCTGGTCACTGCATTGGGGATATGTACGCTGGTCAATGCATTGGGGACATGTACGCTGGTCACTGCATTGGGGACATGTATGCTGGTCACTGCATTGAAAGGGGGCATGTATACTGGTCACTACATTGAAAGGGGGCATATATACTGGTCACTACATTGAAGGGGGCATGTACTGTGGGGTTTGTGCTAGGGGGCCTGTACTGTGGGATTAGTGCTAGGGGGCCTGTACTGTGGGATTAGTGCTAGGGGGTCTGTACTGTGGGGTTTGTGCTAGGTGGCCTGTACTGTGGGGTTTGTGCTAGGGGGCCTTTACTGTGGGGTTTGTGCTAGGGGGTCTGTACTGTGGGGTTTTGTGCTAGGAGGCCTGTACTGTGGGGTTTGTGCTAGGGGGTCTGTACTGTGGGATTAGTGCCAGGGGGTCTGTACTCTGGGATTAGTGCTAGGGGGTCTGTACTGTGGGGTTTGTGCTAGGTGGCCTGTACTGTGGGGTTTGTGCTAGGGGGCCTGTACTGTGGGGTTTGTGCTAGGGGGCCTGTACTGTGGGGTTTGTGCTAGGGGGCCTTTACTGTGGGGTTTGTGCTAGGGGGTCTGTACTGTGGGATTAGTGCTAGGAGGCCTGTACTGTGGGGTTTGTGCTAGGGGGTCTGTACTGTGGGATTAGTGCCAGGGGGTCTGTACTCTGGGATTAGTGCTAGGGGGTCTGTACTGTGGGGTTTGTGCTAGGTGGCCTGTACTGTGGGGTTTGTGCTAGGGGGCCTGTACTGTGGGGTTTGTGCTAGGGGGCCTGTACTGTGGGGTTTGTGCTAGGGGGTCTGTACTGTGGGGTTTTGTGCTAGGGGGTCTGTACTGTGGGATTAGTGCTAGGGGGCCTGTACTGTGGGGTTGGTTCTAGGGGGTCTGTACTGTGGGATTAGTGCTAGGGGGTCTGTATTCTGGGATTAGTGCTAGGGAGTCTGCACTGTGGGGTTTGTGCTAGGAGGTCTGTAATGTGGGGTTTGTGCTAGGGGGCCTGTACTGTGGGGTTTGTGCTTGAGGGGTTTGTGCTAGGGGGTCTGTACTGTGGGGTTTGTGCCACTCTCAGTCAGTGTATCCCATAATAGGGCCCCTGCTCCCTATTATGGGATATACTAGTACTGATGGACCCCTTAATATGTGATATATTGGGAGAATTTGTTCACGCAAGCAAAATACAGGGGGCAAAATGGGTGGAGTCTATAAGGGGTGGGGCTTCTGAGAAATGGGAGGGGTCAAAATGGAAGGGCGGGGTCTTGCGCCCCACCATCTTAAAACGTCACCAGCCGCCACTGGTGACCAATATGCACAACAAAACAAAAGGACATGGGCGGAGGGGACTCATAACAGGGAAAAGGAGTGTCTGACAATGGAGGATGTAAAGGGGCCGTGAACAAAGAAGTAAAATCCTCTTAGTTGATTAGAAAGGAATGGTCCCAGGAAGGAGAGTTTGTTTAGGATGGAAGGAGCAGGGCAGGGTCATTTTCAGGGCTGAAGAACTTCCCATCCTCCTGGCCTGCAATGTTCATATGATTATTCAATTTGTTTACCATTATGCAGTTTTTTTAAGGGTCTTTGAAGGTACTTATTTGCATAAAGTGGGTTGGGACCCATCGAAGATATGTAGCCCAGTTGCTTGTGATCTAGGACTGGTTTACTGAGTAGTATTCTGCAGTAGGCAGTGTGCCATGGCTGGGGGCTTAGCAAGCAACAGGTTTGGCTACAGATTCAATGCTCTGGCTGAGATTTTGTTGTTTCTCTCTGGCGCTTTCAAGAACCATAAGCCCATCCTTTTGTTTTTCATGTTAATTGCAGCTATTAGAATAGAATATGTGTAATAAAGGGCTGCTATGGCCATTAAAACCCAATATTGTGGACCCCAGTGGACCTTAACCGTATGTACCCTGCCACATCTAACATCTGCTGGAGATGCCAGAAAGCTGAGGGCTCTTACTTTCATATTTTGTGGGGCTATTGCCTGACATTGGAGATCTACCTCTTCGCCCCACCTCGTGGAATGGGCCCAGATTTTAAATGAGATCATGGAAACCCTGGTCATGGAAGATGGCCCGATCCTGATAAGGTGTGCACCACATGGACGTGATGTTAGGGGTTGGGTTTGGGCCTAATAATAATCAGGGCAGACTTCCTCTGAATTGTCTAGTCACGTCTTTAATATCATATAGTTTTTTTTTTTCATAGATCCCCCAATCATAGAAAAGAACTCCAGAGATTGCCAAGCTTGCTTTCTGTGCTCATTAGTGATTGCACTACTGTAACAAAGTTGGGGACACGTTGGAACGCTGTTTGGAGACTGCTGCTCTTACACAGACTGCAGCACTCTTCAGCTGCACTTGAGTTTTCTATTGGGGCTGGCAATGAGATTTTGTTGCCTACATTTTTTTGGGCACATTTTTTAACTACCCTGGCGGTATGATTATTTCAGATTTTAGGTGCTGAAAACGGTACCATTATTTTGCATGTAATTCTTAAGGATGAGCAGCCCAAACCAACTATTTACATATGATTTTTTTTCACTGTGCGTTCTTCTTTATAACATCTCGGGTATGATAAAGTTTGAAACACAAAATCATAAATTATAATATAATAAATAACTATAAATAGGTTAAAGTATATATATATATATATATATATATATATATATATATACACACACACATATATATATATATATATAAAGTACAGTAAAACTGCAGGCAAGGGCACTGGGGGGCGAACTAAGGTCAATTTATTTTATTTAGTAATGTTATCCAATAGGATTACAATATATCAGTGTGTTTGTGTGTTTTACTTTTTGAATTTGCTGCCGATTCCACCCCCTGCAACGCGACGCTCGCAGGGAACGGAAGCCGGAGCACAGAGCATCAGGCGGACCATCCGGCCGCCGTACATTGCCGGAATACATAGCGGGATCCTGGGGACAAGGTAAGTTACCTCTCTTCCAGGATCCAGCGATGCTTCCTGGCAGTACCCCAAGTGTGGCTCGGGATTACCGCTAATAGCACTGAAATGCCACCCCGAGCCACACTCGGGAATACCGCCAGGGAGGTTAAAGGCACAATCGGGCCTTAGAAGATTACCCCTACTTGGGTTAGTCCTGTTGTGTTGGCTTTACCAAGGTGTGATCATAATAAGGAATTACAGTTTATTGGTTACGTTCCTTGAAGGTACAATTGGGCTTTAACTAAATTGACTTTTGTAGACAAATCTAACTGCTTAGTAAAGGGTAATGTTTTGCAAACCATTATAGCACTATTCCTTGCCCGATTAAACACATTTGTAAAGAAGACTGAAAACACTTGTTTTCCCCTTTCTGTCTCTGAGAGGTCAAATCTTCATTTTGTAATGAGGTTGCCGTTATAACCGCAGACTGGTCTATTATACAACCACATGTGATTGTGCAACTCCGAGCGTCTCTAACTGTGAGGTGTGTTCCTTGTTTTGCAATTCAGTCTGCTTGACTATAATGATGTAATTGTTCATTATTTATAAGACATGCCTGCTTTCATGGAATGTCCATCTGTGTTATACAATATCATTATTTCCAACAGGAAACAATTCATGTTGTTGTGTTTGTTTACTTCTTATCCCCATTATCAAGTACAAGGATGTGACTGTATTTATTTCTAGACATGTGTGGTTTATTTCGTTCCTTATAAATATTCGGACAAAGTTTTTGTTATGCGGAGATTCGGATATGGTCGAATATCCAAGTTACAGTATAAAACGAAGTTTACTGAATGCTCCGAATTCTATTTGAATTTGAACTGTAAACTGAAATCAAACACTGTGTATGTTATTAGAGTACCATCATAATGCTGTTTTTGTTAAGCCAAAGATGATTTAAAGCCGTTGTGAACCGCTGCACTTTTTTTTTTCCCTACCTGCAGGGCAAAGGCATATTGTGCTAGTATGCATCACCAGGGATAGGCAGGGACCAAGGCTGTGGCGAACATTTTCCAAAGTACAGACCTTGGTGAAGGACAACAAGGTACATTCAAATTAAAACCATCAAAAAATATTCTGTCTATTCTCTGGCCTAGTTCTACAATTACAAATAAGTTTAAAATAACATTTATATACAAACTGCTTGTGGTATACTTTTATAAACGGTTTAAAATATTTTCAACATTCTTACCTTATATTTTTCTGTTGTATTGAGTCGCAGCAGCAGCAGCATCAAAGTCCTTTGTAGACATGGATGAAGTAGGAATACACAAACATGCATCAACACGACAGTCCCCAGGTCCCCCATAGATCCCCCTTCAGTGCAGACTAGGGCAGGTCTCCCGTAGATCCCCCTTTAGTGCAGGCTAGGGCAGGTACCCTGTAGATCCCCCTTTAGCACAGGCAGGTCCCCCATAGATCCCCCTTTAGTGCAGGCCAGGGCAGGTCTCCCTTAGATCCCCCTCTGGTGCAGGCAAGGGCAGGTCCCCCATAGATCCCCCTTTAGAGCAGGCAGGTCCCCATAGATCCCGCTTTAATATGGACAGGTCCCCCATAGATCCCCCTTTAGAGCAGGCCTGACCAGGGTGAGTGTCCCCCCATGTTTATACATCCCTCTTTAGTGCAGGTAAGGGAGGCAGGTCCCCCATAGATCCCCCTTTAGAGCAGGCCAGGGTGAGGGTGCCCCATAATTATACATCCCCTTTTAGAGCAGGCAAGGGCAGGCAGGTCCCCCATAGATCCCCTTTTAGAGAAGACAAGGGCAGGCAGGTCCACCATCTCCCATAGATCCCCCTTTAGTGCAGGCAAGGGCAGGCAGGTCCCCCATAGAACCCCCTTTAGAGCAGGCCTAGGCTAGGGTGAGGGTCCCCCATATTTATACATCCCCCTTTAGAGCAGACAAGGGACTCCCTTGTCTGCTCTTAAGGGGGATGTATAAACATGAAGGACTCTCACCCTGGCCTGCTCTAAAGGGGGATCTGTGGGGGACCTGGGATGGCTGACCTGCCTGCTCTAAAGGGGGATTTATAAATATGGGGGACCCTCACTCTGGCCTAGGCCTGCTCTAAAGGGGGATCTAGGGGGGGCCTGGGATGGCTGACCTGCCTACTCTAAAGGGGGATTTATAAATATGGGGGACCCTCACCCTGGCCTAGACCTGCTCTAAAGGGGGATCTAGGGGGAATATTTATAAATCCTCCTTTAGAGCAGGCAAGGGCAGGCAGGTCAGCCCTCCCAGGTCCCCCATAAATCCCCCTTAGAGCAGGCTAAGCAGGGTTCCCTTCCCAGACCTCCAGTCCAGTGAGTCCACCACAACCTACTGTTACCGTCCTCCTTTTCTTCTCCCGGTCAGTCAGACAGTCCCTCCCCCAGCCAGCCCAGGGCCCAGAGTCAGTCACAGAGAGAGAGAGATCACTGCGCAGCCGCGCACGCAGGTCTCTCTCCAGTCTCCACCACCACTCCACTTTGTGGGCAGTGCCAAGAGGTCGAGCCAAGCGGGAGGCGGGAGCGGACAATCCAAGGGAGGCCTGAGGCTCCGCCCCTGAGCGTTTGCATCGCATCGGGGATTGATCTGAGATTCTTCTCGGCAGATAGGCAGAGTGAGACTTGCGGCGCGGCGGACACTGCAAGGACCGCTCACGGACACCAGTGTCCGTGTGCGGACACCTTGCCGACCCCTGTGCATCACATACTAGCACATTATGTTAAACTTACTTGAAAACAAAGCGGCTTCGAGGCTCCGGCCCTGAGACTGGCCAGAGCCGCAATGGCGTCACTCCACCAGTCAGGGCACACTGCTCTGAGAAAACAGCATGTGCCAGTGACGTAACTGGCTGCTAGCTCAGTAAATATCTCCTGAACAATGCATGTTTAGGAGATATTTAAACTACCTATAGGTAAGCCTTAATATAGGCTTACCTGTAGGTACTGTAAAACTTAAAGATGGAAGTTTACTTCCTCTTTAACCAGTTGCCGACTGCTTACATTATATTTACGGCAAAAAGCTGGCTCGTACAGGCAAAGCGACGTAGGGATACGCCGTTCGCTTGGGAGGAGCTATAGGGGTGAGGGGCTGCCGACGGCGCGCTCCCGCCCCCGATCGTCAGCGGGGAAGCCGATGCGGGTGTCAGGTGGCTCCGATTGCCGACTGACACTCTCGATTGCTCCCCGCTCAGAGAGAAGGACGGTCAGCTGTTGTAAACACAGCCGACCGTCCTTCTCCTTGCAATGATCACAGAGCTCATGTGATCCTGCTATATAGGATTGCATGTCTCTGTGATCATTTTACAAGTCCAACCCCCATACAGTTAGAATCACTCCCCTAGGGTCACATTTAACCCCTTGATCACCTATACTGTTAACCCCTTCCCTGACAATGGCATTATTACAGTAACAGTACTTTTTTTTATAGCACTGATTACTGTAGTAATGTCATTGGTACACACAAAAGTGTCAAAAATGTCAGTCAGGAGTCCGATCTGTCTGCCGCAATGTCGCAGTCCCACCAAAAATCGCATATCGCCTAGTAAAAAAAAAAAAAAACATTAAAAATGACATAAATCTTTCCCGTAGTTAGTAGACGTGATAACTTTTGTGCAAACCAATCAAAATACGCTTTTTGCAATTTTTTTTTATCAAAAATATGTAGCAGAAAACAAATTGGCCTAAAATGTTAAAAAAATTTTGATTTTTTAATTTTTTTTTTTTAGAATGTCATATAGCAGAATGTGAAAAATATTGTTTTTGTTTTCAAAATTGTTGCTCGTTTTTTTGTTTATAGCGCAAAAAATAAAACTCATACAGGTGATCAAATACCACCAAAAGAAATCTCTATTTGTTGAAAGAAAAGGACGTCAATTTTATTTGGGTACAGCGTTGTACGACAACGCAATTGTCCGTTAAAGTAACGGAGTGCCGAATCGCAAAATAGGGCCTGGTCATTAAGGGGGCAAATCCTCCCGGGCTTAAAGTGGTTAAAGAGTCATTATAATCATATGATGAAGATTTTTCTTTTGTTTGTTCACTTTCTCGCATTCGCATCAAAAACAAAAATGTTTGATTCAACTGATTTGAAATTTATCAATTCGAACTAATTGAAAAAAATCGGTAAATTCAAAGAAATTTCGAAAAAGACATAAAAAGAAAATACCAAATACGAACTCCGAATATGAAACCTGAATACGAATTGAACAAATCAACCAAATTTAACGAAACTAGATTAACTAGAATAACTAATCCAAACAAAAGCAATTTTTTGTCATGCACGTGTCTATTTATTTCTACTATTTTCATTGTATGTCTATAAAGTTGAATAGGGACAGGTACTCAAAAAAAATAATTGAAGTGATGGTTATTTGGTTCTTTTATTTATCAAATCTGAGCCAACAGTCACACCTTAGTTTATAAAAATGTCTGAAATATGAACTTTCTGAATCTTTAGAAACGTCCAGTGAGTATGGCTGAAGTGAAAGTAACCTCTAGTTTAAATTTAATATTTCTATATTAGTATGTATTCTTGACTCAAAACAGTACCTTCTCCTGATCTCAGATCCTTCTCCAAATCCACAATTTTTTTTCTTTTTTGCTGCTGTGATCAAGCCTCCTGTTACGTTTGTTCTTGATGGGCCCACTGCATGTAATAGCATAACCACCCTCATTTGCTCACTCCTAAAATGGACTATGGGATGTAGAGTGTGTATAGAGTATAGTGATGGACTATAGGATGTATAGTGTATAGAGTAGTGCACTGTGCACATGACCGCAACTAACTTGAACTGCTCTTTGCAAACAAATAGAAATGAGAAAGAAAGTAGAGGTTGAAGAAGTCACAAAGGATGTCTAAACTGTTTCTAAATAAAAATATGTTAATAAATATAGATTTCTGTTAATAAAAATTGATTACAGGGTGTTAAAGCCGGAGTAAAGCGCCAAGAGTGCAGTGCGCATGGACCGGTGACATCGCTGGCGCTGCTAAAGTAAATGTCTCATAAGCGGTCCACATTTAGGGGAAATTTACTCTACCTACAGGTAAGCCTTTTACCCCCTTCCTGACCAGATTTTACCCCCTTCCTGACCAGGCCCTATTTTGTGATTTGGCACTGCGTTACTTTAACTGATGATTGCGCAGTCGTGCAACGCTGTACCCAAAAGAAATTTTCGTCCTTTTTTCTCCCACAAATAGAGCTTTCTTTTGGTGGTATTTGATCACCTGTGCAATTTTTATTTTTTGTGCTATAAACAAAAAAAGAGCGACAATTTTGAAAAAAAAAAACAATATTTTTCACATTCTGCTATATGACATTCCCCAAAAAAAATGTAAAAATCTAAATTTTTTAACATTTTAGGCCAATTTGTTTTCTGCTACATATTTTTGTCTACTAACTACCGGAAAGATTTATGTCATTTTTATTGTTTTTTTTTGTTAACAGTAATGGCGGCGATATTGGACCCCTAACTGACATTTTTGACACTTTTGGGGGTACCAGTGACATTACTACAGTAATCAGTGCTAAAAATATGCACTGTGACTGTAATAATGCCATTGGAAGGGAAGGGGTTAACCCTGTGGGTGATCAAGGGGTTAAATGTGAGCCTAGTTGAGTGATTCTAACTGTGGGGGGGGGGGGGGTGGCTTCTGAGACATTGGAGACATGTGATCCTATATAGAAGGATCACATGTATTTGGTAAAAAAAAAAAAATCCTAATGAGTGTATATTAATTGGTTTGTGCAAACGTTATAGCTTCTATAAACTATGGTATATATACTGGAATTTATGTAGCTATAAATGCTATACTGTAATGGTTTTCATCAGTGGCTTATAAATGGGACTGTAATAGGGTGGTAGGCAATCTGATGCTAACAGACACTATCTGGGAGGGTCACTAACTGACACTGACATTGCAAGTGACACTAATACAGTGATCAGTGATAATACTGTTGACACTGGCTGGGAAGGTGTAACATCTAGGGGCAATCATGGAGTTAACTCTGCGCCTAACAATGGGTAACATCTAATTTGAACTGATTTTACTTACTGATCTGGCTGTTTTTTTTCTCCTCACTTTTCAGGGAGAAGAAACAGCTAGATCACTGTTCCTATGCACACTGGGGTTGATTTACTGTATTAAAGGCAAGAAGACTGTGCACTTTGCAAAGTGCAGTTGCCCTCTGCAAGTGCAGTTGCTCCAGAGCTTAGTAAATGAGGTAAAGCTTCACTTTGCAAAGAGCACCCAATCTCGTGCAAGGAAAATAAAAAATAAAAAAACTGCATTTTTGCTTGCACATGTTTGGATGATGAAAGGCAGCAGAGCCTCTGCTCATTTACTAGGCTCAGGAGCAACTACACTTGCAGAGTGCAACTGCACATTGCAATGTGCACAGTCTTTTTGCCTTTTGTAAATCCACCCCACAGAGTTCTCTGTGCTTGTAAACACAGAACTGTGTGTGTGATTGGACACAGCCAATCAGCGGTTTCAGCCCAAATCATTGGCTGAAGTCTACTGCCAAACTTGTGTTGTGTCCAATCACAGCGCGGGTCAGCAGGAGGCGCATGCATGCGTGCCCGAAACCCGGAAGAAGGGTGTCACGTACATGTACGTGATTGTGCCTGTACGTGCCGCCTGCTCTCAGTATATTTACTGTGAGCAGTCAACAGGTGGTTAAGAGAGGCATTTTTTCCATTCCTCAACAACTCCACCTTAAGGTGCAAAGGTAGCAGCTAAAGGTGTATGTATGCAGTGGCTGTAATGATCCTCTGCTTTGCAGCTTTGGCAGTAATTAAATCCCCTGTCATGTTTGGCAGGCAATGCTACCCGCCTAATGCAACCTATTTTATTTTTATAATAAAGTTTTATTGAAATTTTACCAGGTATATACAACTGGTACAGGAATAACAAATAATAAGATTAATAACAAAGAATAATACATTGACCATAGATGTGTATAAGGAAAAACATGAGAAATACATGAAATATTGAAAGAATGTGCTAATAACAGGAACATCAAATGGAGTATACCAAATGGAAAGGTCCGTTTGGTATACTCCAGTAGGGACAAATGAAAGGGCATCGAACCATGGAATGCCCTGATGCTCCGCCCATCTCGTCACCATCATCAACACGGGGAGGACTCACCTCGAAATCCCACTCTGAAAGCACCCCTGGATATCCACACTGACTCAGATTCTATAGAATGTAAACATAGCACCAATTTTGAATATTTAGTTTGCATCCCATGAGCGATGTATTAGGGAGGGTAAACAAAATAAAAAAAAAAATAAGTCAGGGGAAAGGGAAGAGAAAATAACCTATTAGGGGGAGATGTGAAAAACAAAACTAATCACTTGGATCAAGTGAACAGATTGTAAGTGTATTTGTGAGGAGAACATGTAGCCACTCGGGTGCCACTAAAGTGTTGTACAGCGATGTTATGTTAATCTGTGCTGCTAATCTTAGAAGAATAGTGCATCCAAACTGATCTAGTGTCTCTAAACCTTTCTTGTTGATCTTTGACAAACGTTCAGCTTCCATGATTGTATCAACTTCCCTTTTCCAAGCTAGCAAAGTGGGACCTTTAGGTTGTTTCCAAAACCTTGGAATTAATGATTTGGCCGCATTCAATAAATGAGGAGTTACACTTTTTTTGTAGAATTTTAAGGATGAGGGAATCCCATGGAACGAAAAATTGCAAAGGAGAGAACTCTATAGGTCCAAGAGCCGTCCGTTTGATCCATAGGGCAATGGCCTTCCAAAATGTTTTCATTTTGGGGCAGGACCACCACAGAGGGAGAAATGTGCCTGAGCTATCACATCCCCTTCAGCAACATGCATCTACTGTCAGATACATTTGCGCTAGTCTGACAGGAGTCCGATACAATCGGCTGAGGAATTTGTATGACAATTCTTGCATGCGGGAGCTTCTGGAGGTAGAGTGAGTCAATCTGATCAGTCTCTGGATCTGTGGTGGGGTAAAGTCTTGACCCATTTCCCTCTTCCATTCCCTAACAAAATAGGGGACAGAGGGCCCCGAGGACGAGTCTGTACATCTGCGATAGCAGATGCCTAGACTCTGGAAGGTCGATGCAGAGGGATTCAAAGGTGGTAAGTGTAATACACATGAGGTTGTAATTTATGAAAAATGTCCATCAATTGGAGATATTTCCAGGTCTCTAAGGGTATATTTCCAGAGATTAAAATGGAAAAAAGTGTATATATCGCGCTAACAAAATATAAAGTTGAGCTGGGCGCTCCGGGCGGTGTGTGACTGAGGAGGGAGCGCTGGAGGCGGCGAGCACACATAGGACGGAGTCAGGGGAGCCTGCAGTGGGTCTTTGATTTTAGAAGAGTAGAAGATTTGATGTGGCGAAGCTCGGAATAACATCCATGGTCATCCTAAGGAGCAATCTGAGAGCTTATCTGTGAAGCCTTTTCGACCTGTATGTCATACGACATTATAGGTCCATACCATCTGGTAAACGCCCATTTTATTTGTTCCATCTGGTGACGGGATTTGAATATTTGTTTTACCATCTTTTTCCTGAGCTGGATCATTGCTTCACTTTTTGGGACTTTTTATGTTCTATATATCATCTTATATGGGACTTTATTTTTACTATTTAATATTTTCACTTAAGTTTGTTTTCCTCATGTGTTTCATATAACACTCCATGGGACTTTCAATGTTATTATATTTCTATGTGATTTCATTATCATGTTTTTTGTGAATGTGTTTGGTTCACTTATCACATTTAGCGCTGCACTAAATATTTATCCATATATTTCCAAAGGAATGCATAAACTCCAAAAGGGGGGATAAAGTGCCCTGTGGAGCAAATTTAGCGCATGCCGTTTTCCCATCCAAACCCCAAGAGGCAACATATCTAGATTCTTCACCAGGGGGTAACCTCGGGTACCCTCCCAGTGGAGCTAGGGGGAAGTTAGGAAGGCATAGTGGTCCAGTACATTTAATCTATCCCACACTGACAGGGAAGCCCGGGTCAATGGAAATGTCCAATCTGAGAGACCTCTAGATGCAGCAGGGATCCAGGGGGCACCTGTCAGATTCCTGCCTGCCATTGTTTTTTCTAAGGGGAACCCATAGTTTACTCGAGGAGTCGTAACACCAATTTTTTTTTTTTTTTTTGAAAAACATTTTATTGAAGTTCAACTCTGTACAACAAAATATACAGTTTAACCACATGTGAGAGTTGCAAGAGGTAATATGCATACAACATGGTATTCCATATCACATAATAATCATCACAATGTATCCGAAAGTAATCCCGAGGAACTCCATATAACACAGATCGTTAAAAAGGGGTATAAACAGAATTTGGTACAGGTATATTTTTTTTTTTTAGTATTCCTCGTAGGGTGTGGGGAGGGGTGATAGGAGGGGAACTGGTAAGATAAGAAGGGGGAATGGGAGGGGGGTAAGGGGGGAGAGGCTAGGCACAATATCATTCATCTTCAGTATAAGAGGCATTGGCGGGAGCCAGTGCCTACCGTGAGGAAAATGCAGCAAAGATATATATAAAGTACTGAATAATATAGGTCACCGTCTCATCTGCCCCTTTTTGGCAATAGCGCCAAGGATCACCGGTTGTTCATGTTGGTGAAGGGTGATGACGCTCGGCGCTCAGGAAGACAATTGCGTGTATGAGGGAGGAGCGTCATCAGCCTATATATACATAGGTGATCCATCAGATGTACAGGTTCACTATAATCTGGGTCAGGTCAGGTTATAGGGGTTGGGTGCCCACCCCCAGGAGGGGGGAAGGCAGACCATTTTCTAAGCAAGCGGGTATGTCCGATGGGGGAGGGATATTGCATGCCTATCAGTTCTCTGTCCCTGAGGAGAGACAAGTCACTATGTAGTTCATGGATGGTGGGAGGGATGGGGTCCATCCAATGTTTTAGTATCAGCCTGCGGGTCACCATGAGGCAGGTTATTATCCAATGTTTGTAATCCAGTAGAGGCTTCTTAGAGTATTTGGGTAGCGGTACCGTTTGTAGCGAAATGTCACCAAATAGGAGGAGGTATATATCCTTCGGTAGAGAAAGCCCAGTGTATCTAGTAATGTATCTCAGCGTCTAATCCCACAGGAGGGATATAGGGGGGCATTGCCAAAATTTGTGAAGTAGGGAGGGGAACCTCGAGTTGCACAGTGTGCAGAAGTGATGGGAAATGTCTGAGGACCATCTGATATGGGGAAGATATGCCCGGTGCATAATTTTAAATTGTTGCTCCCTCCAGAACTCATTGGTGATGAAGTGGCGAGTAATCAGGTATCCTGATAGTATACGGGAGTGAGCATCGGCAGAGTTCAATTGATCATTCCAAGCCTTAGCAATTTGAGTTAAGGTCCCCTGGTAAAGTTCCGAATGTAGTGGTTTATACATATGCGATATTTTGTGTTTGTCCTGTTGTAACCAAGTGTCCAAAACAGAAGTCCGGAAGCGGTTTGCAGGAGCGTGGCACAGAGAGTCCACAAAGCTTACACATTGGTGGTAGTATAAGAAATGGTCAGACGGGAGGTTGAAGTTTTCCATAATTGTAGCAAAGGGGAGGGGCTTACCAGTCTGCAAGTCATACAACTGTACAAATTTCGTGATCCCTCGCTTTGACCATTCCTCATAAGCCGAGCACTGCTGGGCCTGTGGGAACATAGGGTGTTTGCGGATAGGCAGATAGCCGGAGAGCCGCTGGGGCAATTTGAAGCGTTTTCTTAGTTCTCTCCAAGCCATCACGGTGTCTCTGAGTAAAAGATTGCGTCTCAGAGACACAGGTAAGTCCGCAATCCCACAGTGCAGCAGTGCCGTTAGATCATAAGGAGCAGCCAACTGCGATTCTAGAGAGAAGTTGGTGTATCTCGATTCACGGCTCAACCAATCCATACATGTCCGTAATAGACAGACCACATTGTACACTCGGGTGTTCGGAAGATCCACGCCCCCTTCTTGAGTAGATAAGTGTAGTTTGGCCATGGAGATCCTAGCCCGTTTTCCCTTCCATAAGAAGAGAGAAACCGCTTTGTGTAGTCTCTTAATGTCAGTGTGTTTTAGTAGAAGTGGTAATGTTTGAAGAGGGTAGAGCAGTTTAGGGAAGGAGGCCATCTTGTACAGGTGGCACCTGCCTCTAAATGAAAGGGGGAGATCAGCCCAGTTCCTCAACTCGGCTATCATTTTATCTATTATAGGAGTGAAATTGAGCCTGTACAAGGAGGACGGGAAGGGCCCTATTTTTATTCCCAAGTACGTGATGTGGCTAGTGTTTATGTGAAGTGTAGAGGAGGACGCCCACTGCGGGGGTTGCGTGGTATTTAACGGGAGTACCTCACTTTTGGCAAAGTTGATGCGGAGACCAGAGCACTTACGGTATTCTGTGAATATTTGCTGTATGATAGGTAGATCGTGGCTAGGGTCTGCTGTGAATATCAGCACATCATCTGCGAACATGGCCGTGCGCAGTTCCTCCTGTCCCACCTCGATGCCCCGGAGCTCAGGGTGTGACAACAGGTGCCTAGATAGAGGTTCCAGCGCCAGGTTGAACAGCAGGGGTGACAAAGGACACCCCTGCCTGGTGCCCTTGTATAGTTTAAAGGGTTGAGAGGCGTGCCCGGCCACTACCACCTGAGCTGAGGGGGAGGCGTACATGGTCCTGATCACATGCAGAAAGGGGCCTGAAAAGCCAAAGCGGGTTAATACTTTATCTAGCCATTGGATATTAACATTGTCGAAGGCCTTTTCGGCGTCGAGGGTGATGATGGCTGCCTGATTAGTGGGATTCAATTTCGAGGCCTCGAGAGCTAGCAATACCTTTCTTATATTGGATGTGGCCGACCGGCCTTTCGTGAATCCCGATTGGGCCGGGTGTATGAGTGTAGGTAAAATGGAGGCTAGTCTGTCTGCAATAATTTTGGAAAGTAGTTTGGAATCTATATTCAATAAAGATATGGGTCTGTACGATCCCGGGTCTCTGGGGTCCTTGCCTTTCTTATAAATCAGCTTTATGTGAGCTTGGTAGCCCGTGGGTAGATAAGGGTGTCCGGTTAGAATGTGTTGGAAAACCGATTGCAGGGCGGGAGCTACTTGAACTAGAGCCAGTTTGTAAAATTCCGGGGCGTAACCATCAGGCCCGGGTGATTTCCCGGGTGACAGCCCTTGGATGGTTTTGCGCACTTCCTCCAGGGTGATTGGAGCGTTTAGAGCGCCAAGTTGCTCAGCGGTTATTGTGGGGAGATCAGTCGAGGATAACCAGCGTGAGGCCACGGCCTCATCGCAGGGTTCATGGCTATACAGGGAAGTGTAGAAGTCTGCAAACACCCTATTGATGTCTGAAGGGGAGTCTACCAGTTTACCTTCCGAGTCTCTAAGAGAGGTGACGTGAGTGGGCACGAAAGGGCCCCGACACAGGGAAGCTAGCAGCTTTCCAGGTTTGTTTCCAAAAGAGTGGTACTTCCACTCCTGTTGGGATTTGTAGAGGCGTTCCCTGGTGTCGGTCCACGAGTCAAAAGCCTCTTTCGCTTTCCGCCAGGTTTCCCTATGTGTGGGGGAGTTGATACGATACAAGTCAGCTTGGGCTTCCCTCAAAGAGGTGCTTGCTTTCATGTAGGCTTCTGCAATGCGTTTTTTGTAGGCCGACGCGTACGAGATGATGCGGCCCCTGAGGACTGCTTTGCCCGTTTCCCATAGCAGGGTAGGGGATACCGAGGAGGAGGCATTAGTGTCTACAAAATCCGTCCAAACGTCGCAAATCAGTGTAACCACCCCGGGGTCCCTGGCTAGGTACGATGGGAATCGCCAATGTTTAAAGGAAGGAGCCTGGGCAAATATAGAAATGTCAATAGAAACGGGGGCGTGGTCCGAGATAGCAATGTCGTGTATCTTAGGGGAGCTAGTGTATGGGAGTAATCTGTCATTCGTTAACGTATAATCAATCCGTGAGAGTGTGTGGTGTGGGTGGGAGAAAAAGGTGAACTCTCTGCCTGTGGGGTTTGACAGGCGCCAAGCGTCTGTCAAGTGTAAGCTTTCCGTCATGTGTAGCAATAGGGGGGAGTGATAATGGCGAGAGGCGGGTGAGGAGCCTGTTGCTTGAGATCTGTCTTCGGTTGGGGACATGAGCTGACTGAAGTCACCCGCTACCAGTAGCGGCAAATGTAAGAAAGGTGCCAGGTCATGGGACAGTGTCTGAAAAAAAGTCGCAGAAGGCGTGGTAGGTGCGTACACCCCAGCCACCACCCATTCTTGGTGAGAATCGGTGAAATGTAGGATGGCTATTCGCCCTTCCTTGTCAAAGTGGGTGAATTTAACCGTGGCAGGGTAATTCTTATGAACCAGGATCAATACCCCGGATTTGCCTTTAACTGCCGGTGAACCATACACCTGCCCTACCCAGAGTTTTTTCATCCTTTGAAAGTCCCTTTCCTCCAAATGGGATTCCTGCAAAATGGCTATATCCGCCCTTAGACGCTTCAAGTGTCTGAGGACTGCCATCCGCTTATGAGGTGATCTGAGACCCTTAACATTCCACGAGATTATGGTCATGGGGGATCAAATGGACAGGATTGAGCCGTGAAGTAGTACAGAGCAACAAGGGGAGTGAGACGGTGCCACATGCGATACACAAGAGCAAACAATAAGCTTGCATACCTAGAGAGTGATGTGGTTGGACCTAGCGTAAAGGAGGGTGCAGGGAGGGGATACCAAGACCCAACTGGGGTCAGAGGAAGGAGGAAGAGGAAGTATAACCAAAAGCATGCGGTCTTCACTTTTTTCCTCATGTAGGGGAGCATGCTTATGGACAGCGTTACCGGAATCACTATGCTTTGCGTCTGGTGTGGGTATGATACGTACGGTGTAGGTCGACCGCGAATAGTGGATGAAAACCGTGATCATAGATGCCAGGGGCAAGGCCTAGGCCTGGTTAACAGTAAGGCTGTGCAATGCCATAGCATAAAAGGAGCAAATATCATCATATCGTATAACATAACATATCACCGCAAGTGTATGAGATAACAAAAGTGACAACAACATAAAAGTAATCATACAACCTCACGTAGATCTGCCAGGGTGGCCGTTGTCGCACAGTTCTGTATAACGTGGAATACAGGGAGAAGCATTACTGGGCAGTTACTGGAACGCATTGCAGTACTGAAGACCAGAGGATATAGCGACAGACCTGGTATACAGGAAAAAGGCAAATCGTTGCCAATGTAGAGCCTAAAGGCTCCTCGCACAATTGTATTGGAGAGCAGTAGATGTATACTTCATGGAGGTGAAAGAATACACATCACACCATAGGAGAGTCGATGAACTCAGCGTCAGCGTTGTCTTTGGCGGGACGCGGAACCATTGGTGCGCCGTTTCTTCGCTGGATCCTTTCTTGGGCTGCGTTGTTCTCTCGCCCCCTGCGGGCGTTGGGGAGAAGGAGTTGCAGGCATGTCCACCTGAATATTAAAATGGCGTTCGAGAAAATGCATGGCTTCCTCAGGATGTGAGAACGATTTTTGTTCCCCCGATAAATCCGATAAGCGTAAAGTAGCAGGGTATGCCAGGGTAAATTTGATAGATTTTCGGTACAGTGCTTGGCAGATCGGCTGAAAAGCTTTTCTACGCCTTGTTACCTCCTGCGAGTAGTCTGCAAAGACCAACAACTTGTGGCCATCAACTTGGAACGTTTTGGCATTACGGAATGACTTGAAGATGTTTTGCCGGTCCATATAGTTCAAATATCTCACTATGACCGGACGAGGTGTCTTCCTGTCATTAGAAGAAGCCCCTAGACGGTGGGCCCTCTCGGCCGTGCATGTGTTGTGGATCCCCAGGGCCAAAGGGAGGTGGGTAGTGACTATGTCCATGAGAGTGTCAGCTCCATAGGTTTCAGGGAGGCCTATAACCCGAAGGTTATTCCTCCTAGATCGATTCTCCAAATCGTCTAACTTGTCCAGCAGGTATCTCTGGGTCTGCCTGGCTTGCTGGTCCATGGAGAATGAGCCCTGCAACTCATCCTCCACGTCGGATAGCCTGTGCTCCAGTTCCTGCAGCCTGTGCGAGTGATCCCCCAGTTCCTTGCGGAGCTGTGCCATACCGGAGGCTATAGCCTTGTCAACTGCCTCGGTGATAGTTGGAGATAGCAGCGTTGCTACTGCTTGGGCCAGGGAGGCAATCTGAGTGTCCGGAAAGGGCGATGGAGGCTGACCTTGCCGGGCCGCGGGAGATGAAGGCGCGGCGTCCGCCATTATGGCCTCGGAGTAGGCCGGAGATGAAGCCGCGGGCTCAATTTGTGGCGGTGCGGCGGAGCCGTTCGGGCGGAGGAAGCGATCCATCCCACAGCGTCTCCAGAGGACGGGGAGCGGGTTGTGCGGTCGGACGAGTTCCCAGACCGGGTGAAAAGGCTAATATAGCGGGTAGTTACCGGAGCCGATGTCCCTCACAGCCTCTTACATGGGCGCCGGAACCGGAAGTCGTAACACCAATTTAATATACACACATACAAATGCTATGAATGTCTTATGTAGGTGTCTAAAGAAAATTTGGGGGAGGGCAAGAGGCAAAGTATACAGAGTGCAAATTATCCTAGGTAGAATGGTCATTTTGAGAACATTCACCCTGTAGAACCATGTTAGGGGTGACCCTTCCAACTCTGCAAGTCCTTTAACGGGCCCATTAATAGGGTACCATAGTTGAGGTCGTACAAAAGTTTTTGGTCTGGGTCTACCAATCCCCAGTTATGGTAAGGAGTCAGTGCACCAGATAAACAGAAAGGAATGCTGCAGGGAGGTTGCCATGCCTGGGGGGACGTGAATGGGAAAAAGTTCAGATTTTCCAAAATGTATTTTAAAATTGGATAAGAGGCCAAATTTGTGAACTTGGGATAGTAGGATGGGTAGGGATATCTGGTGGGCGGTGTAGATAGTTAAAATAAAAGGTCACGGGGCGTGGCTTGGCACCGGACCTGAATGGCCGCATGTTTGAGGAGCTCTCTGCACTGGGGGATTAATATCAGCTTTTTGGTGTCTCATCTATCGCCCCAAAATGGTCAGACCGGGCCGCAGCGCTTCAGCTAGCCGAGTACCACCTGACCAGACGATCCAGAACTCTGGTAACATTCCAGCGATCTTTAGAGCCCAGCGGGAAGGCCTACGAGCGGCCTCACCATCTCCAGCACCCCGCTCTCCAGTACAGCCTGTTTCCTCCCCACCTCTCCAACTGGTATCGAACATGGCACCTCCACTGCCTAGTCTAGCGGACCTACAATCGGTTGCTGCCGATATCAAACATACCCTGGGATCAGCTATTACGGAGCTGTCGGTTGAGCTGCGTTCTGTAACAGCCCGCCTCACAGAGACAGAGAAGTCCTCGGTCACACAGGCGACCGCCATTAAACAGCTCCAGCGCTCAACTGATGCCCAAACAACACACCTTATCGAGATCAACAGACACCTGGAAGATCTCCATAATCGGGGTCGGAGGCACAATATTCGCCTGAGAGGTCTCCCGGAATCGGTGGAACCCCCCGCTCTGATGCCTGCACTGACCGCCATCTTTAACGACCTACTCGAGCGCCCAGCAGACACTCCAGTAGAATTTGAAAGGGCACACCGCGCTCTTCGCCCGAGAGGAGCAGAAAATGATCCCCCGAGAGATGTAGTGGCATGTCTGGTCAGTTATCAAGTCAAGGAGGCTATCCTGAAAAAAGCGAGAGCCCGGGGCCACATCTCCTACGAGGGATCTGAGGTAAAGCTCTTTCAGGATTTATCCACCATAACCCTGCAAAACCGGAGAGCTCTTCGTCCCCTGCTAGAAACACTGCGTACTAAAGGCATTACTTATAGATGGCGCTTTCCATTCTGCCTATCTGCATCTTTCCGGGGTAGATCTGCAGCTCTCAGAGTCCCAGAAGATCTACCTGCCTTCTGTGATGCCATGGAAATCCCTATAATAGACTTACCTGACTGGTACAGCACCTTCTATACTCCGGAGCCCTGGATCTCTGTGACATCTTCATCCACTCCGAAGTCTCAACGCCATCGACACAAACGTCGCCAATCACACCCTGGCTCTACACCCAATCGTGGAAGAGACGACCACCGGAATAGCCCTCGTCGTTCCCCAGCCCAACAGAGGGAACATATGGATCTCTAAACCTACTTTCACACTCAGCCTGGATGCCAACTAATGTAAGTTTCTCCTTTTTCTCTGTTCTTTCCCAAGAAGCCCCTTCCCCTGACTCATAGACTTCTTAACCACCCAATGCCTTCTACAATTCATATACACATTACCCCCCCTGCCCTCCTGCTCGATCACAAACCCTGATCGCCCTGAACAGATATTGCAAGCAAATTTTTGTCTCGCTCGTTTGCTGCCCTCTCCCCCCCCCCCTCCGGCCCCCGCCATTGATCTGACTGTGAGACTATTTCAGCAGCCTACTGCTTATATCCCTGTACACAAGCCGTCACCATAAAGCACCTTAACAATGCACATTATCCCTGTCATCCTGGAAAACCGATGTCAACGATCCAAGCCAAGCTGAACTGAATTTATTGCAAGAACTGTATGACCCCAGAGAAGATGTTCAGAAACCATTCCAGATCAGATTACCAAAGCTGCTTCCATTGACAGGCCGGTGAGACAACTGATTCCTGTCTCCTGCACTCATGCTGATTGAAGGTTCCCGTTCTCACGACAGGACTTAATGTAATGCATGACTTAGGAAGGCTGTGCGGGCTCACATAGTCGGGCTTATACGCCTCTTAGCTGTAGTTCAGTTGGTTGGTGGTGGCCGGGATGTGGTGGGCGTGGGGGGGGGGGGGGATGGATGTGAGGGGAGTCCGATAATTTAACATCTAGCTGCAGGAAATATAATCCTATAAGCCTCTTCAGATAACTGTCGGCTGTCACTTCCCTATCTTTCTGCTCCGACCACTCCATCATTTTCTCCGCTTTCTCTTCCCCCCCTCCCTTCCCCTTCATCCCTAGTCCTTCCCCCTCTCCTGCCCCCCCCCCTGTCTTCACCTCTCACATCCATCCCATTTTCCTCCTCCCACTTTTTCTCACTCTATCCCCTCCTTCTTGTCCAACTCCTATTCCCATAACTTATGGGGCTGAAGATGTATACTTTATCATGCTATATGGTAAAAAGTAATATTATATTGCATTGAGTTAAAACTTAAGCTGGAGATTGTACATATAACCTATGAGACTTCTGTGGACTTCTTGACAAGACCTTGCTTTATTCTTGTTTAAATCTTGCTTATTCTCTTGATGATATGCAACTATATGTATGGACTTAACAGAACTATATCGCTAAATCAGAGGTATTTTGGCAAATATTCACACATTGATACTAACTACCTCCAGGTTAAAAAATTCACTATAAATGTTAATATGATATTTACCTGATGCCCCAATTTAACTAAAGATCACAACCAATAAGTCCCAATACCGAAATGTAAAATTGACATGAGGTCATGCTATGATTTGGGGTGATCGAACATTGACTCCATGGATCATTTCACCTCCCCTCATTCCTGCTCCTTCCCACCCTTCCTCCCCTCTCTTCCCCCCACCTTCCCTTCCCCCAACCTCCTTCTATTCTCCCCCCGTCATGTCCCCCTCCCTCTCCTTCCCTTCCCCCCTCTCCTTCTCCTCCTCCCACTCCCCCTCTCCCTCCCTCCCCCCTCTTCCCCCCTCTCCCCCCCCGTCCCTCTTCTCTCTCTATCGCCTCCTTTCCTCAGGTCCCCCCCATCCCAATCTCACTCTCATGTCCCCTTCATTGCCCTTACCTTCCCTTGTGATCTGGGTTCATTTCCTACCCATCCAACAAAACCAGACCCCACAGTCAATTACATCTCGGCATCCAGGCTAATCAAAACTTTAAACCTTCTTTCCCAAATCTAACATAATTGATTGAATGTTCATATATTCTTGTTATCCACTGTTAGGCTGATTTAATTACCTCAGTGGTTATGCAATTTTTGCTTATAAAAGATGTTACCTCCATCCTTTGGATTTATTACTATGCATTATATACCTTTTACTGATTTGTATCCATATTGAGCTGGTCACTGTTCCACTACACCTGGACCCAATAAAGACACAGGGTGTCCATAACCCTATATTAAATATACCTCTAGACCTCCCAGAGACAAGTATCTCCTTTTGACACCACATACAAGCTCCTAGAAGAGCCCCTGATGACCATGGCTCCTTAAAACCATTATCTGTATTTGTCATTGCACAAATCAATCTTTATCTGCCTTTTGAGACACCATGAAAAATTTTTTTTGCTTCCCTACAGTTTCCTGCTGTCCCCCAGTGCCGTGCAGTCCCACGGTTATCTGGTTTTTGTTCTAAGACCCTCCCCGCACCACAACGGGTGCCTGTGCTTTACTCCGGGCTCCCGTTGAACCTAGCACTAAGTGCGCCCTTCCTCGCCCCTCAGAATAAAGTTTCCCTGGACATCTTGGTAGGCTTTCTGGGGGCGTTTCCTACTTTATCTTTTCTCTGCTACTCTAAACAAACTCATTCTTCCCTCATATCTCTACTTTTCTCTTCTTCTTTCCTTTTTAAAGCCTTGAACCTCCCCCCACCTTCTCCCTTCCCCCTCCTCTCCCCTCATCCCCCTTTTTTTTTTTTCTCTCTTCCCTCTTCCCTAATTAGCTTATTTCCCCTATTCCCCTTCCACCATGACTAACCCCAAGTTGATACAAATACAAAACAGAATCAAAATTCTCTCACTGAATGCACATGGTCTAAATGTGCCAGAAAAACGTTCGCAGACACTATCAGAAGCCCATAGATTACGGGCACAAATTATCTTGCTGCAGGAAACCCATTTTCGAACCGGCGACCCAATTTATCTTTCTAACAAACGTTACCCCACGGGTTTTCACTCCACGACAGAAGGCACCAAATCTCGAGGAGTCTCGATTCTACTTGCACGTCAATTAGACTTCAAACTAGTTGACATCAAAAAGGATCCTAACGGTAGGTTCCTTTTTATAAAGGGACTTCTTGCCTCTCGCCCAATTACAATCGCAAATGTATACGCCCCTAACACCAAACAGGTGGCCTTTTTTCGTTCTACCTTACAAGAACTTCAGGACTTCACAACCGGGCTTCTAATTCTTGGAGGCGATTTCAATGCCCCTCTGAACCCCTTACTTGATTCTTCCACAGGCAATTCGGTCCTTCCCTACAAGGCTTTGCGACAGATCACTACACAACTCCAATCCCTCCGACTCCATGACACCTGGAGATTGACACATCCAGACACTAGACTACACCTTTTTTTCCTCGCCTCACCAAAAATTCTCTAGAATCGACTACCTTTTCCTATCCCAACCAGATCTTCCTTATCTCTCTTCCTCCTCAATAGAAACCAGTGTGCTATCAGACCACAACCCTGTCACCCTATCATTGCGATTTCCAGAGGTGGAAACAAGAAGTAAGACTTGGAGACTTAATACTTCACTACTAAAAGACACATCGGTAATCGCAAGGATCCAAAACACCCTGAAAGACTATTTCAGTCTGAACGATACCCCAGATACCACAGCTCTGACCCAATGGGAGGCGCACAAGTGTGTGATCAGAGGAGAATTCCTTGCACTATCTGCAGCACTCAAAAGGGCTCGACAGAAAGACCTTTCGGATCTATACTCTAAACTCGAAACACTTGAAAAATCCTTCAAACGCTCACAGGCACAATCCACTCTATCAGAATTGACAGCGATAAGAACCGAACTGCGAGATAAGTTGGGCCTACAAGCCCACCGCAGACTCGTTCTATCCCGCAAATTATTCTACGAACAGGGGAATAAAAGTGGTCGCCTTTTGGCGCGTTCCATACGCCCACAACACGCGTCCTCCCCAGTGCACCTTATAAAAGATGCTTCTGGCAAGGATCACCACTCTAACCCTGACATTGCTAAACAATTTGAGTGTTATTATAGGAAACTATATAATCTTATGGATTCACCAACCACTAAATCTTCTCCAGAAGCCAGAAAAGCTCAACTGAATAAGTTTTTCCATGATCACGGTATGGATCCCATTCCCGAATCCGATGCGATCTCCATGGAAGCCCCTATAACCGGAGAAGAATTGCACCGTGCCCTCAAAGAAATGAAACCGGGGAAAAGCCCGGGTCCTGACGGGCTATCACTTCAGTACTACCGTTCTTTTGCTGATACCCTCACTCCGCATTTTCTCCGGGCATTTGGGAGCTTAGCAACTTCCCCCAACCACCCATCTTCTCTCCTGGAGGCACACATCTCGGTTATCCCGAAATCAGGAAAAGATCCCTCCCTAGTCACAAGTTATAGACCAATATCCCTCCTGAATGTTGATGCCAAGCTATATGCAAAAATTTTGGCCAACAGAATACTCCCTTTTCTGCCATCTCTCGTTTCCCTTGACCAAGTGGGCTTTGTCCCCGGCAGGGAGGCGAGGGATAATACCACTAAAGCCCTCAACATTCACCATTGGTTGACGACACAGCAAACCCCAGGGTTCTTTCTCTCTTTGGATGCAGAGAAGGCGTTCGACAGGGTGGCCTGGGACTACATAATGAAGACCCTGGAGTCCATTGGTTTCCGTACTAGGATGCTCTCGAACATCCAGGCACTTTACACAGCTCAAACTGCTAGAGTCAGGGTCAATGGTCACCTGTCGGACGCCTTCAACTTATCCAACGGCACAAGACAGGGATGCCCACTCTCTCCTATCCTTTTCGTTTTATCTCTTGAGCCATTCCTAAACATGCTTCGCCAAAATCCAAACATCCATGGTATACAGATCGGAAATACCACCCATAAAGTAGCTGCGTTTGCGGATGACATGCTTCTTTTTTTGTCGCAACCGCACATATCCATTCCAAACCTACTGAAGGACCTAGAATTTTACGGTTCTTTATCCAACCTCAAAGTTAACCATTCAAAATCAATGGCCCTCAACGTCTCCTTGCCTCTTTCAGAGGTGAATCGTTGCCAATCCAATTTCCCTTTTCTTTGGGCAAACACATCACTCCAATACTTGGGTATACAAATTCCCTGTGACCTGTCACATCTCTATGCTTCCAATTATCAACCCCTCCTGACGTCAATCAATACAGACTTGAAGTCATGGAGGAACATTCAGGTGTCATGGTTTGGAAGGGCCGCCATTCTTAAAATGTCTATCCTCCCCAAACTGTTGTACCTTTTCCAAACAGTCCCCATACATATACCTACAGCCTTTTTTTCTTCCCTACGCACTTCATGGTGGACTTTCATCTGGCAAGACAAACCACCAAGGATTAAGTTCTCTCGTCTTACAGCACCTAAACACAGAGGAGGTCTTAACCTACCTGATGTGATCAGTTATTACAAGGCATGCCTTCTCGGCAGAATAGTCGATTGGACCCTTCACGCAGACCATAAAGAGGTCGTAAAGATGGAAAATGTCTGGACATCCACTCCACTACATCTTCTACCGTGGCTTCCTCTGTCAGACATACCTCAACCCCTTAAAACACATCCCTTCATTGGGCCTCCGCTACTCATCCATGATACATGGCGCAAAAAGATGAAGATTGATCCTCGTTGTGGTCCATTGACCTTGCTTAGGTTAAATCCAGCCTTCCCTCCAGGCATGTCTACCGGCTTTCTGCGTTCTCTATGGCCTCACCAGGATATCCTAGCCAAACACTTTTACAAAGATGGAGTGCCCATCTCGTGGGAAAGGCTAAACTCCTCATTGCACCCCCCAGGCATTCCACTGTGGACATTTTTTCAAATGCGCCACTTTCTCTCTTCCAAGGGCACCCCGGCTTTGTGGTTGAGACCGAGGACACCATTGGAAAACATTTGCGAACGCTCCCATCCTCAAAGGCACATAATTTCAGAACTATATGGTCACATGCTTGATGCTCCTTCTGCATCCTCTGCTACTTTTACCCTTGCTTGGGCGAAGGACTTACAACTATCCCTTTCTGAAAAAGACTGGGAAGCAATCTGCCGCTCACCCCATCGCACCTCGATCAATGTCACTGCACAAGAAAATGGATACAAAATCCTTACCCGCTGGTACAGGACGCCAGACAAAATCCACAGATTTGCCCCAACAGTTGACAATACTTGCTGGAGATGCAATGAATCTCCAGGTACCATGCTCCACATATGGTGGACATGCCCAGTACTGCAACCCTTCTGGGAAAAAGTACAAGAAACCATAAAAAAAGTCACATCCAGTGAAATTCTTTTCACCCCGGAAAAATTCCTTCTCAACTATTCACCTAGAACTTCCAACTTTTCTCAAACTGTTCTAGCACGGCACATGATGAACGCTGCCAAACTTTGTGTGCCATGTCATTGGCGCACATCTGACATACCCTCACTTAAAGAATGGTTCCGCAGACTAAATAGAACCGAAGAAATAGAAGAACTGATAGCTATTTCAAGGGAAGAAATTTCCAAATTCACTGCAGAATGGACGGACTGGATCCGATTTAAGGAATCAGATGAATATAAATCCATCATCAGCCCTCCATAATGCGATTTAGTAGACTTTATTATTTCTTTGGAGCCGGTTTCCTTGGAGGAGCGTGAGCAGGGAAGCTGAGCTCATCTTCAACATTAGGCCCAATACTTCCGGATATCCCCCCTTGACCCTCATGTTTATAAAACCCCCACATTCCCTCTTACTTCCCCCCCCTTTTTTTTTTTTTTTACCTCTCCCCCCTTTCTCATCTTCTTCTCTATCTTCCTTTCTACCATCTCTTTCTGCCTATCCTTCCTTATCACTTTAACAAGCTATTTTTCTGCACTCCCACAGATGTATACCAGGAAGCTAGCCCCCTCGTTTCAGACACACGAAGGGCGCGGACTCATAAACCGTTTTGGCAATCTCTTTGCTCGTAGTATAATTTGCCCATCACAAATTAGACATTTTCATTTCTCGACACATTTTTTTTTTTTTTTGCCAAAACACTATTTAATGCATCACTCCTCTCTCGATAGAGTCCTCCCACTTTGTATACAATTTTGATTTTGTCTTCCTGTGTCTGTAACCAAGCATTCACATAAGTTCTTTCTATGCTATTATGTATCTTGTTAACTTGTTATTATGTGGGATCTTTACCTCCCAATATACTGTACTGTATACGTTTCCTGTTATATTTTGCTTTTGACAAAATAAAAATTTGTTTATGGAAAAAAAAAAAATAAAAGGTCACCTGCATATGCGGCTAGCTTATGTTCTGTGGAGCCTATGCGAATCCCTTAAATATCTGTATTACCCCTAATTGTGCTGGGAAAGGCTCTAGAACTAGGGGGTCTGCGTATAACACCAGCACCCAGCCAAAACATACGCTCATCTAGACCCAGAGCTCTCAATACTTCTGTCATAAAGATCCTGTTCATGCGATCTAAAGTCTTTTCGGTTTCAATAGATAAAACTATTTGCGGGGTTTAGTGAGGTTCATGTTTTATATCTAACCAGTGTCACCACAAGATGGCCTTATGGGCACCAATATGTGACCGTGCCACGTCCTACCATATAGGGGAACCAAAAAAATGCTATTGCATAAGAAATGGACTTTACTGGCACAACATCATGACAATAAGTCTTAAAAATACATAATTTTATTTCAAAACAGCTTAAAATGTCTTTGTTCAAAGAATACATGTACACTGAGTGCCAAAGCCCAATGACAGATGGAGGTGGGGGGAGGATTTAGAATAAATTGGCTCTTCATACCTATATATGTTGAGTATATAATTTGGTTACTCATATCCATGAGTAGGATGTATCAAAGTAAGAGAATGCTACCAATGAATTATAAAACAGGGAATATATATCTCTCCTTACCCAAATCCAGTGTCAAGGAATGGAAACTAATGCACGTATCGTGTGAATCATATGCCAGGATTAAGGTAGAGTATAACTGGACTCAATAACATCCCTCCATTTCTCAAGGTGAATTTTTCCACAATGTTAAATGGACAGTGGTCCTCCTGGGCTCTTGCTTGAGGGCAGGGTATCAACCGCCTTACCCAACTCTTCAACAGAAATGGGGCTTTCCAGCTCATCAAGAACCGTTGAGGGTAACGCATGAAAGTCAAACTCCTTAAGATAAGCTTGAATGTTAGTGACTTTGTGAATGGTATTGTCTTTTGGGATATTGTGAGGGATATTATGTAAGGATTCATAGAAGTAGTGGAATTCCGCTACTATGGATTGAGTGTCCACTACTTGTTTGTTGGGGACAGACAAGGCATGCACATGGTGGGACTCCTGTTGCTTCTTCCATTGCCTGGCTAATAATCTGCCACATTTATTCCCTTGTTCATAAAAGTGATGGGCAAAATATTTATGTTTATCTTTGGCCCTGCGATCCAAACACTGAGATAAACTAAGTCGCAATGTCTCCAGGTGTTGGGCGTCATCAGGGTCAAAACTCGCCTTGTGTTTGATCTCAAGGGAGTGTATCTTTTCTAATAGCTCGTGAAGTTCCCTCTGTTTTTCCTTTTTGATATGTGAACCATGGGAGAATAATTCCCCTCTAATGACTGCCTTGTGAGTTTCCCAGATTGCCTGGCTGGGCACCTCGATGTCAAAGTGTGAGTTAAGGTCTCAGAGACCAACTTATCATCTAAGAGGGGCTAGTTTCGTCTCCATGTCCACTCAAGAGGGTGGGTGGAGACTGGGCGAAGGGTCAGGGTGATAGGGGAGTGATCGGAAATAGTAATGGGTTCAATAGTTGATGAGTGAACAAGTCTAACAAAAATGGATCTACCATCAACAAATCAAGGCAGGAGTAAGTATCATGGGTTTTGGAATAGTAGCTATAGTCTTTGGCATGGAGAGCACGCCAGCTGTCCACCAGATGTAGGGAGCGCAAACGTTGCTTAATGTGTTTGAGGGCTCTCAAGGACAGGGATTTTTCCCTGATGAGGTGTTCAGGCAGGGATCCAAGGTAAGGTTAAAATCCCCACCCAAAATCAAGAGCCCCTCCCTAAAGCTCTCCAGTGTCCCTAGGGTCTTAGAAATAAAGTTTACAGTGCTGGAATTGGGGGCATAAATCAAGGCCAAAGTATAGTGATGGCCATTCAACATGCCTTTGAGAAAAAGAAAACGACCCTCGGGATCAGCTAACAGAGACCCGAGGGAAAAGGGGCATGATTTCCGAATCGCTATCATCACCCCCCTAGCCTTAGGGATAGGAGATGGTGCATGAAACCACTGGCTGAAAGGTTGAAATAGAGGCATACGTGGAGTGGACCTTGCCGTGAAGTGCGTCTCCTGCAAAAAAACAACATCTGCAGCCAAGTGATGCAATTCCTGCAAAAGGCGACCCCTTTTACATGGTGAACAAAGACCTCTCACATCATATGACACAATATTCAAATTATGAGCCATGATAGACATTTTGGTTCAGTGTGTAATAAAATAGGCTAAGTACTGCATCCCTAACATAACTGGACATCGATGTCTCATAAAGAAACACATCATTAGTCGAGACTATATCCTCAAATACACCTAGAAGGAGAAAAATAACACATATATAAACAGCTGAAACCAGAAAAAAAACAAGAGAACAGTGTGGTATCCCACAATGGGGGGTGTACTCACCAAAGTGGAGATGGAACCGAACATGTGAGAACAGTCTGTGTCCGGGGCCCTCTCCCAGTCAGCAACTAGGCAGAGTACAAAGTCCCTTAGCTTGGGACCAACCTATGGGGGGGATGGGGGGGGGGGTTAAATGACTGAGGGCATGAGAGAGCATAGAGCATCAAGCACTCCCCGGGCAATCTCAAAGAGGAAAAAAAAAGAACCATGTAAATATTTTCAAACCTCGCAGCAGAAAATTTGTTTGAAAAGAGAAAAAAAAAAGAGATAAGTCCACACATTACATTATAGGAGTAGATTGAGTTGGGAGGAGACACAACTTAGTGGCAGTTCAAGTGGCTGGAACTCGTATCGGACACTGCCTGCGTCTGCTTGTGTGATTCCTACGGTGTGATGAAGCTTGACGCCAAGGTTCAGGGCGCTGCGTTAAAGGTATGGAACTGTTCAGTCTTCAGTCTAGAAAATCACTCAGGGTAAGATCCAGTGTATCCAGAACGTGTTGCAGGTCATCCTTGCATGGAGAACCGCCGTTTTACCATTCCGAGTTGCTGTCAAGCAGAAGGGAAAATCCCAACGGTAATTTACACTCACTGATCGCAAGGCCTCAAGCAGTGAATGTATAGCTCTACGCTGCATAAGGGTGCGGCGTGATAAGTCAAGGAACAGCGAAAGATGAGCGCAATCAAAGTCCAAAGTGGGTTTGCCATGAACAGCTCTCATAGTGGCCTCCTTCACAGAGTACTTATGTAATTTACATATGACATCTCTGGGGTTAGCAGTATCATCTGGAACAAGTAATAGAGCCCAGTGTACTCTGTCCACTTCAATGTTGTCAGGTGTGGAGTCCCCCAAAATTTAGAGGAAAAGGCCCTGTATGGTGGGAAGCAGGTCAGGAGCATGGGTAGCTTCAGGCAGACCACTGATGCGAATGTTCTGGCGTCTGTCTCTATTTTCATAATCATCAAGTTGATCCAGAAGGGAGTTCAAAACCTCCTCATGGTATTTAGTAGTGTCTTGAATTCAGGAGACAGCCTGCATAATGTCACTCTATCCAGTTTCCACTGCTTCAGCCCTGTGCCTCAGTGCAACTGTGTCCTCCCTGAGCCCATATACAGCTTGTTTGCCGGACAGATGCACAGCAGCTATCAGTTGCTGAATATCAGCTTTAATAGGAAGGGCTTGATTGTGTTACCTAATGTCCCAATCCATGTCAGTGATATCAGAGTCAGGGTGAGGGAAGAACTGACCTATGGAGTGTGTGGAAGCCAAGGGGCTAGGTTACTGCTCTTGTTGTGTGCTTCTGACACTGTAAAAGCCGTCGCTGGGAGCTGGGGAGCTGCACAGTGTTGTGTCTCGTGCCAGCACCATCTTGCCAGAGTGTCCTAGGCCCGCAGCATGATGAAAGAAGAAGGCTTATAGACCGCTCGCCGGCATTTTACCACCGCCAGGTGGCTGGGAAGCGGTGCAGCAACTAGAAGACATGATGAGTATGGTGGAGGAAGGTTGCGATCTGCCGCTGGGAACTGTAAGGGAGCCCATGGATCAGAGAGCTCTAGGCCGCAAGTCCGTGCTGCATGCCGTCCAGGCCATGCCCCCAAATGCAACCCATTTAAATGAATGGGGCTGTGCTGCAACTGCAGTGGTGTGGTTTTAGGGGGTCTCATTACTCAGATATTTGATAATAGTGGGCCAAAGTTCTCTGGAAAGGACTGCTGTAAAGGGCTTATTTACAGATAGTGCAAGGACTGTCATCTCCTTACCACCTTTTTTAACCTCCTAAAACCACACAACTTCAGTTGCAGCCCAGCCCCATTCATTTAAATAGGTTGCATTTGGGGGCGTGGCCTGGACGGCATGCAGAGCGGACTTGCAGATAGTCAGCAGCGGTCATAAATAATAAAAAAAAAAACCTCAATTTTTTGGTTGCTTGTAACTATTGATAACCCATGCACCAGGTCCTTTTTTCCCTCTATTATCAAAAATCTGCATTTAAAGCGCTTATGTTCTGAAGTCCCTATTTCTGTATAGATGATAAGATGAATGGATCAACTTGGGTACAATCAGCCTGCCTATAGATGGTTCGAATCTTAGCCAGTCCCTGCTCAACCAAGATTCAAACCATCTATGGCCGGTAGTGATGGACCGAACACTCCCCGGTTGGGTTCACAACAGAACATCTCGAACTGGGGAAAAGTTCTAGCGAACATTCGAACCCTAATAAAGTCTATGGGACACGAGCATGAAAAATCAAAAGTCCTCATTTTAAAGGCTTATAAGCAAGTTATTGCCATAAAAAGTGTACGGGGACCTGGGTTCTGCCCTGGGGGACATGTACCAATGCAAAAAAATTTTTTAAAACATTTGTTTCTAAAGGAGAAGTGATTTTAATGATGCTTAAAGTGAAACAATACAAATGAAAAATTCCTTTAAATATCATGCCTGGGGGGTCCCCTAATGTGCCTGTAAAGTGGTGCATTTGTACGATGTATGTAGCCTGTTGCAGCACTACTGACATTTCTAAAGGAACAAATGTCATTTAAACGTGCTCCCAGCTGTAATGTATTGTCGGTTCCCGGCAACACAGATTAAAAAAAAATGTTGTAGCTTCCCTCCCCCCATTCCATACCAGGCCCTTCGGGTCTGGCACAGATTTTAAGGGGAACCCCACACCAAAATAAAAAAAAAACGGCGTTGGGTCCCCCCCAAAATTCATACATTATGAACTTCTTGATTTAAGCCATGTCTGTGCACTTCCTGGCTTACCAGAATATTGTGCCTTCACCAGCCAATATCTTGCTTCTGAGGACCGTGACCTGGTGCTAACATGCAGCAAAGTCCATCTCCACCATGAAGAGCTCTGGTGAACACTGGTTAGTACTTCAATTCCGCACCTCAGATGAACCTGCGTCATCTGCCAGGGTGACCTGCCTGTGTTCCTATCCTGCTGGTTCCTGTGTGAGCTTCCACTGCTATAGCAACTGCTCTTCGAGCCTGACCCCTGTTCGTGACATATTAACTGTGAGCTCGGTGGGAACGAACATCCCGCTAAGTGCCAAGAAAGTTCAGTTTTTCACCGAGTACCTGAATGAGTGATGTTTAGGCCAAACATATGCTCGGCCCAAACCATTCACCCATCACTAGTGGTGCCTGAACAATCTAACACCTCACAGTAACTCTTTCTGGGTGCAGTAACGAGCCCTGGTGTTAAAAATTAAAAACAAAAATTAAAATTACATGCACTTGTCATACAGGTGCAGAACAATTGGCCCTTGGATGTTGGTGGTGCCTGAACACTGTAACCCCTCACAGTTACTCTTGCTGGGTGCAGGAACGAGCCCTGCTGTTAAAAATTAGAAACAAAAATTGAAATTACATGTACTTGTCATACGGGTGCAGAAAAAGTGGGCCTTGGGAATTGGTGGTGCAATAAACCAAAAACATTGTTGGAAGCTAGCGTAATCAAGATCCAGGAATAGAATAGGCAGCATAGGAAGTCTTCAAGGGATCCCAGATCCCTAGCGAATTCAATCAGCTACATCAGCATCAGGGGCTTAATAGCTGCTGTTGATCCAGGACTGATTTATTTTGATAATTGTCAGCCGGTCAATGGAGTCTGTGAAAAGACGCACTCTTTCATCCGTCACAAAACCTCCAGCAGCACTGAACATCCATTCGGAAAGCACAGTGGAAGAAGGACAGGCCAGTAGCTCAATTGCATATTGAGCAAGTTCTGCCCAGTGGTTCATCCTCAAGACCCAGTAACCCGTTGCTCAGTTGGAAAAGTCTCCAAGTCTGCTCTTGCCCCTAGATAATCCTGCACCATATGCTGCAGACGCTGCTGATGGTTGCTTAAACCTAACAGCCCTGGGCGCTGAGGACTAAAGAATTGTTTAAAGGCAATGGTCAGCCGGCTGCCTTCTCCACTGCTCCTCCTTTGACCGAACGAAGCCTCAGAAACATGTTGTCTAGGAAATGGTAACCTCCCAGTGTCTGAAAAGGTGTTACACATATTTTTCTTCAAGGCGTCCTCAAGATATTTCATCCTCTGCTCCCTCTGTGAAGGCAGGATGAGCTCCGAAGCTCTACCCTTGTAACGTGGATCAAGAAGGGTTGCCAACCAGTAATGATCCTTCTCCTGGATACCACGAGTCCTTGGGTCCTTTCGCAGGCTTTGCAGCATCAGGGAGCCCATGCAGCATAAGTTCGAGGAGGAATGAGATTCTGAGCCCTCTGTGTCACTAAGGTTGACATTGTTAGGAGCAACCTCTCCCCAGCCCCGTACCTCCTGGGGTTTCTGGGGAATAAAAACCATTCCTTGAAGACTACTGTATGTATCCTCTACATCCATGCTGCCACAATCCTCCTTCTCATCCTCCTCCTCCTTTTCCTTCTGTTTATTTTGTGGCCCTGTAGGAATGGTATCTGCATAAAGGGGGCCTTGTGAGGAAAGGAAGTCCTCCTCTTCCTCCTCCTGTTCTACCTCAAATGCCCTGTCCATGATTCCACGAAGCGTGTGCTCCAGCAGGGAAACTAGAGGGACAGTGTCACTGATGCATGCATCGTCACTGCTCACCATCCTTGTGGCCTCCTCAAATGGTGACAGGACAGTGCATGCATCCTGTATCAGCAGCCGCTGGTGTGGAGAAAATAAGCCAAGCTCCCCTGAGCCTGTCCTTGTGCTATACTCACACAGCTACTCATTTATGGCCCTCTGCCGTGTGTGTAGCTGCTGCAGCATTGCCAATGTTGAGTTACACCTAATGGGCATGTCACAAATGAGGCGGTTGGTGGGCAGGTTTAATTCCCGTTGAATGTCAACCAGCAAAGCACTGGCATTGTATGACCTCCGGAAATGGCCAGAGACCTTTCTGGCCTGCCTCAGAAGATCTTCTAAGCCCGGGTACCTGTTCAAAAAATGCTGCACCATTAAATTCAGAACATGCCAAGCAAGGAACCTGTGTCAAGTGTCTCTGTCAGAGGGCGGAGAGAAGGTTGGTACCATTGTCGCATACAACCATTCCTGGCTCAAGCTGCCATGGTGTCAACCACCTCTCAGCCTGCCCCTGCAGAGCTGACAGAATCTCTGCCCTGGGTTGACACCTGTCCCCTAGGCAGACCAACTGAATCACTGCATGACATCTTTTAGCGTGAATGCTTGCATAGCTCCTTCAACACTTAGGGAGCACTGCTGGTTCAGAGGACAATTCAGCAGAAGAGGCCAAAGAGGACAAAGAAGAGGAGGGGCTTGAGCAGACAGATGTGGCAAAATCACCACCAGCTTTTGGAGGCATGGTGGCGGAACAAGCTCCAGCACTGAACCCTGTCCTGCATCCTTCCCAGCTGCCAGCAGATTCACCGTGAAGGACGTGAAGGAAATGTAACGTCCCTGACCATGCCTGCTGTACCAAGAGTCAGCAGTAATGTGAACCTTCCTGCTGACTGCTCTGTCCAACAGGGCCAAAACATTGCCTTCCACATGATGGTACAGAGCTGGAATGGCCTTACATGCAAAGAAATTTATTTTTGGAACCTGCCACTAGGGTACAGCACATTCTGTAAATTCAAGAAAGGGGGCAGAGTCTACCAGATGAAAAGGCAGCAGTTGTAGTGCTAGCAATTTGGCCAAGCTAGCATTTAGACACTGAGCATGTGGATTGGAACAGTGTTTTTTTTTTAGATCAGCGACTGGGGTAGTGAAATTTGCCTGCTGGTCAAACCAACAGGTTGTCTACTGCTAGCAGATTGGGTGCAAGTACCTGTGGCACCCATTGCTATACCATCATTCCTTTCAGTACAAGTTTTTGAAAGGACTTGAGGTATAGTAGGGGTAGAGATGCCAGATGAGGAGCAAGGAGAAGTCCGCATTTTATTATGATGTGGGTCTTTCAGGTGCTGTTGCCAATAGACTGCATGGCAGGTCATCATATGTCTTATCAAGCATGTGGTGCCCAAGTGGCTGGTGTTCTGGACACGCTTTATCCACTTCAGACAGAGATTGCAAACAGCAATGCTGCGGGCTGCTATACATGTGTTGAAAAAAGCCCACACCAATGAACTTTTGGAAGTCAGTGGGGAGTTAGCAGCGCCCTGCACCTGTTTAGCTCTGTGGTATGATGCAATAGGATGGCTGTCCTTAAGCCGGCCCCTGGGGAACATCCTGCCTCTTTGGAGTTGTTCCACCTCCTCCTCACTTTCCTCCTCTATTCTCTCAGGCACCCAAGTATGATCAGTGACCTCATCACCCCCTCCTTCCTCATCACTGGAGTAAACTTGGCAGTATGCTGCAGCTTATGGAACATGACTGCTAGTTTCTTGTCGATCATTGTCACCCCCTCTCTCTAGGCTCACGTTATTCCCTTTCTCCTCCTGGGAACCAACATCGGAGCATACAAATTGCTGTGCATCCTCCAGCCTCATGTAACTGACACTATGATTGACTAATTAAGGTGACTCCTCCGAGCATGATGGTGAGGCTATGGAAGGAGTAGCTGTGGACAAGGAGCCTGTGGAATAGACCACTTTGGCAGCTGCGGTGAAAAGGAAACTAGTATGAGCCTGTGAGTGTCTGCCTCTCTTGCTGGCCTTTCAGACATGATGGGGATTTTTGGAAGGTTTTTATAACTGGCATCTCTTTATGACTGCTAGTTTCTTGTCCATCATTGTCACCACCCTCTCTATAGGCTCACGTGATTCCCTTTCTCCTCCTGGGAACCAACATCGGAGCATACAAATTGCTGTGCATCCTCCAGCCTCATGTAACTGACACTATGATCGAATAATTCAGGTGACTCCTCCGAGCATGATGGTGAGGCTATGGAAGGAGTAGCTGTGGACAAGGAGCCTGTGGAATAGGCCACTTTGGCAGCTGCGGTGAAAAGGAAACTAGTATGAGCCTGTGTAACAGAGGATGAGGAGGATGAGGACAGCTTATTTATCTACTCCACTAACTCTTCTGCATGTTGTTGCTCAATAAAATGGACAGCACCAGAAAAAAAGGACAAGCGTGCCCCGCCTGCAGAGTATGTACCATGTCCGCGACCACCACTTTATATTGTGGACACAGAGGCTGCTTGCCCTCTTTTAGTGGCCTGTGAGTGTCTGCCTCTCTTGCTGGCCTTTCAGACATGATGGGGATTTTTGGAAGGTTTTTATTTTTTATAACTTTTTATTATAGAGTGTGGGAAGGGAATAAGGTGCTTGGGTGCAATACTTTTGTACTCGGTGCACTATAAACTATTTTATTATATGTACAGTATATATATATATATATATATATATATATATATATATATTTTTTTTTTTTTTTTTTCAATGAAGAAAAACTTAATAAAGCCAAAAAAAAAAAGAAAGCCCCTACAGAAGGAATAGCACCTACGACGCAAAAGGGGGGACAGCAATTATGCCCTAAATAACATTAGTGCTGCTGCGCCACAAAAAGACCCCACTGCTGACGCAGAAGGAATAGCACTTGCGACACAAAAGGGGGGGACAGCATTTATGCCTTAAATAAAATGAGTGCTGCTGCCCCACAAAAAAAACACAAAAACACTGCTAAAGCAGAAGGAATAGCACCTGGGACACTAAAAGAGGGGACAGCAACCTGAATAGAATTAGTGCTGCTGCACCACAAAAAAAAACACTTCTGACGTAGAAGGAATAGCACCTGCGACACAAAAGGGGGGACAGCAATTATGCCCTAAATAAAATTAGTGCTGCTGCACCAAAAAAAAAACCCCACTGCCGACCCAGAAGGAATAGCACCTGTAACACAAAAGGGGGGACAGCAATTATGCCCTAAATAAAATTAGTGCTGCTGCGCTACAACAAATAAACCCACTGCTGACGCAGAAGGAATAGCACCTGTGACACAGAAGGGGGAGTACTAATATTGCGGCAACAGAACCTGATGCTGCAAAAAAATAAATTGAAAATAAAAAAAAATAAAAAATATCAATGAAAAAAACAGGATCAGTGGGGTGACACAGATGTGTTGTATACACCAACACTTCAGTGGCCCCAATACACTGTGTTACACAAGAATCACAGCACAGCACTACACTGACTGCACTATACTGTGTTACACAAGAATCAGTCCTTCACTACATTGCACTGCAGTACACTGTGTTACACAAGATGAATCAGCATAGCACTACACTGCACTGACTGCACTACACTGTGTTACACAAGAATCAGCCCTACACTACACTGCACTGACTGCATTAAATATGAAAGCCCAATCCACTAACTACCTGCCTATTCTCCACTCTGAATTTCCACTAACACACTACACACTGCTGCCATGTAAGCAGCCTTCTATAGTGTGGGGCGTGGACTTAGCCCCTGAGCCATGATTGGCTCTGACAGGACATTGTGCTGTGATTGGCTGAAGCATACAGGTCAGGTGCATGCTTTGGCCAATCACAAGCACTTAATGCACTGCAAGCATGCAGTGCATTATGGGGTTCTCATCAGCAGAAGAACTTCCCACCGAGCGCCACATTTGTTCGTGTGTTCAGCTAACACACGATGTGTGAGTTGAACTTACGTTCGACTCCAATTGTAGCTCATCACTAATGGCTGGCTTTAGTATAGAGTGCGTGCTACACAGGTATATAAGAAATTACTGTACCTACGTCCTATAACTTTAAGTATAGAAAGAAAAAGAGTTAAGTTGAGGCACTGAGGACTTACTTGGTACAATATGGCCAGCTTTAGGATGGTTAAAGTTCAGAGCCAGCCAAAGCTTTTCATGGTTTTTGGAGTAGCAGGTTTTTAAAGCAGAGCTCCTCCCAAAAGGGGATACTCCGCTTGTCTGCTTCCCTTTTCCTCTGCGCTGCCACATTTGGCACCTTTTGGGGGGGAGCTGGTACCTTGTTTTGACAGGTACCTGCTCCCATTTCTGGCTCAGTTCGCTGCAGCACATGCGCAGTAGGAAACCGCCTGTGAAGCCGCAAGGCTTCACTCCCGGTTTCCCTTAGCTGAGATGGCAGCACCAGCACCCGAGAGCCGATTCAAGAATCCGCTTGGGTGAGGATACTGCTGGATTCCTGGACAGGTAAGTGCCCAAATAGTAAGAGTCAGCAGCTATGTGGGGGGAGGGGGGAGAACTCTGCTTAAAACTGGGTTCACACTATTGCAAATTAGATGCCTGTTCACATATCTCCGGAGCGGCTTCGGTGCAAATTGCACAGGGGTCCTGTGCTTCTTCTGGTCCTTTTCACATCCGAATTCAGCCAAAACGTCTGACTAAAATCAGACCTGAATACGGTGTACAGGGACGCACTGGACCCCTGCTGTGAGCCGCTCCATGCAGCAGTGTGAACCTAGCCTTAATGTTTGTGTCTCATCTAGGGAAATGTACCCTCCCTCCTTCCTGTATTAGTGCACAGAAATAAAGGAACATTTGTCTAACAGGGTCAAAGACAGCAAGAACCTTACCAGAGAGTCTAACCTTTCCACACATTTTCCAACTACCAAAGTGAAAATTTTTTTTTGTGAAGTTCCACTCTAGAGTACATGGAGTTTATAACTGCAACACACGTCATGATACTATTTTAACTATACCAATGTTCCTAATGCAAAATGATAAATAGGACAAAGTTCATATTAAAGTGTGATTAATAGCAAGGAAAAGCAAGCAAATCATAAAAAAAGAGGATGTATGATTATTTGTCTAGGCTTTGTAGAGCTTGACTCATAGTTACTACAGAACTAGGATCAGCTATCAGCCTGACTACAAAAAGTATAGTTTTCAAAGATAAATTTGTGATAGAAAGCCAAAGCTTTACAACCTGGACTTTTTTTTTGGTAAATTCCATCATTCCTGTGTAATAAAAATTTCTGCTTGGTAATCATGAGATAATCCACATGTCAAATGTTTTTTGAAACATGAATCAATCCTTGCTACAACCAATGTAACAGAAGAAGGGTAACACAGAGATTCATTTGGTTGGTAAATGTTACCTGCCACTGCCAGTAATATGCGAGGAGTCAAGGAATGCCCTAGTCTCAGGTTACCTGCTCACTGCTTTTTCCTTGATTGGCTCATCCTTGGCAAGGTACAGCCTCTGCGGCACTAAGGGAAGTTTTTGCTAATGTGTTAAATTCTTTCCACTGACGTGGTGCATATATGTGGCCTCTCAGCGGGTGGGGTTTAACGCTGAGAGGCTGCATATATGCAACTCTATGTAAGCAGTTTTCTGCGCCCTGCACGCTCCCAGCACAGGCACTGGCGGGGACTGGAAAGCTCTGGATGCCTACTTGCGATCAGGAGCTTTCTGATCCTATGACTACTGTGACAGCCAATCATAGTGGTCACATTACCTGAATGCCCACGGCGGGAGGGGGTTAAAGTATATTAAAAACCCAACGACTAAAATCTCATATAATGTAATTGTATCCCTGGTCCGCAATTCTAGCAGTGAGGAGCAGCAGTTTCCTTGTTTCTGCTGCTGTTCCTGCTTGTGTTTATAAAGAGACAGGCACCGCTGTACTTGGAGACTGTTATTATAGGGCTTTGAGATAGGCCCAAAGTAACAAAAAAAAATAATAAAAAATAGGCATAGGGCTGCATGGCACAGGGACAGGGGAAACAGGGAAGGATAGAGTTACAGTAAGTTGTAATACAGTTTGGTGGGTGGTCACTTACTGTTATTGGTTGGTTTGTAGAGTATACTGTAGGTGGGACTGCTGGGGGGTATGCAGGGTGGAGGTCCCAAAAAGCGGCAAATCCCTTAGAGCAACAAATTAGAAGGAATTGATGCCCTTTTCCTTCTGGGCCAGCTAGCCTGTCCTACATCAAGGGCAACTTGGACCTCATTCTGGGACAGCTGCAGTCGGCCGCCGCATCCTGGGGCACGGCTTGGCTGCAACAGCAGGTCTCCTCCATGCTCGGTGGGGAGACTCCTACGGGGTGGCGGAACTGCCTCTTCAGCGCACTCGGAAATCTAGGCCTCCAGAGGGCTTTAGCTCCTTAATGTCCCCCAAAGCTCAGCACCAAAGCAGGAGCTCCTTCGGGGATCCTCCAGGCCGCTGACACAGCAATCTCCTGCTGTGATTGCCATGGGCTCTGGGTGGGAACCCTATGCCAGGTGGAGCTCTTCCAGGTGGTGCCACTCCACTACTGTGTCCTTGGTCCCGCCTGCTCAGCGCTGGAGTCCACACAGTGTGGTTGCCTCTGCCAGTGATGCTCCAACTGGCAGGGCAGCCCGACGATGGAGTGTGTCATTTGCAAGTGCCGGCCAGTCGGAAAGAGTGGCCAGCAGCCCTCCACTGCGCATGCCCAGTCAGGTAGTGTGCCCGGTGGGTGGTGTTCTCGACAGTGATACACAGTCCTAGAGCATGAATGCCAGCTGGAAGAGGCCCAGGAGCTCTAGTGGCAGGTTGAGGTCTTCTTGTTGGCACAGCATGCTGGGCAGATGGTCAGGATGACCAGATGGAGAAAGCAGCAGCCAGGTCTGAAGGGGAGCTGTCTAGCTTTGAAGACGGACATGTACCTGGAACCTCACCAGCAGTGGATTCTGGAGCTGCGGCTGAGGGGCTTCGCCCTGGTCAGCGTGGGGGGTCCCTTGCATCTAATTGTAATTCTTTGCAGGCTGCCTTATATGCTGTATTCAATTTGGGGTTGGGGAAGAGTAAGGCTGCAGGTTTAGGCGTTTTTCCTTTTTTGGTACCTGCACCCCGCGCTCCTCACATAGCGGAATCTGGGGCTGCTGCCTCCAGTGCAGCTTCAAGCCTGCAGGAATTGTTGGCGGGTTTGCAGACTTTGGTTCAGCGGTTTGACGTGGGATCCTTTGCAGTATCAACCCCAGTGGCTGCCTGGGTGGCAGGGGCTGCTGCCTTCCGGCGGAGAAACTGTGGGGTCAGGGCCCAGTTTAGCTGCCGGACAGATGTTGTCGCCGGGGGCTCAGTCGACTGCACCGGCAACAGGGAATAACGTGGAGGACCACAAGTGAGACGCAGTCCACTTAGCCGATTCAGCAAAATGCAAAGTATATGTGTGCTTTGAGGGTCCCCTGGGGGCGCATCTCAAGCCAGAGGTATGGGAAAAAATTAATAAAAGATGAGTGCGTAGAGATAGTTACGTTACTCCCTTTGTAAAAATTCAACTTGGACAGGACACCTGAGGAATCCTGAAGGAAGATGAGGGAAAGCGTTGGTTCCGGTTGATCCCATGCACTTTAAGTAATTGGTTGCAGGTCTTCAGCATCATGGCCAGCATGATAGGGGAGAAGCATCCAGAGAAAGGTTCAGCTCTCATTTGTTATTTGGATGCCATCAGTGAGGCCCATTGGGTGTACGGTGGAGTGGCATGGCTAAGTTATGACAAGCCATTTTGTTAACAGAAAGCCATCCACCCCTGTGCGATGGGATCATAAAGATATCAGCTTATGGATAATGCTAATGATGTCAGCACGGGCTTCTTCATCATTTTTTGCAAGCGGGGCCAGTAGTCCAAACACCCCGGGGCAGTGGTCTTAAAGCGTCTGGGGTATTGCTTGTAGTTTAATAAAGGATCGTGGCAATTCGGCATCGCATGTTGCTTCAAGCACGAGTGCTGCAGATGCAGGAGTGCCCAAACTCTCTCTCGATGCTATAGGCAGGGCAAGGGTCTTTCTAGAGATACTTCAAGTAAAAGGGAGGACGCTGGTGAAGGTAGAAAGGATGTGGCCTTTCTTAAATAAGTATCCAGATCGGGCAGCTGCCCGGTTGTTGGAATCTATTTTTTTTTGGTCGGTTTTGTTATTCTTTGCTCTTTTGCCCGCTTTCCCCAAATGGCGGACAACTTGAGTTCAACCAGGGTGAATCCAAAAGTAGTTTTGGAAACACTCGCCAAAGAAGTTGCTTTGGGATGCATGGCTTGCCCTTTCGCTCACCCCCTCGGACAATTTAGTGGTCCCCCCAAAAAGGAACTTAATACATTTTGTATGATCCATCATCTATCCTTCCCCAAGGGTGGTTCGGTCATTGATGCAATTGACCCGGAGACTTGCGCAGACATTGAGGTGGCTTTCCGGTTGCTGCCAGTGCATTCTCAAACTTTTCACCTGTTGGATTGCAGGTGGTTGGATTTGTTTTATGTTGCCCGCTGTCTACCTATGGGTTGTTCGATCCCTCATGGGCTTTTTGAAACATTGAGCTTGTTTGTTGAATAGGTGGTCCGTAAGGTGTTGGGTGTTAATTTTGTCATCCATTATTTGGAGGGCTTCTTGTGCGTAGGCTCCTCTCATCCAATTTGTGCAGCATTTTGCTGGCCACAATCTTAAATGTTACTGAGCATTTCGATATCCCATTGGCTACGGATAAGACTGAGGGTCTAACTGCAACAATCAGTTTTTTGGGGATAGTTATTGCTTCTCTTGCCATGGAATGTCGCTTGCCTGAGGACAAACTGCTCGTCCTTAAACCTGAGATTCTATACACGGATGCTGATTGTTACACTGACTGTGGAGCGTTCCCTAGTGGCCAGTGGAGTGCAGAGCGTTGGCTGGATGAGGGGCAAGAGGCTGGTTTCTTTTTTGTTTACAAATGATTTTTATTATTGTAAAGGTCAAAATCCAATACACTCATGTAAAAAGAATGTAGATATTGATAACATTAAATATATATTATACATATGGGCGAAGTAGAAGATGGATGGTAATGATGTAACAAGAAAAATATGATATACATTACATTCACAGTTATTCAGTATCAAAATAGTGTTCTTTCAGCAAGAAAAATAGAATATGAAGTTACATAAGCATTATAAGTTTGTGAGAGATCAAGCAAGGAAATTTGATTATTAATGTAACGATAAGTCCCAAGAGGTCCATTTTTCTTTTAAAATATGCATAGTATCATAGAGTATATGATGTATACGCTCTGAAAGTTTAATTTGTTCCTGAGGCCATGGAATAGATGCAGAGCACCAGTTAAATGCTATTGTCCATTGGATGGAACCAAAAAGAGTGTGAAGTAGTCTGGTGCTAGGAATGGGTAGATCTGGCATGGTTGTGTAAAAAAGTTACATCTGGGGTGCTAGAGAAATTGTTCTTCCTGTTAGTTGTTCTATTTTGGTCATTGTTTGTTGCCATATAGTAGCTAGATATTTGCAATTCCTGAAAATGTGTAGAAATGTACCCTGTTCAGGGCAGCCCCTAAAGCACAAGGAGAATATTGATAGGTAGAAAAAATAGATTTTGTCGGGGGGGGGGGGGGGGGGGTAGATACCACCTGGTATGTGGCTTAGTTGCCGTTTCTCTGACGAATATTGCTCTGGTATATTTTTGTAAATTTCGTAACATAATGTCCCATTCATCTGGGGAAAAGGATTGGTCCAAGTCGGTCTTCTATTGGAGCGTTGGTTTAGATTTTTCTGATAAAGAAAAGTAATTTAGACAACGGTATAGCCGAGAAATTAGTCCCCTATCTCTTGGTGAGGATAAGCATATTTGTTCAAAAACTGAACAACGGGTTAATAGAATACTGTTTCTGGAAGAAATTCTCATATAATGATCAATTTGACAGTTCTGATGGTGGGAAGTTATAGTCAGCTTGTAGATCAACAAAAGAGAAAAATTTCTTGTGAAGGATAAGAGATTTCAAACTAGTGAGGTTATGTATTTGCTAAAAAGCAAACGTATTTTGGTTTCTATAGGCAGGGGGGAAATGTGGATCTCCTAGGAAGGATGCCAAGGGAGGAGTGGTGGAGACTAAATTGAATTTGTCTTTTTGTCGATACCATAGTTGATACAAGTGGGCTACAACTGTGTTTGAGGGACAAATCTCCTGAGGTGAGATCGACTTGGACCACAAAAGACCTTGCAGATGGTAAGGGAGAATTGATTGTTCTTAAAAAAAAAGCCAAGGGATTTGATTAGCTGGAGAATACCATTGAGCTAATTGAGTAACTCTCGCTGAAGGATAGTAGAAACCATATATCAGGAAGGCTAAGTCCACCGCTGGATTGAGGTCTATGCATAAGGGAGTAAACCTAGGTTTCTTATTTAGCCAAATCATTTTATTAAATTCTCTTTGGAGAGAGTATAAGGTGTTTTGGGGTATTAAAAGGGGAAGAGCTTCTGCTTCCCTTTCCCCTTCTCTATCCATTCTTTCCTTTCTCTATCAGTTGTATGTTGTTCTCGCTCTATTTTTTTTACACATTTAGCTTGCAAACCTCTCCCTTGCAGTTTTCTTGCTGCTCTCATGTACATGAAGGAAAAACTAAAATAGGCACTCAAAAAGGAACCCCTAATTACCACATGTACAAAATAGTGTAATTCTAATCGGTAATCGGAGTATCTCTGTAAAAAAACAACTAGAGAAACGGAGTTAAAAAACATTATTGGAACTCAACCATCCAAAGGAAAAGTTATATAAAATTGTATATAACAATACTCACTGGGCTGTAAAGAATAAATGTACTTTAATGATTCAAAAAATATTCATCACAAAACAGTGAAAAACGTGCAAAAAATGGTTGCATTAAAATGGTACCAAAATACACATCATACACACCTAAAAACAAACACACACATATCCACCTCTTTCACTCCATATATCTGTATATGAGCCCATATATATATATATATATATATATATATCAATGTATTAGAAAAACATTCAAGGAGTAAAGAGCTGATTATGGTTATCCCATGTATGGTAATGGAACTATGGGAGAGAAGACAGTACAACATGAATGGAAAGTAAACCTTAGATCATTCAATGGTGATGTCCTTTGTAAAAGGTAATGGAAACCTCATAAATGCTGGTACTTGAAAACACTAAATGGAAAGACAAATGAGGAAACATACATTTCTGGTTAGTTCATATTGTTGGATTTTCTACAATGATTTGTGAAGATATGAGCTAATGTGGTCCAGAGGAGGATAAATGTTCGCCAAATACAGATGCACACGCTGAATGTAGCATTGATGATTGATTCAAAAATAGACTGTATGAACTGTGTGTTGGCGTTGGAACTTGGTGTCTGCGTATTCTAAGGCATGGCAGGATCAGAAGGATCTTTTGTCGTGAGCTGGAGTTGGGATGATCAAGATGGAAATGTGCACTCTCTTGTTATACTTCATATGTTTTCATTTTGAACAAGGTGTGTCGGTATCAGACATCAGTCGCAAGTTGATTTTGAATCTTTGGGTGTTCAGGTTTTCACAAAGGACTTTGTGGTCAAGCATGCCTTGAAGGCTTATAGGAAGGGTTTCCATGGCCGGGACAGTCGCTGTCCAGTCACTTTTGGTATGCTGCAGGAGTTGTTGGCTCAGGTGAGTTCAGTATGTGCCTCCGAGTTCGAGTCGCTTTTGTTCAAGATGGCGTTCGTGCTGGCATTTTACGGGGCTCTCCAGATCAGCGAGTTGGTTAGTTTTTTGAAAGCTGTTCAAGGTGAGCTCCTGGCCAATGAGGTGTATTGTTCCAATTATTCTTTGGTCCTATTCATTAGACGTTCTAAAATTGTTCAGGCCGGAAAAGGTACGTATTTAGGTATAAATGTGCGCCTCTGCAGAGTGTGGGGTTTCCACTTTTGCCTAGTTTTCATCATAGAGGAATTCTTGTGGTTACCCCTTCAGCGGCAGGGCTCTTTTCCTGTTCATTAGGATGGTTCGGCCTTGTCCAATTTTACAATTTATATTAATCTTCAGGCGTTGCCTGTCAGCTTTGGGTTATGATGCTAAGAGTTGTTCTTCATACTCTTTCTGCATTGGGGTGGCTACTGAAGCTGCTTGGTGGGGTTTGGAGGAGAAAGTTTTTAAATGCGTTGGCAAATGGGAAAGCGATCACTTAGGTAGTAATGCAGATACACAACCTGAATTTGGTTCTTTGGTGCCTCCCAAGACCGCCAACCTGTTACAGGTACTGGATTATGTTTATTGTTTCTGTTTTAAGGAATGCTATTTTGTTTATTTGTTAATAAATGGCCAAATTTTCTCCAGATTAGTGTCATTCATCATTTGCTCATAGTCATAAGTCATAAATTTGGGAGGTATATATAGGAACAATGTACTAGGTGGAAGACATCTGTGTACCCTAGTCAAGATAGGCCCAAAGAAAACAAAATAAATAGGCGTAGGGCCACATGACGGGGGGCCAGAGAAAACAGGGCAGACTAGGATTAAGTTGCAATGCAGTTTGGTGGGTGGTCACTTACTTTTATTGCCTGGTTTGAAGAATTTAATTTGGGCTTCTGGGGTGTATGCAGGGTGTAGATCCCAAAATGCAGCAAGTCCCTTGGAGCAATGGATAAGAAGGAATCCCTGCCCTCCCTCTCTGTATTGCATTGGTTTTAATTGTTGTTCTTAAAGTCTTGGTGGCTGGGGTCTTTGGAGGCATTAACATTCGTGGACCAGTTCGTAGTGTGACCCATCTAAGGCATGGGGTCCTCTGTTGGATCCCAGTTAAAGGTGGTGGATTAACTGGTAAGTGGTAACAGGGAGGTATCTGTGGTGAGGTGTGTTTGTCCGTGAACTGGTGTTGCACGGCTGGGGATTGTTAAGTAGTAACACAGATGCACAGCCTGAATTTGGTTCTTTGGTGCCTCCCAAGACCTTTATGTTACAGGTACTGGATTATGTTTATTGTTTCTGTTTCTGTCCTCACCTGTAACTGGTCACTGCAGCAAGGAGCATTGGAAAGGCTTGCCACAGATGCATAAGCCCCTTGCCAGGGCTCTGTGGCTTACACATGTATATTCAAATGTGTGCAACTAAACCCCTGTTTTTAACACATACTGTTGGACAGGCCAGTTCGGTTGGTCCCAGGCTGGTCAGTAAGTTTTTTTTCATATGCGTTGCCTTTCCAATGCTCCTTGCTGCAGTGACCAGTTACAAGTGAGGGCAGTAACCACTTGTTTGTTCTATGGATTATATTGACCAGGCAACACACTGATACCTTTGCTGCCATAGTGCTATGGGCTGGGTTTTCGGTGTGCCCCTGTGCCTTTAAGAAGGGGTGGGCTCCTTTCAGGTTTATCTGCCCTACACCTGTCCATCTGAATGCATGTGATTTCATTGTTGGAGTTACTGTAGGTCCACAGAAAATTGGGCCCCTTGCTGGGGCTCTGTGGCTTGCGCATATAATTGCAAATGTATGCAATAAAACCCATGTTTTTAATGCATACTGTTGGACAGGTCAATTTGGTTGGTCGCAGGGTGGTTGGTAAGTTGAGCTTGGAAGTTTCTTTTTTTTCTTTTCATGCCCTGTCATGTAGCCTGTTAAGTCCACCCACCACACAGAAGAAGAGGATATGAACTGATTGAATTGCTGTGAATGCTGGGAGGAAATGAGGATTGTATGAGAGATAGTTCCATGGAGACTAACCTAGCTTTGTGGACTGAGCAGATAAACTACAAATCCCAATAGTGTCACAACCACTATGTGAATACTTTATATTAAGGGGTGTGTGGGGAGATCCCCTCCTTCCCCCTTCTTCCTCTTTCGGGGATACAATATCATGTCAATTTAGCGGGTGACTGGAAATATGTATATTGTGTGGTCTAATCTTGCTTAAATTTGTGTAATTTACTTGGATATTTTAAATCTTTTGTAAGAGAATAAAAGCGATTTTATTTTATACTTATTCTATGGTGCCTCAAAAGTCCTGCCCCCCCGTATCTTTTTTCTGAGTAAACCTGTGAAATGAAACTGTCTTCCACAATCTCCTCTTAGTAGCAGAGTTTGTCTGTTCCTCACCCAGTTTTAGGCCTCATGCATGGCTTTTTTTGTTTCAGGTAATGACTGCCTGGTATAATTGGTTAATCATACACCTTACTCTAATCTTACAAAATCCCTGACTGTGTATGTGTAAAACGTGTGCAAGTGCAAGAATTGAGGCTGGTTTGAAGCCAAAAGGTAGTCATGCCAAATATTAATTTGATTTTGATTTTTCTTCTGTTCGCTCACTTTGCACCTTGTAAATTGATAAAAATAAAACATTTAAATATATATTTTTAAAAGCACTGTTACTTTAGAGCATTCATTCACACCTGCTTACAACTTTTGCACAGTACTGTATTTGCAATAAATATCCCCCCTTCAGCCCAGTTGTGTAAGAGTGTAAGCTGCTACTTGCAGAGTCATGAATGCAGGAAACAGGAGACATGGGAAACAGTGGCTCCTTTGGGGGGTTAGTGCTACAAAATATTTGATTTTAATGGTTAGTCTGCCACTTTCATTCAAATGACACCTGGTAATCCTGCCATGGTCCTTGTAATTCAGGCACTTCCTGTTATGGGGTGACAATCATTCCTATTTGTGCTCCTGTGTTGTCACCTACGCCTGAAGGAGACCACAAATGGACTTGCTGATGCAAATTTTTCAGGTTTACTTAGGCACAGTCCATTGAAGTCACTAACACGAAGCATTGATGTTCAGCCACTGGTGAAGCAAGTGCATGTAGAAAAACAGCTAAAGACTGGAGAAAATCAAAATGGCTGAGAAAAAAAACAAAAGAACATTTTATGACTAAAAATTGTCAACTGTGTAAGACACATGATAATTTAACAAACAAAATGTCTTCAGTTTAGAACCAAGATCTATTTTAAAACATATGTTGTCTTTCAATGTCCCTGATAGGGAACCATGCATTATACCTCCCATCTTTTTGAGATGGGAAAGAGGGACACCCAATAACAAGAGTATGTAAGCATAGGACACACCCCACATCGCACTCCCTTAAAAGAGAATTCTACACAGAAATTATTAGTTAATTCCTTCATGCCTAAGCCTTTATCTCACACGTGTTGCTTACAAGTTAAAATCAGTATTTTTTGCTAGAAAATTACCTAGAACCCCCTAACATTTTAATATATATATATATATATATATATATATATATATATATATATATATTGTAGCAGGGTGCTGGTAAAACAGCTCCAAATACCTGGAGAAGAGTGGTCGATGGGATCTATGTTCCTCCACGGTTTCTAAGGTAAAATCAGCAAGGACATTATGGTAAAGAGTGCTAGTCTTTAGCCTTTATTTGCAAGGTCTGTTTCGGGCTGGTTTTACTGGGAATCTGATAGTGCTCTGGGTGGGACAGATTCCCAATTCCGTGGACCACAGTTTGTTGGTCTCTGGCTAGGCTTTGATTAAGGCAGCTGGAGCTGGATCTCAGAGAGAGTGTGGATGTCTCCATTACAGGAAGCAAATGGGAGCATGGCTGCTTGTCTCTGAAACCTGGGATATTATCGTTTGTTCCAGAAAGGATACTTACCTGAACAAGGATTTTAAAAGGACTACAAACACAGTAAAGCCCCGTACACACGTACCGATCGTCGGCCGAACGATCGGCCATCTTTTGTCCAGGGCTGTCGTGTCTGTTGAAAACTGCAAAAGACTGCACACGAATTTTGTCGGCCAACAACAGCCGACTGCAGAAGTGATGTCATGTGATGGTTAACTTTCCGTGTGTTTTTTCTTTTCTGAGCATGCCCAGTCCTGCAAATCTGCTGTCTGTCGGCCGAAATCTGTACTGACTGGCGAACAATCGGCCGTTCTGGTGTTGGCCTACAAAAATTTTTATGCCTGCACGACAGATTCTGTTCGGCCGAAAATGCGCTGTCGGCTGTCGGAAGCTTCATACTAACAAGCCTACAATCGGCCGATCGGTCGGCGGCCGAATATTTGCGGCCGACAATCGGTACATGTGTATGGGGCTTTAGGCTCAGTTGAGCGGAAGTTTATATTGTTTGTTTGGCCATGAGCCAGTTTCTTTTGTTATGAACTTTTGAGAGTGCATTAAACCTGACATTTTCTAAAGAAACTGTGAGCGTGTCCCTGCCTTGAGTCTGATCCCCCTACAATATATATATATATATATATATATATATATATATAATTTTTTTTTAGCAGAGACCCTAGAGAATAAAATGGCTATCATTGCAATATTTTTTGTCACACTGTATTTGCGCAGTGGTCTTTCAAATGCAATTTTTTTGGAAGAAATACACTTTTTCATGAATTAAGAAAAAATAAAACAGTAAAGTTAGCCTAATTTTTTTGCAATGTGAAACATGATGTTATGCCGAGTAAATGGATACCTCACATCTCATGCTTTAAAATTGCGCACACTTATGGAATGACGACAAACTACAGTACTTAAAAATCTCCATAGGCGACACTTCAAACTTTTTTTAGGGTTACCTGTTTAGAGTTACAGAGGAGGTCAAGTGCAAGAAGTATTGCTCTTGCTCTAATGATTGTGGCGATACCTCACATGTGGGTTTGAACACTGTGTACATTTACAGGTGTAACTTACTGCGAGCACGGAGGGATGAGGTGCTTTAAATTTTTTTTTCTTATTTATTTTATTGTTTTTTTTTTTTTTTACACCTTACCTTTTATTTTTTTTTATTTTTTATCACTTTTATTGCTGTCACAAGGAATGTTAACATCCCTTGTGACAGTAATAGGCAGTGACAAGTACTCTATAAGACCCCAAATCCCTCCTTTGCTCTTAAAAGCATTCAAAACACCAAGTTTGGCTGTTTTGAATACTGTCATTTTTTTAAAATCTGGCAACTTTAAGGCTCCAGTACCCAGAAGTAATGTCATGACATCGCTTCCGGGTTACTAGATCTGGCTTTATTCGGGTCTCTGGCTAGACCCGGGTGGAGCAGCGGAAGTCGGCAGGAGGGGGTAGACGCTCCCTCCCTCTGCTTGTGATAACGGCTGAGCAGCTGCCGTCTGCTCTAAAAACAGTACCGGGGTGATGCTTGCAGCTGCAGGCATTACCCCGATACAACCCCTTGAACCTTCGAAGTTAAGGGGTTAAATCCACACGTGCTTTTTTTTTTACCACTATTACCGGTATTTCTTTATATTAGCTTTTGAAATTTACAAATGCAGCAATTAAGAATTTGGATAAAAGGTTTAGCACTGGTTAACACTTTTTAAAAGATAAAATGTGCATTATATATACAGCTATATACTGGAGTTAAGACCAAAATGAGGGACAGAGGGACTTTGTTCCAAATCAGGGACAGTCCCTCGAAATTGGGAGCTATGCATGCACAGTATCTCACAAAAGTGTGCACCCCTCACATTTTTGTAAATATTTTATTATATCTTCTCATGTGACAACACTGAAGAAATTACACTTTGCTACAATGTAAAGTAGTGAGTGTACAGCTTGTATAACAGTGTAAATTTGCTGTCCCCTAAAAATAACTCAACACACAGCCATTAATGTGTAAACCGCTGGCAACAAAAGTGAGTACACCCCTAAGTGAAAATGTCTAAATTGGGCCCAAAGTATCAATATTTTGTGTGGCCACCATTATTTTCCAGCACTGTCTTACCTGTATTGGGCATGGAGTTAACCAGAGCTTCACAGATTGCCACTGGAGTCCTCTTCCACTCCTCCATGACGACATCACTGAGCTGATGGATGTTAGAGACCTTGCGCTCCTCCACCTTCCATTTAAGGATGCCCCACAGATACTCAGTAGGGTTTAGGTCTGGAGACATACTTGGCCAGTCCATCACCTTTACCCTCAACTTCTTTAGCAAGGCAGTGGTCTACTTGGAGGTGTGTTTGGGGTCATTATCATATTGGAAGACTGCCCTGTGGCCCAGTCTCGGAAATTAGGGTATCGTGCTCTGCTTTAGTATGTCACAGTACATATTGGCATTCATGGATCCCTCAATGAACTGTAGCTCCCCAGTGGCAGCAGCACTCATTCAGCCCCTGACCATGACACTTCCACCACCATGCTTGACTGTAGGCAAGACGTACTTGTCTTTGTATTCCTCACCTGGTTGCCGCCACGCTTGCTTGACACCACCTGAACCAAATAAGTTTATCTTGGTCTCATGAGACCACAGGACATGTTCCTTAAGCCCCGTACACACGTACTGATCGTCGGCCGAACGATCGGCCGTCTTTTGTCCAGGGCTGTCGTGTCTGTTGAAAACTGCAAAAGACTGCACACGAATTTTGTCGGCCAACAACAGCCGACTGCAGAAGTGATGTCATGTGATGGTTAACTTTCCTTGTCTTTTTTTCTTTTCTGAGCATGCCCAGTCTTGCTAATCTCTGTACTGACTGGCGAACAATCGGCCGTTCTGGTGTTGGCCAACAAAAATTTTAATGCCTGCATGACAGATTCTGTTCGGCGGAAAATGCGCTGTCGGCTGTCGGAAGCATCATACTAACAAGCCTACAATTGGCCGATCGGTCGTCGGCCTAATATTTACGGCCAACAATCGGTACGTGTGTACGGGGCTTTAGTCTGCTTATCTTCAGCAAACTGTTTCTGGCCTTTTTATGCATCATCTTTAGAAGAGGCTTCCTTCTGGGACGACACCCATGTAGACCAACCTGATGCAGTTTGCAGCGTATGGTATGAGCACTGACAGGCGAACCCCCCCACCCCTTCAACCTCTGCATCAATGCTGGCAGCACTTATACATCTAGTTCCCAAAGACAACCTCTGAATATATTGCTGAGCACGTGCATTCAACTACTTTGAATGACCATGGTGAGGCCTGTTCTGAGTGTAACCTGTCCTGCTAAAACGCTGTGTGGCCTTCGCCACCGTGCTGCAGCTCAGTTTCAGGGTCTTGGCATTCTTCCTTTAGCCTAGGCAATCTTTATGTAGAGTAACAATTCTTTTTTTTTTTTCAGATCTTCAGAGAGTTCTCTGCCATGAGGTGCCGTGTTGAACTTCCAGTGACCAGTATGAGAGAGTGAGAGCGATAACACCCAATTTAACACGCCTGCTCCCTATTCACACCTGAAACCTTGTAACACTATCGAGTCACATGACATGGGGGGGGGGGGAATGGTTAATTGGGCCCAATTTGGACATGTTCACTTAGGGGTGTACGTGTACTTTTGTTAAAAGCGGTTTAGACATTAATGGCTGTGTGTTGTGTTAGTTTGAGGGGACAGCAAATTTACACCGTTATACAAGCTGTACACTACTGTACCAGTACTTTACATAATGGCTGTACCATTACTTTACATTGTAGCAAAGTGTAATTTCTTCAGTGTTGTCACAAAAAAAGAAATAATAAAATATTTACAAAAATGTGAGGGTTGTCCTCAATTTTGTGAGATACTGTATGTCTTTTATGTCGCTGAGCTGTTGATCTGTCTCTTGCCAAGGAGTTCTGAAGCTAGTGCTTTGTCTATGCAAGGATCATTTTTACATAATTTTGCCTATAGGCCCTGTTGTCCCTCCACAAATACAGCCAGTGGTGTGGTGGTCAATCAACCTACTAACTTGTATTTGGATTGTGGAAGGAATCATCTGCATTTGGAGCAGACATGAAAACAGAAGAAGACCATATCAACTTTAAGAGTCTGTATCATGTGATTCCAGAACCAGAATGACACCATACATAAAAGAACGTAAAACAGTGTTATGAAAACTGCTAAAAGGGAGGCTGCAGTTCAGCATTCCAGAGATTCCCAACTCCTCCCATTAAAGTCTCTTTGCAATAATCATGCACTCTGTTAACCATTCAGAAATTACTCCTGCCTCTGCCCCACCTCATATTGCTCTCTAGAGGAAACACAGCACACCAAAAGATAGAGCAAGAAACATCGTATATCAAATTCTGAATGTTCGGTTCGCACCAGAACATCTCAAACAGGGGAATATTTCTAGCGAACATCCAAACTCTACTAAAGTCTGTGAGACATGAACATGGAAAATCAAAAGTCCTAATTTTAAAGACTTATATGCAAGTTATTGCCATAAAACGTGTATGGGGACCCGGGTACTGCCCTCGGAGACATGAATCAATGCAAAAAGATGTTTTTAAAACAATCATTTTTACAGAAACAGTGATTTTAATGATGCTTAAAGTGAATAAAAAAAAAGGAAAATTCCTTTAAATATCTTGTCTGGGGGTCCCCTTACTTTGCCTGTAAAGTGGCACATTTGTAAGATGTATAGATCTTTCTGCAGCAATACTGACATTTCTACAGGAAAAAACGTAATTTAAACTTGCTCACAGCTGTAATGTATTGTCCGCTCCCGGCAATACAGATTAAAAAAAAAACGCCAAAATAAAAAAAAGGGGTCCCCAAACTGTTTTTACCCCAATTTTTTAATTTACATCTTCTTTTACAATTATTTTTTTAAATTCAGCTCTCAGCAGGGAAGCCTTAACAACCTATTGTGAGCTCAGCGGGCGAACATCCCGCTAAGTGCTGAGAAAGTTCAGGTGTTAAGCGAGTACCTGAATGGGGGATATTTAGGCAAAAATTATGCCTGGCCCGAACCGTTCATCCATTCCTAGTGGTGCCTGAACATTGTAACCCCTTACAGTTACTTGCTGGTTGCAGGAACGGGCCCTGCTGTTAAAAATTGAAATTACATGCACTTGTCATACAGATGCAGAAAAATTGGGCCTTGGGTGTTGGTGGTGCCTGAACACTGTAACCCCTCACAGTTACTCTTGCTGGGCACAGGAATGTACCCTGCTGTTAAAAATTAGAAACAAAAATTGAAATTACATATACTTGTCAAACAGGTGAAGAAAAATTGGGCCCTAGCTGTTGATGGGGCCTGAACACTGTAACCCCCCACAGTTAATCTTGCTAGGTGCAGGAAGGGGCCCAGCTGTTAAAAATTAGAAAAAAAAATTTAACTGACATGTACTTGTTATACAGGTGCAGAAAAATTTGGCCTTGGGTGTTGGTGGTGCTGTAAACCAAAAACATTGTTGGAAGCTAGCCTAATCAAGATTTGGGAATGGAATAGGCAGCATAAGCAGTCTTCAAGGGATCCCAGATCCCTAGCAAATTCAATCAGCTACATCAGCATCAGGGGCTTGATAGCTGCTGTTGATCCAGGACTGATTCATTTTGATAAATGTCAGCCGGTTAACGAAGTCTGTGGACAGATGCACACTTTTATCCATCACAAAACCTCCAGCAGCACTAAATGTCCATTTAGAAAGCACGCTGGAAGCAGGACAGGCCAGTAGCTTGATTGCATACATAGCAAGTTCTGGCCTGAGGTCCATCTTCAAGACCCAGTAACCCAGTGGATGCTCAGTTGGAAAGGTCTCCAAGTCTGCTCTTGCCCCTAGATAATCCTGCACCATATGCTGCAGATGCTGCTGATGGTTGCTTACACCTAACAGCCCTGGGTGCTAAGGACTAAAGTATTGTTTAAAGGCATCGTTCAGCCGACCGCCTTCTTCACCGCTCCTCCTTTGACCAAACCAAGCCTCAGACACATATTGTCCAGGAAATGGTAACCTCCCAATGTCTAGAAAGGTGTTACACAAATTTTTCTTCAGGGCATCCTCACGATATTTCATCCTCTGCTCCCTCTGCAAAGGCAGGAGGAGCTCTGCAACTTTACTCTTGTAACATGGATCAAGAAGGGCTGCCAACCAGTAATGATCCCTCTCCTTGATACCACGAATCCTCGGGTCCTTTCGCAGGCTTTGCAGCATCAGGGAGCTCATGCAGCGTAAGTTTGAGGAGGCATGAGATTCTGAGTCCTCTGGGTCACTAAGGATGACATTGTCAGGAGCAACCTCTCCCCAGCCAAGCAACCTCTCCCCAGCCACGTATAACTCCTGGGGTTTCTGGGGAATGAAAACCATCCCTTGCAGCCTGCTATACTCCACATCCATGCTGCCACAATCCTCCTCTTCCCCCTCCTCCTCTTCTTCTGTGTGTTTTGTGACCCTGCAGGAATGTTATCTGCATAAAGGGGGCCTTGTGAAGAAAGGATGTCTCCTCTTCCTCTTGCTGTTCTGCCTCAAATGCCCTGTCCATGATTCCACAAAGCGTGTGCTCTAGCAGGAAGACTAGAGGGACAATGTCACTGATGCATACATCATCGCGGTTCACAATCCTTTTGGCCTCCTCAAATGGTGACAGGACAGTGCATTCATCCTTTATCAGCAGCCACTGGCGTGGCAAAAAAAAAGCCAAGCTCTGCTGAGCCTATTCTTACTCACACAGGTACTCATTGATGGCATTCTGCTGCATGTGCAGCCACTGAAGAATTGCCAATGTTGAGTTACACCTGGCGGGCATGTCACAAATGAGGCGGTTGGTGGGCAAGTTGAATTCCCGTTAAATGTCAGCCAGCCGAGCACTGGTATTGTAGGACAGTCGGAAATGGCCACAGACTTTTCTGGCCTGCCTCAGACGATCTTGTAACCCCAGGTACCTGTTCAAGAAACACTGCACGACCAAATGCAGGACATGTGCCAAACGTGGAACATGTGTCAAGTGTCCCTGTCAGAGGGCGGAGAGAAGGTTGGTGCCTCTGTCGCATACAACAATTCTTGACTCAAGCTGCCATGGCATCAACCACCACTGAGCATGCCCCCTAGACAGACCAACTGAAGCACTGCATGACTGACTGCTTGCGTAGCCCCTTGAACGCTTAAGGAGCACTGCTGGTTCAGAGGACAATTCAGCAAAAGAGGCCATAGAGGAAGAAGAAGAAAAGGGGTGGAGCAGACAGATGTGGCAGAATCACCATCAATGTTTTGGAGGCGTGTTGGCGGAACAAGCTCCAGCACTGAACACTGTCCTGCATCGTTCCCAGCTGCCAGCAGAGTTACCTAGTGTGCCGTGAAGGAAATGTAATGTCCCTGACCATGCCTGCTGGACCATCAGTCAGCAGTAATGTGAACCTTCCTGCTGACCACTCTGTCCAACAAGGCCACAACATTGCCTTCCACATGATGGTACAGAGCTGGAATGGCCTTACGTAAAAATACATTTCTTTTTGGAACCTTCCACTGGGGTACAGAACATTCTGCAAATTCACGAAAAGGGGCAGAGTCTACCAGATGAAAAGGCAGCATTTGTAGAGCAAGCAATTTGGCCAAACTAGCATTTCGATGCTGAACATGTGGATGCCTGGGACAGTATTTTTTTTTTTTTATGGTTCAGCAACTGGGGTAGTGAAATGTGCCTGCTGGTCAAATCAACAGGTTGTGTACTGCTGGCAGATTGGGTCCAAGTACCTGTGGCACCCATTGCTATACCATCATCCCTCTCAGTGCAGGTTTTTAACCACTTAGGCCCCGGAAGATTTTACCCCCTTCCTGACCATGGCCTATTTTGTGATTCGGCACTGTGTGACTTTAACAGACAATTGCGCGGTCGTACGACGCTGTACCTAAAACGAATTTGACGTCCTTTTTTTTTCCCACAAACAGAGCTTTCTTTTGGTGGTATTTGATCACCTGTGCGATTTTATTTTTTTTATCATGCGCTATAAACAAAAAGCGTCAATTTTGCAAAAATAACAATATTTTTCACATTTTTTTTTATATGAAATTCCCTAAAAAAATGTAAAAATCAAAATTTAACATTTTTGGCCAATTTGTTTTATGCTACCTATGTTTGGTAAAAAAAATCACAAAGCGTATTTTGATTGGTTTGTGCAAAAGTTATTGCGTTTTACTAACGAAGGGAAAGAGTTTTGTAATTTTTGTTGGTTTTTTTTTTTTTTAACGAGTAATGGCGGCGATCTACAATTTTTTGCGGCGGACAGATCGGACCCTTGACTGACATTTTTGACACTTTTGGGGTTACCAGTGACATTACTACAGTAATCAGTGCTATACATATGCACTGTTACTGTAAAAATGACACTGGCAGGGAAGGAGTTAACTATTTGAGAGGGAGGGGTTAAGTGTGTCCCTAGGGGCGTGCTTCTAACTGTGATTGGATGTGGCTACTGGTGTAAGAACAGAGATCAACGGTCCTACATAGCAGAACCGTGTGATCTCCATTCTTACACAGAGGAGAATGACAGCCGCCCGCCTTTCTCCCGCTCTGACGGACAATCGCACACGCACGGTGGGGGGGGGGGCATCCGCGAGCACGCGCTCGCTCCCTAGAGCCTCACAGGCTAGCGACGTAGACCTACGTGGCTTTGCCTGTGTGGGGCTGACTGCCGACGTAGATCAGCGTTAGGCAGTCGGCAAGTGGTTAAGAGCACTTGAGGTATAGTAGGGGTAGAGATCCCAGATGAGGAGCAAGGAGAAGCCTGCATTTTATTATGATGTGGGTCTTTCAGGTGCTGTTGCCAACAGACTGCATGGCAGGTTGTCATATGTCTTGTCAAGCATGTGGTGCCCAAAGGGCTGGTGTTCTGGCCATGCTTGATCCGCTTCAGACAGAGATTGCAAACAGTAATGGTGCTGTCTGCTGCACATGTGTTGAAAAAGCCCACACCAATGAACTTTTGGAAGTCAGCGGGGAGTTAGCAGCACCCTGCACCTGTTTAGCTCTGTGGTGGGATGCAATAGGGTGGTTACCCGTAAGCCGGTCTCTGGAGGACATCCTGCCTCGCTGAAGTTGTTCCGTCTCCTCCTCCTTTTCACTTTCCTCCTATATTCTCTCAGGCACCCAAGTGCGATCAATGACCTCATCATCCCCTCCCTCCTCGTCACTAACTTGGCAGTATGCTGCAGCTGGGGGAACATAACTGCTAGTTTCTTGTCCATCATTGTCACCCCCTCTCTCTGGGCTCACGTTATTCCCTTCCTCAACCTGGGAACCAACATCAGAGCATTCAAATTGCGGTGCATCCTCCAGCATCATGTAACTGACACTATGATCAAATAATTCAGGTGACTCCTTCGTGCATGATAGTGAGGGTATGGAAGGAGTAGCTGTGGACAAGGAGCCTGTGGAATAGGCCACTTTGGCAGCTGTGGTGGAAGGCAAACTAGTATGAGCCTGAGTGACAAAGGATGAGGAGGATAAGGACAGCTTGGTTATCCCCTCCACCAACTCTTCTGCATGTTGTGGCTCAATAACATGGCCAGCACCAGAAAAAAGGACAAGTATGCCCTGCCTGCAAAGGATGCACCATGTTCGCGACAACTACTTTTCACTATGGACACAGAGGCTGCTTGCCCTCTTTTAGTGGCCTGTGAGTTTCTGTCTCTCCTTGTTGGCCTTTTGGAAATTATGGGGATTTTTGGGGGGATTTTTATAACTTTTTATTAGAGTGTGGGAAGAGGATATGTTGCTTGGGTGCAATACTTTTGTACTTGGTGCACTATAAACCGTTTTATTATAATTCTTTTTTTTTTATAAAGAACAAAAGAAAACCCCTGCTGATGCAGAAAAAATAGCACCTACAACACAAAATGGGGGACAGCAATTATGCCCTAAATAAAATTAGTGCTGCTGTGCCACAAAAAAAAAACCATGCTGATGCACAAGGGATAGCACCTGCGATTCAGTAGGCGGGACAGTAATTATGCCCTAAATATTATTCGTGCTTGTCAGGCCATAGAAGTACTGGCATTGCTGCCAGTACTAGTCATGGACGCTACTGGCGAACGCCTGTGCGCATGCATGTGCGCGGGAATGCGTTTGCGCGTTCGCACGTGCGCATCAGCGCAGGGCACGTGCGTGGCAGCGCACAGCGTGCAAATTGAGCTCATTTGCTGGCCTATATAAACCCTCCTCTGGCCCCATCAAGTTGCTGGATTATCGTCAGCTTCCTGTGACCTGAATCTTGTTATCTTCCTTGGACTTCCTGTTGTGACCCGGCTTGTTTCTGACCCATCTGATCTCCTCCTGGTGTTTGACCCTCGGCTTGCCTCTCAGACTTTGCTCTCGCTACTACCTGCCTGCTTTCCAGTGTATGACCCCGGCTTGCCTAAAGGACTCTGCTTCGGCCTGCCTGCTCTCCTGTGTATGACCCCGGCTTGCCCCTGTTCTGCTACTTGCCTTTCTATTGGACTGATCACCTGTGCATGACCCTTGGCCCGTCTTTTACTACTTCTCTTGTTGCCTGCCTTACCCGGAGTTCCTGGGAATCATCTGGGGTTCACCACAGGCAACCTGTGCTTCTTGGGACGCTTCACCTCCTGTACCACTTCCAGGGGTGACTCGCATTGAGCTGCAAGCGAAGCCCTCTCTGCACTTCGGCCTCCATCCAGAGTCGTGACAGTGCCGCTGTGCCACGAAAAATTTTCAATATAAAAAAACCCACTGCTGATGCAGAAGGAATAGCACTTACGACACAAAAGGGGAGACAACATTTATGCCCTAAATAAAATTTGTGCTGCTGTGCTACAAAAAAAAAATCACTGCTGATGCAGAAGTATTAGCACCTGCGATGCAGAAGGGGGGACAGCAATTATGCCCTAAATATTATTAGTTCTGCTGTGCCACGAAAAAAAAAAACCTGCTGCTGATGAAGAAGGAATAGCACCTATGACACAAAAGGGAGGACAGCAAATATGCCCTAAATAAAATTAGTACTGCTGCGCCACAAAAAAATCAGTAAGTAATAGCACCTGTGACACAGAAGGGGGAGTACTAATATTGCAGCAACAGAACCTGATGCTGCAAAAAAAAGAATATCAATGAAAAAAAAATGGGGTATACACCAACACTTCAGTGGCCCCACTACGCTGTGTTACACAAGAATTACAGCACAGCACTACACTGACTGCAGTACACTGTGTTAAAAAAGATGAATCAGCACAGCACTACACTACACTGACCGCAGTACACTGTGTTACACAAGATGAATCAGCCCTACACTACAATGCACGGACTGCATTAAACATCAAAGCACAATCCACTAGCTACCCTGCCTAATTTCCACTCCTAACACACTACACACGGCTATGTAAGCAGCCTTATATAGTGTGAGGTGTGGACTTAGCCCCTGAGCCATGATTGGCTAAAGGCACCCTGCCTTTGGCCAATCATGGCTCTGACCAGACATTGTACTTTGATTTGCTGAAGCATACAGGTCAGGTGCATGCTTTGGCCAATCACAAGCACTTAATGCACTGCAATCACGCAGTGCATTACGGGGTGCTCATTGGCGGGCGAACTTCCTGCCGAGTGCCCCATTTTTTTGTGTGTTTGACGAACACACGAACACCCGATGTTCAAGTCGACTTTACGTTTGACTCGAACATTAAGCCCATCACTAGTCATAGCACACATATATTATTTCAGGAATTCTTCACAGAATTATTATACCTGGTGACTAAGGTTTTTTTTTTTTTTCCATGTGGACATTACTTACAGCACATGTAATAATATAACACAGGATTTTTGCACGTCCATATAAATCAATGTGTTTATCTAAGGTGAAATTATTTATGGAAGGTGTGAACCATGTAGCATGAATTTGACAGATCATGTCATAATCTGTGCTTCAAGGAAAGTCCTGAATTTTGATAATGAATTCTATAAAGGCACAGCCTGTTAATAACATTTAATCTCTGAAAAGTGTGGGCAAGAAGTGGGAAATTTTAACAGATGGGGCTTTTGTATTAAAAATTCCTTAATTACCCTTGTGACATCAAAAACAGTACATGAAGATACTTCAGCTTTTAGACTTTGATACTATTGTAACAGTTTAGAGGAAGTGAAAGCGTATGGAAAGAATAATTAAATAGTTCTATTAGGGCATCAATAAAATTGCTATTACATACAGAAATATTTAATTTTCTTATCCTGGGGCATGCTTTCTGAAAACACATTTTATTAAAAATTTGAGAGAATAACGATATTAATCACTAGAGTGCTTTTTGGCATCTACCAAAAACTGGATTTCAGATTTGGGTGGATTGATAGAGGGGCTGTTCAGTGAAACATAGGCATCATCTTGTTGCCTTAAGAGGTAGCACTATCTGAATTCTGAGCCCTTTTTTCTCAGCTGTGAGGGGAGGTGGTACCATAGATAGTTGTAGAATTGAACATGTAACTATGTCAGCAAGCATCTGCCTGATTTTAGATTAAAATGAGTAAATGTGAGTAAAATGTGAGTAAATGACTGCGCAATCTATTATCTTTTTTATTTTTAACACACAAGGGATGATACTATTCAAATATGTATTCAGTTTATTACATTTATATTTTAAAAGCAGCATTATCATGTCATAACCTAGAACACAATATCACTTTAAGGCTACCTTATTGTGCAGGAGCTTCCTGTATAAAAAACACTTCTGCTTTCTGGGTCTTCTATCCGCCCCTGTAGTTTTCTCCAGGCAGCCTGTAGTGGGAGGATCTGCTGTTCTTTTTCACATGCTATGAAAAGTACAAAGATATTGCTGCTACTACCTTTAGGCCTCATTTATGCTTCTTGCCCTTCGAAAAGCATTCAGTACATTTTAGAGGGCAATTGGCAGGTGGTTCAGAGGCGACATGTCCCTTCCTGGATCTTTACTGCCCCTGACTGCTAGTGTAATCGAAGACTAACAGGGAAAAATTGGCATTTGCAAAGGTTTTTTTTTTTTTTTTTTCACATAAAGTAGATTGATACTTTCTGGCTATTAAACCCAACCCTGGGCAAATAAAAAATAATTCTGTGCAGTGAGCCTGAGCCACATTACAAGGGTGTAATAGCTCATTTTGTCAAGGGGAGAGAAGAAACAGTTTTACTTATATGATCTTTCACTCCCCGGCAGGTAGTGCTCCCTCACAATCCAGCGTTTGAATGTCCTTCAGCATCCTTACTTCCAGAGCAGGGCTATGGATCCTGTTCTGGACTTGATGACATCAAGCTGAGGGGACCAATCTACCTGCGGGGAGGAGCAGAGGATCAGGTAAGTAAATCTCCCTTTTTCGTTCCCCTAGACCAGTGGTTGTTAACGAATGATCTATAGTGGGCCTCAAATGTGGCCCCACATGATGTTCAATATATTTAATGCTTAAGTGAACTGTTAATAACTGCAGACTCAATAGAGGAAATGAGAGTCAGAGAGTGTGGACATGTTACATTTTTGGCTGGGGATACGTTCTCAATACAGACTGCTGAGGTCCAAGGGAAGTATGTTGCCCTCATGCTGCAAGTTGGACACTAGAGCTCTAGAATAAAAGATCAATTCACCCTAGCTATGTGGCCACAGCCCCACGTTAAGGAATATTTTTTAAATTTGTCCAGAGTAGGGCTTTAACCACTTTAACCCCCCGAAGATTTTACCCCCTTCCTGACCAGGGCCTATTTTGCGATTTGGCACTGCGTGACTTTAACGGACAATTGCGCGGTCATGCGACGCTGTACCTAAACTAATTTGACGTCCTTTTTTCCCCACAAACGGAGCTTTCTTTTGGTGGTATTTGATCACCTGTGCGATTTTTTGATCATGCGCTATAAACAAAAAAAGAGCGTAAATTTTGCAAAAATAATAATATTTTTCAAATTTTTTTATATGAAATTCCCCCCAAAAAATGTAAAAATCTAAATTTTTTAACATCTTAGGCAAATTTGTTTTATGCTACATATGTTTGGTAAAAAAAAAAATCGCAAAAAGCGTATTTTGATTGGTTTGCGCAAAAGTTATTGCGTTTACTAACTAAGGGAAAGATTTTTGTCATTTTTGTTGTTTTTTTTTTTAATGAGTAATGGCGGCGATCTGCGATTTTTTTTTTTTGCGGGACTGCGACTTTGCGGCGGACAGATTGGACCCTTGAATGACATTTTTGACACTTTTGGGGTTACCAGTGACATTACTACAGTAATCAGTGCTATACATATGCACTGTTACTGTAAAAATGACACTGGCAGTAAAGGGGTTAACCTTTTTTGAGAGGGAGGGGTTAAGTGTGTCCCTAGGGGCGTGCTTCTAACTGTGATTGGCTGTGGCTTGAGGTGTAAGAACAGAGATCAACGGTCCTACATAGCAGAACCGTATGATCTCCATTCTTACACAGAGGGGAATGACAGGCGGCTGTGTTTACATTAGCCGCCTGCCTGTCTCCCGCTGTAACGGACAATCGCGAGTGCCCAGCGGACATGGGGTCCGCCGGGCACACGCGGGGGGGGGGTCCGTGAGCGAGCAGGAGCGGGAGTGCGCCTCCGGCGGTGCGCGCTCGCTCCCTAGAGCCTCACAGGCTAGCGACGTAGACCTACGTCGCTTTGCCTGTGAGGGGCTGACTGCCGACGTAAATCGTCGTTAGGCAGTCGGCAAGTGGTTAAGTAATATACATAAATTAATGTTTGTATGCCAAGAGTTCAGCTTTAATTTAACATTGATATGGACTGGTGATCACTTGGCTGGCAACATTTAATATAAAACAAAAATACAGCCCTTCAAACCAGATGAAATGAAACACCAGGTGTATAAAAAGTCCCAAAATTGTAATTCATGCCAAAATCAAACACCACGGTGTATAATTCGTATGAAATTGTAGACATGGTCCTCCACCATCACCGATAAACACACTGACTCTTACTGGATACTGTGGACCACTATTTCCATAATGGTCTAATTCGCATTTGAGTGATTAAATGAGGATCACACAGCCTCTAATCCAGGTGAATCCTAATGGCCCAAAATGCTCATCACATCCAAGGTTGAAGATATATATATATATGTATATAGGAGTCAGTAGAGATCAGCAGGAGAGTCTCATAGTGTAATAGGTTAGGCTCAAGTTTATTAAAACAATAGAATAACACTCACCGAACAGAGAGTAAAATATCGCCTGTAGTTTTCAAAGTGATAGTAGTGTTTCCAACCAACAAAATGGCCGACCTCTGTACGTGACGACATTTGCGTGGAACCGACTCCTACGAATGCGTTTCATCATATAGACATCATCAGGAGCGTGGTTTTGCATGCGCACAGCGCCTTAATATACAGACAAGATCGGAAATTAATCAGTGTCTCAAACAATGCGTTGCAAACAGAAACCAGGTGAAACCAACAGTCTTTGGATGTAGAGCCACATCCGCTCACACCATGTAAACAAAATCGGTAGTATATAAGAAAAAAAAACGATACCAAATACCAAAAAGTTGTATATTATAAGGGGTGGCCAAATCCTAATAAAAATGTGTTTTATATTTCTGTTTTGAATCTGCCATTATTTAATGTTTCTGGTCCTAGCCAACCAATCCTGAAAAGAAGTACTAGTGAACAGATTTAAAAGTCTCTTTCTTTTTAGATAAGTCATTGACATTCTCCCTGATTTCTCTTGCCCATTCCATAGTCCATGCACGCATGAAAAACCTAAACATCTATATTTATGCTCAAAGCATATGATCAAGAGACCTTTTCCGATTGTTAGATTGGTCCTACACATTCATATGTCTCTTGAGGCCTATGACCATCACCTCTACATCTACAGTATCTCACAAAAGTGAGTACACCCCTCACATTTTTGTAAATATTCTATTATATCTTTTCATATGACAACAACGAAGAAATGACACTTTACTACAATGTAAAGTAGTGACTGTACAGGTTGTATAACAGTGTAAATTTGCTGTTCCCTCAAAATAACAGCTATTAATGTCTAAATCGCTGGCAACAAAAGTGAGTACACAGCTAAGTTTAAATGTCCAAATTGGGCCCAAAGTGTCATTATTTTGTGTGGCCACCATTTTTTTCTGACACTGCCTTAACCCTCTTGAGCATGGAGTTCACCAGAGCTACACAGGTTGCCACTAGAGTCCTTTTTCACTCCTCCATGACGACATCATGGAGCTGGTGGATGTTAGAGACCTTGCGCTCATCCACCTTCCATTTGAGGATGCCCCACAGATGCTCATAAGGGTTTAGATCTGGAGACATGCTTGGCCAGTCCATCCCCTTTACCCTTAGCTTCTTTGGCAAGGCAGTGGTCGTCTTGGAGGTGTGTTTGGGGTCGTTATCATGTTGGAATACTGCCCTGCGACCCAGTCACCGAAGGGAGGGGATCATGCTCTGCTTCAGTATGTCACAGTACATGTTGGCATTCATGGTTCCCTCAGTGAACTGTAGCTCCCTAGTGCCGGCAGCACTCATGCAGCCCCAGACCATGACATTCCCACCACCATGCTTGACTGTAGGCAAGACACACTTGTCTTTGTATTCCTCACCTGGTTGCCGCCACACACGCTTGACGCCATCTGAAAAAAATAAGTATATCTTGGTCTCATCAGACCACAGGACATGGTTCCAGTAATCCATGTCCTTAGTCTGCTTGTCTTCAGCAAACTGTTTGCAGGCTTTCTTGTGCATCATCTTTAGAAGAGGCTTCCTTCTGGGACGACAGCCATGCAGACCAATTTGATGCAGAGAACAGCGTATGGTCTGAGCACTGACAGGCTGGCCCCCACCCCTTCAACCTCTGCAGCAAACAAAAGAGAAAACAGGCGCCTCTGAGTTAAGACTGCAATTTACTCAAGTCATTACCCCGGAAGATCCTGTGGACGAGCATCACGGCCACCGTGCGGCCCAAGCCTCCATCTCACTGCGGTTTCACCCTGCTGTCCAAGCCTCCATCTCACTGCCGTGACACCCCCCACTTCCTGCTGGACAGGAAGAGGAAGAGAGGAGATGATTACAGACCCACAGTGATGACTCCAAGCTCCAGCCTCCACATGGACACCGGAAGGACCCATCTTGTCTGCTTATACTTACCTTGATGTAAGTTTTTATTACTTGTTTGCCATATTAAATCGCAGTCTTAACTCAGAGGCGCCTGTTTTCTCTTTTGTTTGTTGCATGTTTGGAGATCGCTTCTGCTCCCCAACAGGCTGGCCCTAAGCATTGAGACTATTTTCTCATCTCACCTTAAGACTTTATCATAGCTTTGATGTGCTATTATATGGACTACCGTTTTTATGTAGTGCTAACAGCTTACGCCACTTGTTCCATTTCTAACCTCTGCAGCAAAGCTGGCAGCCCTCATATGTCCATTTCCCAAAGACCACCTCTGGATATAACACTGAGCATGTGCAGGCAACTTATTTGGTCGAATATGGCAAGACCTGTTCTGTGTGGAACCTGTCCTGTTAAACCGCCGTATGATCTTGGCCACCGTGCTGCAGCTCAGTTTCAGGATCTTGGCACTCTTCTTATAGCCTAGGCCATATTTATGTAGAGCAACAATCCTTTTTTTTCAGAACCTCAGAGAGTTCTTTGTCATGAGGTGCCATGTTGAACTTCCAGTGACCAGTATGAGAGAGTGAGAGTGATAACACCAAATTTAACACACCTGCTCCCCATTCACACCTGAGACCTTGTAACCCTAATGAGTCACATGACACAGGAGGGGGGAAAATGGCTAATTGGGCCCAATTTGGACATTTTAACTTAACTTGTAGTAAAGTGTAATTTCTTCAGTGTTGTCACATGAAAAGATATAATAAAATATTTACAAAAAAGTAAGCCGTGTACTCACTTTTGTGAGATACTGTATATTTTGATGTTTCTATTCGATGTTGACCCTCACTGGGCTAGAAGAAAGCCACTCAGGACAGTATCCAGGAGGAGGCACAATAAGGTAGATTTTGACCAGAAGCAGCTGCATGCAGGTAATAGGATACAAGCCAATACACATAACTAATGTGTTAAGTAGTGTTCCCCCCCCCCCCCAAAAAAAAAAAATCGAAACTTCAGCAATTTTAATTACTATTTAATTGTATAAAGAAGTAACATCCTACAGCTTCCTTCAAGCAACCAGTAGAAATTGTTGCAACCACTACAGATGGCAATAATCCATCAACGGGTACCTGCATTAACACACTTTCAGTATCTGCTGGCTCTCAATCCCAGGTGTCACTGACAGCTTAAAGTCATTATAAACCTTCCCACCTGCACCTTGTGTTTTTTACCTGCATAACATGTGCATTGATCTAGTAGTATCATGGTGTCATTTGTTGCCCTGTATGCATGCCCTGTATGCACAGCCTATAGTAAATCATCACATTCCTTTGTCAGGAATTTCTGTTTGTGTAGAAACAGGAGGCATGCAGTATGGCATTGCACAGGTTAATGCATGACCTCTGTCTGTATCCTGAGAATTGACATTTCCTGTGAAGAAACTACAGTACTGTGTAAAAATCATAGGCAGGTGTGAAATTATGCTGTTAATTAGAAATGCATTCAGAAATAGAAGTGTTAATAGTTTATTTTTATCAATTAATAAAAATGGAAGGTAAATGAACAGAAGAGAAAACCAAAATTAAATCAATATTTGGTGTGACTATCATTTGCCTTAAAAACAGCATCAATTCTTCTAATCATACTTGCATGGTTGAGTCGATTAGCCTTGTTTCTATGTCCCATGCATGAAAACATAGGAACAAAGTGCAAAAAATAGCAGCAGGTGCTTTGGACTGATGAGTCAAAATTTGAAATATTTGGTTGGAGCAAAAGGCTGCTTCTTTACAAAGGCCTAGAGAGCAGTACAATAATCAGTGTCTGCAGGCAACCAGTGTTAATTTTGTTGAAGAAACCATTTTCGTCAAAATTTTTGTTAGCAGCCTTTTTACAGTGCCGAAAAACTAAACGAAAAATACACCACACTTTTGTAATTTTCGTCCGCTGCTTGTTTTGTCAACCCTAGTGTCTGTGAAACCCTTGCTGATGTGGTGGATAAGAATATTCAGGAACTGTTTAAAAAGGCAGAGGAGTGAAGGGAGGAAGTAAGCGGAGTCCTCAAGCGCAGACATGTCTGGCTCATGCTCCACTCCTAGGGGACAGAAAACCACATACAGCAGCAGCTGCCCGCCGAATATTCGCTCAATTTTTACAGCATTATTACAGGAAACTGTGCTGTACATAAAGGTATGGTTTTCAGCGGGTCTCGGACTAAATTTAAGTCCAAAAGTGGCAAGGAAGTGCTGTCCAGAGCCTCAATTAAAATGGCGTCGGCTCCCTCTCCCTCAGCTGCCTCAGAATCACCTCACAGCGCTGACCAGTGGCGGCCTGTCCATAGGGGGCACGGGGGCGTCCCCCCCCCAAAAAAGAAGAAAAAAAAAAGATTTAAAAAAAAAATAAAATTTTTAGCCCACTAGGGGCGCCAGACCTAGTGGTGGGATTAGGGGGGGGGGGTGGGGTTTTCCACCGCACGTGCGGCGGGCAGAGGCGCCGATTGACAGCCTTCTGGGGGTCATTGGGGCGCAGAGCAATGCGCCCCGACACTCCCCACTTTACTGATGTCCTGGCTGTGATTGGTCCAGACTCCAGCCTGGGCCAATCACAGGAGGACATCCCGGGACCTGGTGACGTGAAGCGTGGGGACGGTGCACCGCCCCGGCGTCAAGTGATCACCTTCCCGCCCGCCGGAGAGAGAGGAGAGCCGCGCCCGCGTGAGGAGTCAGAGTGGTCAGGACTCGGAAGTTCGCAGTCTTACAGTCGCAGAAGAAGCACTGCTGCAGGTCACCGTCCGTCCGGTCCATCCGTGAGTGTCAGTGAGGTAAGTTCGTGATGCCTCAGGGGGGGCCCGCCCGGCCAACACACTGTCACTGACAGCTTTGAAGGGGGCACGCACGCACGCTGATCTCTGCATTGGGGGCATCATTTATGCTGGTCACTACATTGGGGGCACGCACGCTGATCTCTGCATTGGGGGCACGTATGCTGGTCACTACATTGGGGGCACGCATGCTGATCTCTGCATTGGGGGCACGTATGCTGGTCACTACATTGGGGGCACACATGCTGATCTCTGCATTGGGGGCATGTATGCTGGTCACTACATTGGGGGCACACACGCTGATCTCTGCATTGGGGGCATGTATACTGGTCACTACATTGAAAGGGGCATGTATGCTGGTCACTACATTGAAAGGGGGTGTGTATACTGGTCACTGCATTGAAAGGGGCATGTATACTGGTCACTACATTGAAAGGGGGCATGTATACTGGTCACTGCATTGAAAGGGGGCATGTATACTGGTCACTACATTGAAAGAGGACATGTACGCTGGTCGCTGCATTGAAAGGGGGCCTGTACTGTGGGGTTTGTGCTAGGGGGCCTGTACTGTGGAATTAGTGCTAGAGGGTCTGTACTGTGGGGTTTGTGCTAGGGGGTCTGTACTGTGGGATTAGTGCTAGGGGCCTGTACTGTGGGGTTTGTGCTAGGGGGTCTGTACTGTTGGATTAGTGCTAAGGGGCCTGCACTGTATGGTTTGTGCTAGGGGGCCTGTACTGTTGGATTAGTGCTAGGGGGTCTGTACTGTAGGGTTTGTGCTAGGGGGCCTGTACTGTGGGGTTTGTGCTAGGGGGTCTGCACTGTGGGATTAGTGCTAGGGGGTCTGTACTGTGGGGTTTGTGCTAGGGGCCTGTACTGTGGGGTTTGTGCTAGGGGGCCTGTACCGTGGGGTTTTTGCTAGGGGGCCTGTACTGTGGGGTTTGTGCTAGGGGGCCTGTACTGTGGGGTTTGTGCTAGGGGGTCTGTACTGTGGGGTTTGTGCTGGGGGCCTGTACTGTGTGATTTGTGCTAGGGGGCCTGTACTGTGGGGTTTGTGCTAGGGGGCCTGTAGTAAGGGGTTTGTGCTAGGGGGCCTGTACTGTGGGTTTGTGCTAGGGGGCCTGTACTGTGGGTTTTGTGCTTGAGGGGTTTGTGTGGGGTTTGTGCTTTAGGGGTGTGTGCTGGGGGGGTCTGTACTGTGGGGTTTGTGCCACTCTCAGTCAGTGTATCCCATAATAGGGTGTCTCTCACAGTATATCCCATAATAGGGCCCCTGTTCCCTATTATGGGATATACTAATACTGATGGACCCCTTAATATGTGATATATTGGGAGAATTTGTTCACGCAAGCAAAATACAGGGGACAAAATGGGTGGAGTCTATAAGGGGTGGGGCTTCTGAGAAATGGGAGGGGTCAAAAGGGAAGGGCGGGGTCTTGCCCCCCACCATCTTAAAACTTCACCAGCCGCCACTGGCGCTGACACAGCAGTGAAGCTATTCCCTCCTCTCCTCACATACCAAACTGAAACAGTCTGCAGTACCTCAGTTTCACAGGATGAAAAGGACATTGAGTCAGTCTCTCCCAATATATTATCACATATTGAACGTATGTTTCAAAAGGCACTTAAACAGACTTCTGACCATATTACTAATAGCCTGACTAAAGAGATAAGGGAGCTGGGCACACGCATAGCTAATCTTGAAACAAGGATAGAGGATATTGAGAATTTTACACAGGACCAAAATACAGAAATTGAGAATCTTAAAGAGGAAAACTTAGTACTTCAGTCTCGTCTAGAAGATTTTGAAAACAGGGCAAGACGCTCCAATTTGCGCATAAGAGGCATTCCTGAATCCATAAGTGACAATGTTAGCCTTGTTTCAGGAATTACAACCTGCTATTCCAGTCGAACGCCTGGAAATGGACAGAGTCCATCGCGCCTTATCTCCTAAAAATACAGAGGGTCCACCCAGAGACATCATCATTAAATTTCATTATTACCTTGCAAAGGAACAGCTCTTATCAGCTGCTAGAGAAAAAGGATCCTTAAATTTTCAGGGTCACGAATACCAAATCTTCGTGGATCTGTCTCCTATCACCATAAATAAAAGAAGAGCTCTTTAACCATTATTACAAATATTGCAGCAAAAACATATCCCCTACCAGTGGGGCTTTCCTTTTTCGGTGCGTTTTACTTTTCAAGGTACTAAATACAAATGTCATTCATCTGAAGATTTTCAAACCACCCTTCAAGACCTTCACCTAACTGAACACCAGAACTTGCAAGGCTCAGAAAATGCTCGACGCAGATCTGCCTCTGGCTCACCGCGCACTTTCTCAAAATCCTCTGGGAAACAAAATTGTCGTGATTCACATAAACATGGTCGCTTCATTTCTCCTTCTCCATCTGCTGAAGATTCCATGGTCTGATGGACCAGATAATTTTTTTATCTCCTCTGTCTTATGCCAATGTGTCCCATGTTGGTCATCCAATTTCTTTTTCCTAGAAAAGACTTTAGTGTTTTTCTTTATCTTGCCAGTATAATATTTCATGGATCTAATCCCTTTTTGCCACATACTTCTAATTTGTTTTTTGAGCTAAATGCTCAAGCTCATACATGTTATAGCAAACTACACTGTGGCACAGAATTCCATTTAGTTCTACTTATTGTAGATGAATCCCTGTTTTTTTAAAGGTTTTTATTGAACAAACAAAACATAGTACACCAAACAACAAAAAAAAGGGCAGTACAGTAGAAAAGAGAGGATACGCATAACATACAAAGCATCCTCTCAAATCAGATGGCAAAATAAAGCATCAGTACAGAGAATATACAGTAGTCATGTAAAAGGAGCACAGCGAAGAACCCCCAGGGGGGGAACACAGTATCACATGTAATATATAGCAATACAGTCAGAGCAGAGGAAGGCACTTTAGACATCTCCTAGGTAGTGTCAGACACCGAGGAGGCAGTAAGGTCAGAGTCTACCCAGAAGGACCAGATCTTAAGGAACTTTTTCGGACAGCCTCTGGCCTCATACGTCATTTTATACAAAGGCAGAGCCTGGTTAACAATAGAGATCCAAAATGGAACGTCAGGGGAGATGAATCCCTGTTGCTTGGTTCAATTAAGTTTCCTTTTTTTTTTTGAATATGGTTATTATTCAGTTTCACTGTGCCACATCCTTTCCTATCTATAATATGTGCTAGAAGACATGGATAACTTCCTTTAGAGCTCTATAAAGTTCTTTGTAGTTGATACTCATTCCTTTGAAATTAATTCTTAGATTTGCAGTATCTTGCACAACTACTACTGGCAGGAGTACTGTAATTTCTGCTCGTTTTTATAGCATAATTCGCTTATACTACTGTATATTTTTTAGTGATTATTAACTTGTGGTTTTCTGTACCTTCCTAGGTTGTTCCGTGCGTCCTCACTTTGTTACCCTCAGTGGCCTCTCCCTTTCAGAGACTACTGACGGTAGCTATTTAGCCTTTGTTGGGGGATTTCCATCTCCCATCAACGGCATACGTTCCTATTGGTTGTGCCTTAACTATTTGTTTTATATATTACCTTCTATGCTAAGCACACAATTGTCCCTTCTGTTTAGTTCTTCCCTTTTCTCTACACATTTCCTCCCCCTTCCCACATCGAGTATGAAACAATTGACAAATTCCACAATGGTATGGTATGCTAGACATTGTTTATATACAGTCTTATGGCCCCCCTAAATATAATGTCCTTGAATGTTCAGGGACTAAATAACCCAAACAAACGTACTAAAGCTTTTCGCAACTTTGCATCATTAAAAGCACATATTTTGTGTCTTCAAGAGACACACTTCACCTTACAATCCACTCCCAAATATTTTAGTCCTAAATATCCTCAAATTTTCACTGCCTCTGCCTCTACAAAACAACGAGGTGTGCTAGTGGCCTTTCATCGGTCTACTCCATTTACTCTTGTACATGAAATCAAGGACCCTGAGGGCAGGTATCTGATCTTCATGGGATACCTTATTGACTCCGTTATCACTATAGTGTCATATTATGCTCCCAACAAAAATCCTATTCCATTTCTTTCGCATCTTTTTCAGGTTGTGGATTCTCATAGAATGGGTGCAGTTATGAGTTGTGGTGATTCAAATCAAGTTATTTTCCCATTTCTGAATAAATCCCCTATATCTTCTTCGAGCAGCCCTAATAAACTCTCATTCTCCCAACTGCTTGCAGAACATAATATGGTAGATTCTTGGAGAGAGGTGAATCCAAACAAGCGTGGATACACATATTACTTGCACCCTCATAAAACTTTCTCCCGCATAGACCATATATTTCTCACTATAGGTCTCATACCTGAAACGATTGCATCTATGGTCATACCAATCACATGGTCTGATCATAATGCAGTATGCACAGTTATTGCTTCAACTATTCCTAAAGCACATGACACTACGTGGTGCCTTAATGACTCTTTATTAACCACTTTACCACCGGAGGATTTTGCTGTCTTACGTCCAGGCCACTTTTTGCGATTCGGCGCTGTGCGACTTTAACTGACAATTGCGTGGTCGTGCGACGCCGTACCCAAACGAAATTTACGTCCTTTTTTCCCACAAACAGAGCTTTCTTTTGGTGGTATTTGATCACCTGTGCGATTTTTACTTTTTGCGCTATAAACAAAAAAAGAGCGTTTATTTTGAAAAAGTAACAATATTTTTAACATTTTTTTATATGAAATTCCCCCCAAAAAAGATGTAAAAACCAATTTTTTTTTACATTTTTGGCTAATTTTTCTGCTACCCATGTTTGGTAAAAAAAATCACAATAAGCGTATTTTGATTGGTTTGCGCAAAAGCTATTGCATTTACTAACAAAGGGAAAGATTTCTGTCATTTTTGGTGTTTTTTTTTTAACGCGTAATGGCGGCGATCTGCGATTTTTTTTGCGGTACTGCGACATTGCGGCGGACAGATCGCACCCTTGACTGACATTTTTGACACTTTTGGGGGTACCAGTGACATTACTGCAGTAATCAGTGCTATAAATATGCACTGTTACTGTAAAAATTACACTGGCAGGGAAGGGGTTAATTTTATTGGAGAGGGAGGGGTTAATGTATGCCTGGTGCTTACTGACGTGTGGGGGGGAGGTGACTATGTGACAGAAGGACAGATCAGATGTCCAGCTATGCTGAACACTCCGATCTGTCACTCCCTGTCACTTGGGAGATCCGCCCGCTTGTGTTTACACAGGCGGGCGGATCTCCACACTAGATCCCCGACAATCGGGGATGAGCGGCGGCGATCGCCGCTGCTCTTCCCCTGGCCCGACTCCCGCTGTGACCGAAAACAGCGGGAGCGAGCCTCCGGCGGCGCGCAAGCGCCGCCCAGAAGGGGGAGTGTCTGACGACGTAGTACTACGTCGTCAGACGATAACGAGCCACTCTGCCGCAGTAATATTACTGTGGGCGGAGGTAAAGTGGTTAAATACATCTCATTGTCTGGATATTAAAAATGCTCACTTTGAATATCTATTACATAATTCAACGCCAGATGTGTCTCCCCTTACTTTATGGGAGGCACACAAACCAGTTATTTGTGGTATTTGTTTGAGACAGGCTGCACTCTTTAGACGTGAACGTAAAACACTTAGCCAGAAATTAGAAACAAACTTAAATACATGCTACACAGTATATCAAAATAATCCTACTTCTTCTAATAAAACTAATCTTGATAAAGCTAGGCTTGAATTTGATCTGTTTCTTACAGAGTCTGCAGATAAGACACTTCGGAGATCGCGTCACAATTTTTACATTAAAGCAAATAAACCAGATTCACCCATGGCCCGCATGCTCGCGTCACTCCATAAACCATTTAAACTCATACGTCTTAAAACCTCGAGAGATACATTTTCCAGCAACTCTATAAAAATTCTTAAGAAATTGAAAACACACCTAGCTACTCTGTATTCATCTGAAAACAATTTGAATTTTTCTGCGGCAAATGAATTTTTTGCTCAACTATCACTACCGACTCTTTCTCAGTCTCAGATGGAATTTATGGAAAAATCAATAACACCAGATGAAGTGTCCCAAGTTATAAAATCACTAAAATTAAATAAAAGACCAGGCCCTGATGGTTTTTCGGTATTATACTACCGGGTTTTTTCCGATTCCCTTTCGCCTATCCTAGCTAAATGCTTTCAATACACTTCTTAATGGCCAATCCTTTAAACAGGAAACTTTAACAGCAATCATCTGTATGCTCCTGAAGCCTCAAACTGATGACACGATTTGGTCGAACTATAGACCCATTTCCTTATTAAATTTAGATATTAAAATTTTAGCCAAAATTATAGCCTCCAGACTATATAACTTCATAGGACAACTCATTCATAGGGATCAAGTAGGTTTCATACCTATTCGCCAAGCTACTGACAACTTCAGACGTGCAACTCTGTTATCTCATATGGCTAAAACACATCGCATCCCCTCGTGTTTCCTATCACTAGACATTAAAAAAGCCTTTGATACCATATCCTGGCCATATATGCAATATACTCTTAGTAAATGGGGTTTTGGCCCAAATTTTTTAAAATGGATCTCTGTGCATTATAACAAACCTAAAGCATATATTAAATACGCAGGCTATAAATCAGACTTGTTTAACATAGAGAGAGGCACGCGTCAGGGGTGCCCTCTCTCCCCTCTCTTATTTGCCCTTCTCATAGAACCTCTAGCACACAGTATTAGAAGTAATCCCTCAATTTCTGGTATAGAACTAGGTGGTCACCATCATAAGTTGTGTTTATTTGCAGATGACATTCTTCTTTTTCTATCATCTCCCCATATATCAGCCCCTAATCTCATTGCTACCCTTAATAAATTTGCTGCTATTTCAGGACTAAATATAAATTTTCAAGAATCTCATTGAGTGAATCTGATTTAAATTTAGCGCAGAATGCGTTACCATTTTCATGGTCTTTGAAGCACATTCCATATTTGGGTATAAAATTTACTCCCAACCATTCTGATCTTTATGCAGCCAACTTTACTCCATTATTGAAAAAAGTTACTGAACTACTGACGAAATGGGCATCACTTCCATTGTCGTGGTTTGGGAAGAGAAATGCAATCAAATGGTTATTCTACCCAAATGTTTATATTTATTTAGGGTCCTGCCAATTCAAATACCTGCACATTTTCTTTGAATCTTACAACATAAAATAATTAAATTCACCTGGGGTTCAAGCAAACCTAGATTGCCCAAATCCACATTGATTCTCCCCAAAACAAGAGGTGGACTGGGTCTCCCCAATTTTGCCACATATTACAAAGCTGCGCAATTGGCACAATTAATTAAGTATCATGCCACTACTGAAATTCCCTTATGGGTTACGATAGAATCTATCTGTGACCCCATCTCAATTTCCAATCTCTTATGGTTACAACCATTAGATCGAAAACATATTACTAATCCAATTACCAAGCATTCTCTCTCCTTATGGGATAGACTAAAGACTAATTATAATTTACAGTCTACACACAATCCACTACAATCTTTTCTGAGAAATCCAGCCTTTTATCCGGCTTGGGAATTCCCGAATTCATTTCGGCATGGTCTAGGTCAGGCCTCTCAAGGCTATTTAATCTGGTCTCTAGCTCTTCTATCTTAAGTTTTCCTGAACTTTGTGAATCGCATCATTTACCACATTCAGAACTTTTTCAATATCTCCAAATTAAAAATTTCTATACCCCATTTATAACAAATGGTACCATTCTGAATCAGCTCTCTCAATTTGAGCATATCTGTATCAAGAACCCACACTCCAGAGGTCTAATTTCTAGCCTATATTCTCAATTGATTATCAATTCAGACGTAGATACACCAAACTATGTCAGGAAATGGGAAACAGACCTTGGCCGTACACTTAACCAATCAGAATGGTCTGAAATCTGGTCTGTAACGAAATCTTCTTCAAATATTATCGCAATTGAATCATCATACAAGGTTCTTTCACGATGGTACTTGGTACCAGCTAGAATCACCAAGTACGCACCAAATTATCCGGCCTTTTGTTTTAGAGGTTGTACGGAATTAGGTACACGTGTTCATATATGGTGGAATTGCTCAATTGCTACAGTTTTTTGGAAAGAAATATTCTCTCTAGCATCTAAATTGTTTGAAATAGATATTACTCCAGATCCGGTGATTGCCATTTTAAATTCAAAACCTGCATGCCTGACACGAAAACAATTCAAATTATTCCTTCAGCTTCTTAATGCCGCTAAACAAACCATAGCCAAAGCTTGAAAGACTACCACTTTGAATCTTGTAGAAGTTAAACATAGGATTAATAATGCATTATTACATGCAAAAATAGAAGCCATGGATTGCGATAAATGTAGTACTTTTATAAGCATTTGGGACCCTTGGATTAAACATGGCCTATCACCGGGTTTTGAGGAACAGGTTCTGAATGCTTGGTAGTTAAGACTTATATTTTATTAACTTTGTATTAACTTTTGTGGTGCAAGTTCTATTCTCGATGCCCTCTCCTTTACCCACTTTACCCTACCCACACCCTGCTGACTTTTTTTTTTTCCCCCCACAGCCATGTTCTGAATACTTTCTCAAAATCTTAATATCTCAGAATATCATATTAATAATTCTACCTTTTTTTTTTGTTCCTTCCTTTTGTGCAAACTTCACTATACAGTATAACATTTATAATACTTCTGTAACAATAACAGTATTTCTACTTCTGTTTTTGTTTTGTAACTTGCTTTATGGCTGTTTTATAAAACTCAATAAAAGTATTGAACGAGAAACAGCCACTTAAGCTAAGCATTACCTGTCTATAAAATAGAGCACAGCCCTATGTTTGTTGTAATAAAATCTAATAAAAAAAAAAAAGGCAGAGGAGTGTGCCATAAAAAAATCCACATATGTGGAACTATAACAACCATAGTTACATAGTTAGTGAGGTTGAAAAAAGACATCAGTCCATCCAGTTCAACCTATGATGTGTGTGTGTGTTTGCTTTTAACCGTACATTGTATACCCCTGTATGTTGTGGTCTTTAAGGTGCCCATCTAATAGTTTTTTGAAACTATCAATGCTCCCTGCTGATACGACTGCTTGTGGAAGAGAATTCCACATCCTTACCGCCCTTACAGTGAAGAACCTCTTACGCATTTTAAGGTTAAACCGCCTTTCCTCTAGTTTTAGTGAGTGGCCACGTGTCTTATTGTATTTCCTTACTCTGAATAGTTTGTTCCTTATGCTAGGGTCGCCAGTACAGTATTTGTACATTGATATCATATCCCCCCTCAAACGTCTCTTCTCTAGAGAGAATAGGTTCAGTGCTTGTAGTCTTTCCTCATAGCTGATGTCCTCCATTCCCCTAATTATTTTTGTTGCCCTTCTCTGGACTCTTTCCAATTCCAGCACATCCTTCCTGAGAACCGGTGCCCAGAACTGGACAGCATACTCCAGATGTGGCCGGACCAGAGTCTTGTAGAGCGGGAGAATAATCTCTTTATTTCTGGAGTGAATCCCCTTTTTTTATACATCCCAGTATTCTGTTGGCTTTGCTTGCAGCTGCTTGGCATTGCATGCCACTGCCAAGCCTGTTGTCTACCAGTACCCCCAAGTCTTTTTCCATCCTAGACTCCCCAGAGGTTCCCCCCCTAGTGAGTAGCTTGCTTTCTGGTTTCTGGCCCCCAAGTACATTACTTTACATTTATCAACATTAAACCTCATCTGCCATGTAGTTGCCCACCCCGTTATTTTGTTCAGGTCCGCTTGCAAGGTTTCCACATCCTGCATAGAAGATATTGGCATGCTTAGTTTAGTATCATCCGCAAATACTGAGATTGTACTAGATATCCCCTCCGCTAGATCATTTATGAATATATTAAACAGGATTGGTCCCAGGACCGAACCCTGGGGGACCCCACTTTCCACACCCGCCCAATCCGAGTATTCCCCATTAATCATCACCCTCTGGACTCTCCCCTGGAGCCAGTTCTCTATCCAGGTACTCACCTTATGGTCCATACCTACCTTCCTTAGTTTGTACAATAAGCGTTTGTGGGGAACGGTGTCAAAGGCCTTTGCAAAGTCCAGATACACCACATCCACAGGCTTACCTTTATCTAGGTGGCAGCTCACTTCATCGTAGAAGGTTAATAGATTGGTTTGGCAAGAACGATTTTTCATAAATCCATGCTGATTACTACTAATTATATTGTTTTCATTACTAAAGTCTTGTATGTGGTCCCTTAACATCCCCTCCAAAATCTTGCAGACTACAGATGTTAGGCTGACAGGTCTATAGTTACCCGGGTACACCTCGGCCCCTTTTTAAATATTGGTACTACGTTGGCCTTTTTCCAATCTGCTGGCACCATACCCCTCTGTAAACTATCCTTAAAGATCAAGAATAATGGTCTGGCAATCAACCATGACTTTTTATCAACTCCTTTCTCTCTTAGCATTGACAAATTTGACAATAGAGGTAAATATCACACTAATGAAAAAGAAAAATAGATCCTTAACTGTCAAAAAGGGCAGCCTTACCTTGGGGTCCTGCCCCAAGTAGTCTTTTTAATTTGATATTAACCTCTATTGTCATTGTGAAAGCTAAAAGAGAGAGAGGAGTGGATAAAAAGTGGTGATTGTTATAATCCACACACTAATGGCATTATTGTAGACTGTGCACTTTTTCTTAGAATGTATCTGAGAATTAGAACTATTGAAATAATAAGCTGAAAGTAAACTGATTCGTATTTTAGAAATAATTATTACCCTCGAGTATGTTTATTATGCTGTGCCAGACTGCCAGTGTCAGTGCCTGTGCAGTGTGCTTGTAGATGCTGAAATGTTTTGCTGTATTCTGTTCAGTTTCTTGAACCGTTAAAGTTCATGTAAATGTGCACTGCATGGTGGCATCATCACACAAAGAGTTTTTTGTTTTTTTATTTTAAGCAATATTCTTGTAACGTCTTTATGTAAGTAAAGAAGTTATATAAAGTTTTTACTTAAATAAAGACGTTATATAACGATTACATCTGTTTCTGTGGTGCATGTTCAAACCTTAATACCATAAATAATAACATATTCGATTTTTCACTCCAGGAGTATATAATGAGTTTGGAAATTGTTAAAAAAATCTATGTGCATGTATTTTTTCCAGGGGTTTTTATGCCTGTGATATCACACATCCTATTTAACCGTTTTCTTCTACTGGCTGGTGGTGGATCATAAAGCTGTAGAGAGCAATGCCATATAATACTGTTAAATAGCTCCCAACTGTCCACGATTCCGAGGGAGTGTCCCTGATTTGGAACAAAGTACCCCTGTCCCTCTTTCCTCCTCATTTGTCCCTCATTTTGGTCTGATCTATAAACACGTAGTTGTATGTAAAATGCCCTATTTATCTTTCAAAAAGTGATTCCCAGTGCTAAACCTTTCATTTAATTTCTAAATCGCTGCATAGTGGTAAAAAAAAAAAAAAAGCACTTGTGGGTTTAACTAATCCTTTTTTGTTTAAATTCTCCTTTAAGATGGTGTGGCAGTGGGTGTGTCCTATGCCTACATATTGTTGCTAATAGGTGCCCCTCATTTCCATCTCAATGCTGTTGTAGCAGTTTCCTGTGAGTCCAGAGTGGAGGAAGTAGGTGAACTGGTGCTGGGTGTGATTCAACTCAGAAAACAACCAGAGCTGCATTGCTGGACTGGTAAGCCTGTGGAGGACAGTGCTGGAGATCAGATGAGTAAAGCAGCCGAAGCTGCTAGGGGAATCCAATTGACTCAAGATGGAATTGGATTTTCAAAAAGGTTCAGTGATTAAACCAATGGTTGATATTTGAGGTTGAAAAGAATAATACCAGACAATAATTTATGTAGTTTGTTAAAGTCTGGGAAAAACAATGACCATTGGAGTGGAGCTTCCCCTGCAACATGTTTCTTTTGTCTAGGGGAACAAAGAAAACAACTATACCTAACTTTTTCCCAGCTCTCCAAGCAGCCGTCAATCTTCTCCTCCTTCTCGGATCCTTCTGGTTGTGGGGAGCCTTTGGCATCCTCACTTACTATGTAGGACCACTGATAGTGCCTGGGACTGTTAAGAGAAGTTGCTTTGGGGGACCGGACATGCAGTTGAGGGAGAGCCTGTGGGATGCTTTTTATTTTCTGCTAGACAAAATGAAGCCCCACTTTAACTGCAATTTTTTTAATTCTTCCCAGAGTTCTACTTAAAAATAGTCAACAGCTGTTGTTGTCTCCCATACAGGAAGGTTAAGTTGGTTACCAATTGTAAAGTAGTACTGTGAGATTCCAGCTGTGGTCTATTACATTATTTTGGGGGATTTGATTGTCACGGAACCATGAACCAGACGTACAACAACAGATAAGTGAAAATAAGAAGGCTTTATTGAAAATCAAGCTGTAAAGCAAAAGTCCAAACGGATGGCAAAACCGAAGCAGAGTCTTTGCGAAGCCAGAGGTCAGGAGCCAGAGGGTAGTCAGACGAAGCCGGGATCAGGAACCAGCAGGGTAGTCAGACGAAGCCAGGATCAGGAACCAGCAGGGTAATCAGACGAAGCCAGGATCAGGAACCAGAAGCAGCAGCAGTCTTAGAAGCATGTGAACACAGGGGGACCAAGCAAGGAACTGAAGCCACAGACCTCCTATATATATGAGCTAGGCATCCAGCTCCTCCCAGTGGGAAGGAGGAGCCGCAGGGTGGGAGGCTACAAGAAACCCAGAAACCAAGATGGCCGCCAGCACATGTCAAACGAAGGAGAACAGCAAGAAGGTAAGACCATGACAGTACCTCCCCCTCAAGGGCCCCTCCTCCGCGGAGTAAAGAACGGTTTCTGAGGGAAGCCTGCGTGGAAGGCACGGAGCAAGGCAGGAGCATGGACATCTGCGGAGGGAACCCAGGAACGCTCCTCTGGACCATAACCACGCCAATGAACCAAAAACTGAACCCGACCGCGGACCAGGCGTGAGTCCAGGATATTGCTCACCTCATACTCCTCACGATTGCCCACCTGGACCGGGCGAGGCCGAGGAACCGAGGAAGTGAAACGATTACACACCAGTGGCTTCAACAGGGAGACATGGAACACGTTGGAAATCCGCATGCCAGGAGGAAGCGCAAGGGCATAGGCTACCGGGTTTACCCTGCGAAGCACTCGGAAGGGACCAACAAAGCGAGGCGCCAGCTTGGGAGTGGGCACTCGCAGGTTGAGGTTGCGGGTGGACAACCATACACGGTCTCCGGCCTGGTAGGAAGGAGCAGGCGCTCGTCTGCGATCAGCCTGGAGTTTCTGGCGCTGCGCAGAGACCTCAAGGAACTTCTGGATCTGTACCCAAGAAGCACGTAGGACGGACAGGTGATCCTCCACAGCCGGAATATCCTGGGGAGAGAATACCTCCGGTAACACGGCAGGTTGGAACCCATAATTGGCCATGAAGGGAGACGTCCCAGAGGAAGAGTTCACCGCCGTGTTCCTGGCAAACTCAGCCCAAGGCAGGAGGTCAACCCAATTGTCTTGGTGATCGGAGACATAGCAACAAAGGAATTGCTCCAAGGCCTGATTGGAACGTTCTGCGGCCCCATTGGACTGAGGGTGGTAGGCCGAGGAGAAGGAGAGATGAATCCCCAACTGGGAGCAAAAGGCGCGCCAGAACCTGGACACAAACTGACTCCCCCGATCCGACACAATCTCCTTGGGCAAACCGTGCAACCGGAAAACCTCCCTGGCAAAAATCGTGGCCAACTCCTGTGCAGAGGGTAACTTCTTGAGAGGAACACAGTGGCACATTTTGGAAAACCGATCCACAATCATGAGAATGACCGTATGGCCTCGGGATGCAGGGAGGTCCACAATGAAATCCATCCCCAGGTGTGACCATGGACGCTCCCCGGTGGCTATGGGTTGCAGAAGGCCCAACGGAAGGTGCCGAGGGGACTTACTCTGGGCACAAACGGAGCATGCCGCTACATATGCGGCGATGTCGGAACGTAGGGAAGGCCACCAGAACAGACGTGAAACAGCCCAGGACAGCTGATTCTTTCCAGGATGCCCCGCGGTCTTGGAGTTATGGTAGGTTCGCAACAACCGAGTGCGCAACTCCTCAGGCACAAAACATCTGCCGTTGGGTCTCCCAGAGGGAGCACCAGATTGAGCCGCCAAAATCTGCTCACCCAGGGGAGAGGTCAGACTGGTGCAAATGGCGGCCAGGATCTGATTCGGAGGTATGACCGAAGTCGGAATCGACTCCTCCCTGGACAGGTCAGAGTACTGCCGTGATAAGGCATCCGCCCTGATGTTCTTGGAACCGGGTAGGTAGGAGACCACGTAATTAAAACGTGACAAGAACAGAGCCCATCTGGCCTGATGTGGTGTCAATCTCTTGGCCTCAGAAAGGTAGGTCAGATTCTTGTGGTCCGTCAGGATGAGGACCGGAACCACCGAACCCTCGAGCAAGTGCCTCCATTCTTTAAGGGCCTGCACGATGGCCAATAGCTCCCTGTCACCAATCTGATAGTTGCACTCCGCGGAAGACAGCTTCCGGGAGTAAAACCCACAAGGAAGCAGAGGACCCTCTGGTGTTCTACGCTGAGACAGAAGGGCGCCTACTCCCGTCTCAGACGCGTCCACCTCGAGGACAAAGGGCAACCCAGGGTTGGGATGCGACAGAATCGGAGCCGACACAAAGGCGGACTTTAGAGCCTCAAAAGCTCGGATGGCCTCGAGCGGCCAGACCTGGGAATTACTGCCCTTCCTGGTCAGATCCGTGAGAGGCTTGGCTAGCATGGAAAAGTCCCTGATGAACTTCCGATAATAATTGGCGAAGCCCAAAAAGCGCTGCAGGGAGCGAAGACCACTGGGCTGGGGCCACTGTAAGACAGCCGAAACCTTCTCAGGATCCATGGAGAACCCCTCTGCGGAAATGATGTAACCTAAGAAGGTTACCTGGGATCGGTGAAATTCGCATTTCTCAAGCTTACCGAACAGCTTGTTCTCTCGTAACCGTTGCAACACTCGTCTGACATCCAGAATGTGGGACTCCATGGATTCAGAATATACCAAGATGTCATCCAAATAGACCACCACACACTGCTGCAACAGGTCACGGAAAACATCGTTGATGAATTCCTGAAAGACTGCGGGCGCATTGCACAACCCAAAGGGCATAACCAAGGATTCATAATGACCGGTCCTGGTGTTAAACGCGGTCTTCCACTCATCGCCCGCCTTGATCCTTACGAGGTTATATGCCGCCCTCAGGTCGAGTTTGGTAAAAACCGTGGCCCCTTTAAGGCGATCGAACAGCTCGGAAATCAAGGGTATCGGGTAAGCGTTCTTGATCGTGATGCGATTGAGACCCCTGTAATCGATGCAAGGCCTCAACTCACCGCCCTTCTTTTTCACAAAGAAAAATCCAGCCCCTGCCGGGGACGAGGATTTGCGAATGTGTCCGCGTGAAAGCGCCTCCTTCACGTACTCCTCCATGGCCTCATTCTCCGCTACCGACAGTGGATAGACCTTGCCACGAGGAGGAACGGCACCAGGTTGTTACTCGATGGCACAATCGTATGGGCGGTGCGGAGGTAGGGCAACCGCGCGCATCTTATCGAATACATCCCGGTACTCCTCGTATTCAGGAGGCAACAGAGAGTCCGAGGAAGTACACAGCAACTTGACAGGCCCATGGATGCAACTAGCCCCACACTGTGGTGACCACGAGAGGATCTCGGCTGATCTCCAATCGAAAGTCGGATTATGCTTCTGGAGCCAGGGGTACCCCAAGACCACCGAGTAGTGTGGAGACGAAATAACCTGGAAGCAGACCGACTCTCTGTGAACGGCACCAATGGCTATCCCCACTGGAAGGGTCTCATGAGTCACGTGTGGCGGCAGAAGGGGTCTGCCGTCTATCGCCTCAAGAGCCAGTGGAGAACTTCGGGCCTGCAGAGGAATGGAATTGGCGGCAGCGAACACACTATCAATGAACAAACCACCAGCACCAGAGTCCACCAACGCCTGGGTCGTCACTGAGCCCCCGACCCAGGAGAGGACAACAGTGATCAGTGGTTTGTCAACACGGGAAACCGGGGACGAGGAGACTCCACCCAAGATCTGCCCCCGACAGGATCTCAGGTGCGAGCGTTTCCCGGACGGTTCGGACATGCCAACCGAAAATGCCCACCGAGACCACAGTACATGCATCGGCCCTCGCGTCTCCGGAGTACCCTCTCCCCCTCGGACAGGCGAGCAAAGCCCAGCTGCATGGGTTCATCCCCAGCCAAGTCATCCCCAGGAGGCATGGGAGGAGAGGGAGGCACGGGTGGGACAGCAAAGGTAGGCGCCAATCTGTTAGGAGGCCTCCGCAGACTCTCCTTAAAGGAAGGTCTCTCCCTGAGTCTGGTGTCAATCAAAATCAGGAAAGAAATAAGAGACTCGAGCTCCACTGGTAGGTCCTTAGCTGCAACCTCATCCTTCAAGGCATCCGAGAGACCATGAGAGAAAGCAGTGACCAGAGCCTCATTATTCCAGCCCACCTCTGCTGCCAGGGTACGAAACTCAATGGCGTATTCAGCTACGGATCGTGAACCCTGTCTGATGGACATAAGGAGCTTCGCAGCAGAGGCAGCACGAGCCGCCACATCGAATACCCTCCGAAGAGAAGCAACAAAACCGGAAAACTCGGCAACCACCGGATTGTTGTTCTCCCATAAAGGGCTGGCCCAGGCCAAGGCCTTGTCCGAGAGCAGCGAAATTAAGAAGCCCACCTTTGATCTCTCAGTAGGAAAGGCATGTGGCAGCAACTCGAAATAAATGCCCACCTGGTTGAGGAAACCTCGGCACTGAGTTGGCTCTCCCCCAAAGCGCTGTGGAAGGGGGGCAGAACCGGTCATACCCCGAAGCACCGCAGGCGCAACAACAGGTGTCGGGGTAGACTCTGGCGCAACAACCGGAGCGGCAGTAGGAGCAGGCCCAGGAGCGACAACCGACCCATCGGCAACGGGAGCGAAATGAGCCTTGCGTTCAAGCAGGATTTGCAACGCCACGGCGAACTGACCCAACAGGTGATCCTGCTGATCAAGTCTGGCAACCAGCGTGGGTAGCGAGGATGGCCCTGTACCGTCAGAATTCATGGCTTGGTCCTAATGTCACGGAACCATGAACCAGACGTACAACAACAGATAAGTGAAAATAAGAAGGCTTTATTGAAAATCAAGCTGTAAAGCAAAAGTCCAAACGGATGGCAAAACCGAAGCAGAGTCTTTGCGAAGCCAGAGGTCAGGAGCCAGAGGGTAGTCAGACGAAGCCGGGATCAGGAACCAGCAGGGTAGTCAGACGAAGCCAGGATCAGGAACCAGCAGGGTAATCAGACGAAGCCAGGATCAGGAACCAGAAGCAGCAGCAGTCTTAGAAGCATGTGAACACAGGGGGACCAAGCAAGGAACTGAAGCCACAGACCTCCTATATATATGAGCTAGGCATCCAGCTCCTCCCAGTGGGAAGGAGGAGCCGCAGGGTGGGAGGCTACAAGAAACCCAGAAACCAAGATGGCCGCCAGCACATGTCAAACGAAGGAGAACAGCAAGAAGGTAAGACCATGACATTGATGCCTGCACAAGAAAGCAGGCAGGTTTCTTTTTTTTGTTTTTCTTTATTTTTCTAGGTTGCTAACAAGAAAAACAAAAACATGGTGGCTGGAGGAATTTCCCCCCCGTCCCCCTAAAGCCTGATTGGGCCCTGCCCCACTCAACCAACAAATAGAGAAGAGAGAGAGCAGTGGGGGTTTTAAATCCTCTTATTGCAAGAGCAGCTGTGGGGTGCTGAGGGCTCAGAAACCCTGAAGAGAAGTACACCAGGGATCGGTGATATGGGATAGGGAGGGTGCCCTATGCTAGTTCACCTTCCATTTTTTCTGTAAAGGTGACCTTACACTTTAAGGTACATCTAGCATGCCTTTCAGTCAAATTCACTACAGTAATTAGTAGGAAATCTGTATTGGCTAGTTTGCACTAGCATAGCTCTCTGAAAAGTATTTGGCAGGCATTGAGAAGGCGTTGTATTGCCTCCTTACTGCCTGTTTTAACTTTTTTAGGCCTCCTTAACATGGAAATTTAGCTTTATCCCCTGGATTTCAGCAGTAAGAATCAGCAGATTCTTGTGGCTGGAATGACAGGTGCATGAGAATATTGGCAGCTGCGCAGTTAGTAGTGGGTGTGAGAGTCTAGACACAGATGCAGATACAGATAGCAGTCAGATGCATCCAGGCTTGGACCCCTGTACCTAACTGCAGGCACCCACTTGGCGTATGGCTAAATGTGAACAGAGATGGCTGCTGTCAGCCTGTCAATTCTTTACACAGGTTGAACGGCCACCACTGTTCGCATGCACCTGTCAAATCTGATTCTTGCCTCTGGAATCTGTTGTAAATGCAAAAGTGGCGCATTTTAGAAGTACCTCAATTTGGTACATGAGTCGCTGTCAGAACCAGAAGTGTCCCAAATGCTTAATGAATTTGGCACATTTCAGCAACTAAAGAGATTATCGCCAGTAAAGTGGCACAGCAGTTTTATTGAATTACCCCCTATACTGTATGTGTATGTGAGTAGGGACCACTTACCAGTAAAGACAAGAGGGCTTGTGCAAAGTCACTCTGCAGCCTGCCATGCCTGGATCATGATGATCTCAGGTTATACTTTCTGCTATATAACATTCCCAATACATTTTTTTTTTTTTAATTAATTTTTTTTAGCATTTCAGGCCAATTTGTATTCTACTACATATTTTTCGTATGAAAAATCCCAATAAATGTATATTGATTGGTTTGTGCAAAAGTTATCGCGTCTACAAACTAGGAAAAAGATTTATGTCATGTTTAATTATTTATAAATAGGAACACAGGATCCCTGTGTCCATTACTGACAGAACAGCAGCCTGCCGTGTTTACAATGGCAGACCACCGTTCTGTCTTCACAGGGAGCGATTGTGGGTGCCCAGCGGTAATCGCGGCCGCCGGACCCGCTGATTGGCCACCCCTGTGGCCAATGGGCGGCGTGGGCATGCCCCTACTAGCAGTCCCTCGAAGCGACGTACAGGTACGTCGTTTCGCAGGGAAGAGCCGACCTGCCGCAGTAAAACTATGGCAGCTGGTCAACAAGCGGTTAATGTAATTGCAACAGCACAGCTCATGACTGAGGGATGTGCAGAATGCAGAGGTTCAGGCTACATAAAAAATGTAAGACTTGACCCTTCTTTTCCCTCCATGATTGACCAGATAACACATATTGTTTGGAGTCGAATGGCCATAGCAGCCTTTTATTACAAAAACAATTAAAATACAACAAGCAAGATAAACAATCCTAATGCATATAGTACAGTAGGCATAAGCAGTAAACAAAAACCTCCTTAATCCTACCCAATCTAAGGTCTTTGAAAGCCTATTTACTCTTGAGCAACCGGTTGTATCTGTTATCCCATGAAAGGTCCCGACCTGCAATTTACACTTACTACCAGATACAACCAACTTAAAACCCCAATGTTACCAGCATATTATAAGGAGAAACACCCATATCTCCAGATGTACCCAACCCGCCTAATTCTCCAGTATTTTATCCAGTACCGCATCAAAGCCCCTATAGACCAACCCCCTGCTTCTATAACTAGGAGTACATGAAGCCATAAAATTGAATGGCCATGGAACAAATGTGCCTAAAAACAAAAACCCATCCACTTAAAAAACCCTCACTCCCAGTATTACAAGGAAATGGTTTGGAAGCCCCACAAACCGAAAAACAAACAGGAAAGGGAGGGTGGGAGAAACCTTTCTGACTCTGTGACAAGCCCTGACTGAGCTCTGACAAGATCTTCCTCCCCTCTACCCCCTGCAGGGCACCCCCTCAACTTTGGGACCCTCCAGTCAGGTAAGTGGAATACATCTTTCCTTATCACACCACTAACTTACTCCACCTCTACTGCCCTCCCCAGTCATGCTGGCCCTCCTCCTAGTTGCATTTAGCTCCAGGGCATGTACTTTTGTGGCAGTCCCTAGCACAAATAAAAAAGCTGGGCTATATTTGGGAAAGGATTAAGCCATCAAAAATATTTCAGTTTTTGCTAGATGCTGGGGAGCTAAATCATCCAACAGTTTCCTAAATCTCTTAAGGATTCTGTTGGTGAGTTTTTTGCCATTCGTTTCCTGGGTTTCATGCTCACTGAGGTCTTTTTTTTTTTTTCACAATTTATTCAAGAATAAAAAGTCATACAAAATGCAAAACAATGGTAAAGTGTCTTAGAGTTAACTTCAAGAAAACAAATAATCAAGTAACATTCAACATTATTAGTGGACAAATGCAGAGAAATATAAATTCTTATGAAATAACTTTATGGCTATAAGGGATGATTGCAGTCCCAAAAAATTATTCGAAAATCCAAGGGGATGAACCTAACACATTTTATCCATAGTGTAGAAGTAAAGAAAGGAGTGAGAAAAAAGTCAGAAAAGAAAGAATAGTAAGAAGGCAAAGATAAGTAGGAAAGAAGGGTAAGAAGGGTGGGGAGGGAAATGGCAAGACAAAGGGTTTGTCTCTCGATTTAATGTGGTATGTGCACAGGTGATTATTTACTGAGGTCATTATGAGGGATCTGCACTCTTCCATTTAGATTGGTTTTGTATCATGAATGTAACAAGACAGGCGGAGGTGGAGAGGAGAGTTGGGGAACTAGGGCAGGGAGACCTTGTCATTGTACTTTTCTAGACAAATATAAAGCCAGGGGCTAACTGAAGCTGGGCTCACGCAGATTCAGGGACTAGCTGAATTTTGATCTGCGTGTGGCCCTGCCTGTCCTGTCAGAAGTTGCTCAGTAGATTGACTTCTGTTAAACAGTACTACTGGAAAACGTTTATTTGAGCAGCCACCGCAGCCAATTAGCTGCAGCACCGATCAGTGTATTCTCTCAGTGGGGGAGTCCCACTGTCCCAATGTCAGTCATATAAAAGCACAGTGGGGAGGATTCCTCCATCACCTTGCTTGTGTGGATGGAAGAATCCTGCCAGCAGAAAAAAAAAAAAAAAGCAATGCGTGTATATCCAGTGTAAGCCCACAAGGGTCCATCAGTAACTTCTGCTGTTGGGCGTACCTTGTATTTTATTAGTGAAAGTCCTTGCTGTAAAAAATAGTCCTTCCCACTAAATGGCAACCCTTTTTTCCCCTGCTGTGTCACGGTTGATGCAAGAACACATTTTAGGATATGTTCAAGGGTTGAAACATACCCATCCTCTTTCTCAATATTGCCATACTTGGAAGGTATATGACGTTCATGACTGTAAAGCTTCCTCCATATGTAAATGATAAAACTATAGTAAATAACGAACAAAGAAAAAGCTGCACCTATGTGGCACATTTAGGAAGAAAGTTTATGGACTGTTTATTCTATCTATACAGTAAGTGATGCAAATGACAGATCATACCTGAGCTAGCAGTAGTAGCTAAACTGGTTTTACAAGACACAATTGTCTTCATAACTGCAGCAAATAATATGTCTGCAAAGAACTGTCATCGAGAAATATCCCCTAAGAAGAACTTCCAGGGGCCTCTAAACAGTTTTGTCGTTTACAATGTCCACCTCCTCTTTGAATAATTTGATGATAAAGTGACAGGCAGCGTCACTGCACAACTGTCATCTTACTAACCCATTGTGTCCATTATATCTTAAAAAGGCAACAAAAGTTCCAGTGAATAGACAGGAAATAAATGACTTCCTTCTATCTTTCTCTTGATACATTAGGCTTTCTTACTGAAAATAAAATGGAGGTGCCAATGCCAAGGTGACCTGTACATTCTCATAGCTCCCAACTGCCCCTGTTTTCCCTGATTTGGAACAATTCCAAATGCAATATTTCTCACGCACACATTCCTGAAAATGGCTGTAGACAACCGTAGACAATCAGAGTGAAGATATCAAAGAAAAAAGGAAGAATCAGCACAAGATGTCCCTACTAGGTGAACCATAAATACATGAATAAAACTGATAAAATATATAAAATTCTTCTTAAATCTTCAAAATTATACAAATACGTGTGTAAAGTGCAACCGTGATCAATAAGTGCTTATTGTGTTGAATAAATATCAATAATAAAATTCTTATTAGGGTGATATAAAAGTGCTCCTATGTTGAATAAATATGACGCTAAAAGTGAAAGCTCTTATTTAAATCATAAATGAAGTGATAAGTAAAAGCGAAAAGTGAAAAAAAGTAAAAATTGAGTAGGTGCCCTATGAAGAGTGAACCCCTACAACCAATAGGTTGCACAATGGGTATATAAAATGAGATAAAACATGTGCCAGTGAGAAAGCAAACAAATGACAATAAGTTGATCTCCAAATGTTCGGTGAATAGAAACAAATAAATTCTCCAATGAGGAAGTCCCACGAAAGCAAAAAGCAGGGGGGTGCAAATGGTGCACAAAAAAAATTGCCAAAAAAAGTGACAACAATAATGTTCTCTATGAAAAGTTCATAAAGGTGCAGTGACACAGGACACTTCCGGTGACAACCCAGTGCGGACTTTGGTGAGCTAAGAATCCACAATTAGGTGTAATGGCCGCTCACCTCCATTAACACTCAAATGAGCGTTTCAGGTATATAAGGTCAACCTGCAGACCCTCTAGATCAGTTTCCAATCGATCGTACTCCTCAAATGCATGGATGTACTGGATAGATAAGGTGGGTTTCTCCTCTAATAGCCTCCAATATGTGGCAATGGCTGTATAATTCCTGGGATACTTTGATCCAGGAGAATGGAGTTTTATAAAATTAAATTTGGGCGCGTCATCTTTTTGTGATGAGCATACCACAGCTGTTCCCATACGTCAAGCTTTAATGTGCTTCTCTTAGAAAACTTCTTTCCAGTCCAACATTCCCAATCACAAATATATTTTAGCACCAAGGGTCCATATTTAGCTATCATCTCTTCCCTTGGGGTCAGTTGGTAGGGTTTACCACACTTAAGCCCCATACACACACTACGAATTTCGGCCTAAAGTTCGTCCGTCTTTTGTCGAGAGTGCGTGTCCATGATGTTGGAATGTGTTCTAGACTGCCAGAATTTTGTCGTCCGACAAAAGATTATGTAGCTACATACTACGCTACAAAAGAGGAAATTAGTTTGTGGACGTGACCCTTCTGGGCATCTTTCGCTGATTTCGGTAGCATTTGTTTGGTAAACGACATTTCGCTATAGTCCGAGACATCATTCGAGGACCAAATATGATGACCGATGATGCTACTCTTGCTGTTGTTGGGCTGGGAGTAATAGCTCTAAGCCGAGCTCTTGGCAAGAAAAAACAAAAGAGGAGCTCCTGGTCCAAAAAGTGGTTTCTCAACCGTGAGCAATTTTCCCACATATCCTTGCTGCTGGAGCTACAAGAAAATAATCCTGATGACTTCAGGAATTATCTGAGGATGATGGATCCCCGTTTTAACCGTATTCTTATGTTTTGTTAATTTATGACATCCTTCTCACTGACCACCAATGTAAGGAGATGTCAGTCTTATGTGAAAAGTGCTCAGTGTAGAGATATAGGTGTTGTATATAGGTAATCTAAAGGTAAATGAACAAACAAAGCTGCGATTCACTATATATAACACTGATCTCGGTACACTGAGTGCTAGTACCTATAACACTGACAGCTGTACTCCAATGAGTGCTATTCCTTATATATAACATTGATATGTGTAGACTGAGTGCCACTCAGTCTACAAATATCATTGTGCACTCAGTGTACTAGTGAATATCACTTGTTAGATGGGCACTGGGCAACACTCATTCAGCCAGGCTGGTAATTATACACACAAACTAAACTGCTGTAATTACCTAAAACTATGTGAACAGGGCAGCCATCATATATTTTAAGGCTCCTACAATTCCCCCAAATATGGCCACTGGCCAGAGGTGTATACCAAATTTGCACTATGTGGGCATTTAAAACGCCATATTTGATCACTACCCCCCCCCCCATCTCTAGCCCCCCCACCCGCACCCTCTTTAACTGCATTGGCCAGGAGTGTACACATGTTGCAGTTGCACTGCAGGAATTATCCACACTGTCACACAGGTGTACCGCCTGGCAAGTGTGACCTATTCAAGTAAATGGGGCCAGTTTTCAAGTCCCCTGCAACTGTGTGCAATGCATGCTCATGTGGGGTCCAAGAGGTTAAAGCAGGTAGTGATGAGGTGATAAACGCCTCCTCACTACCTCCTTTACCCCCTTGGTTGATGTACTGCACAAGGTTGCAGAGCATCTGCTCCTCACTTGAATGGAGCACACTTGGCAGATGCTACACCTGTTAAGTGTGACAGGGTGAACAATTCCTGCTGAGGCATGTGTACACCCTTGGCCACTGCAGTTAAAGGGGGGGGGGGGGTTTCTGGTGTGAAGAGGATATGTATTGGGGGGTGCTTTGGGAGAGGTTCTAGCTTCCTTAGAATTTGTGGGAACTTTGTTCAGTAGGCATGTAGCAAAATTTTACGCCAAACAGTTCTTAAAATCTAAAAGGAGGCAGAGGAGCCCTGTTAAAAAATTGTAAAAATATTTGGACACCTCTTGCACCTCAACGATTTGGTGCCAAAAAATATCCCTGGAAAAAATGTTTAAAAAGTGTGCAAACACAACATTAATCCCAAATGGAAAAATCAAACATAATGCATTGCAAGTAACATTAGAATTTAGCCAGCAGGTCAACAAAGTCACAAATTGTGCACTGTAAAGCAGTAGCAGCCTCCTTGAATTTTTCAATTTCAGAGCAACACTGCAACACATCAACAGTCATCCTGGCAATTGTACAACTGTGAATAACATGACCTGTTACTAAGACAAAAAAGTAAGGCAATGACAAGCAAGTGGCTGAGGTCAGAAATATTTTTTGTTTTGTCAAGTTCATCAGAAACGAATTAATACTTAGTACCTACCCTGTGCATTGTTGTGTGTAACCTGCTTGCCCTTATGACACCTATTCTACTATGAAAGTACACAGTGCAAACATTATGTTCTCTTTGCACTAGTGTCTGTGGCTAGTGTTGAGCGAACACGGACTGTATTATTCGTGTTCGTACCGAATAATTGGATTTTTTGTACCCGAACACGGACACGGACACTTTACTGTATGTTCGGGTAAAAATCCGTGTTCGGTCGTTTTATTTCCGGGTTTTGCATGCTTTGGCGCTCTTTTCATGGCGGGCTTTCAACAGCCAATCAACAATCGTTTAACTGGTGTGCCTTAAGCCATCCCAGCCATGCCTGCAAATGTCTCAGTAGCTGTGATTGGCCGTCTGAAGCATGTGACCAAGTCTTTATAAGTTCGAGGCAGCCGCAGCGGCGTCATTATGCTGCTTAGATTCAGGGACAGAGCACACATCAACGTGCTGGCTGCTGATTAGGGAAAGATAGGCAGGAAAAAACCATTTGTGTCCGGATAGAATTGAGGGACAGGTCGGAGTGTTTAGGCAGGGCGAGTTGTAGGCATTTTAGGGATAGAGTCTGCTGAATTATAGGGTCAGTGTCTTCTACAAACTACAATCGATATTGCTGTGTGGGGGGTGGGGTGAATCTGCACTCAATCCTGATCTACAATCTCTTCTCAATCCTGTTAGGGACAGAGTCTGCTGAATTTTAGGGAAACTGTGTTCTACAAACTACAATCGATATTGCTGTGTGGTGTGGGATTGGAGATAGGCAGGTGTCAGTGATCCACATCCATTTTTCTGTGTGTGAGCTGCAGTGAACACAATCTTTTTGGGCTGCAGTGAACACAATCTTTTTGGGCTGCAGTGAACACAATCTTTTTGGGCTGCAGTGAACACAATCTTTTTGGGCTGCAGTGAACACAATCTTTTTGGGTTGCAGTGAACACAATCTTTTTGGGGTGCAGTGAACAAAATCTTTTTGGGGTGCAGTGAACACAATCCTTTTTGGTGTGCAGTGAACACAATCTTTGTGGGGTGCAGTGAACAAAATCCTTTGTGGGGTGCAGTGAACACAATCTTTTTGGGGTGCAGTGAACAAAATCCTTTTTGGGGTGCAGTGAACAACATCCTTTTTGGGGTGCAGTGAACACAATCTTTTTGGGGTGCAGTGAACAAAATCCTTTGTGGGGTGCAGTGAACACAATCTTTTTGGGGTGCAGTGAACACAATCTTTTTGGGGTGGAGTGAACAACATCCTTTTTGGGGTGCAGTGAACAAAATCCTTTTTGGGGTGCAGTGAACAAAATCATTTTTGGGGTGCAGTGAACACAATCTTTTTGGGGTGCAGTGAACACAATCTTTGTGGGGTGCAGTGAACACAATCTTTTTGGGGTGGAGTGAACAACATCCTTTTTGGGGTGCAGTGAACAACATCCTTTTTGGGGTGCAGTGAACACAATCTTTTTGGGGTGCAGTGAACACAATCTTTGTGGGGTACAGTGAACAGAATCTTTGTGGGGTGCAGTGAACACAATCTTTGGGGGGTACAGTGAACACAATCTTTGTGAGGTGCAGTGAACACAATCTTTGTGGGGTGCAGTGAACACAATCATTGTGGGGTGCAGTGAACTCAATCTTTGTGGGGTACAGTGAACACAATCTCATACTTCTGAAGGTTTGAGGGTGCTGCCTGTTCCATACTCCCCCTACTCCTCATCTAGCCTTTTAGGGGTACAAACAATAGTAATTGGGGCCTAGTGTGGTTGTGTACGTGTGATATACATACACTTTTTTGGGATCATATTTTCTATTCCGCTATTTAATCAAAAACCTTTGGGGATCAGTTAAATTGGGGGATAGTCTGTGTTGGTACGTGTGAGAGAGATCCACCTTTCCAAGTTGTTGGGGTTCATCTCATACTTCTGAAGGTTTGAGGGTGCTGCCTGTTCCATACTCCCCCTACTCCTAGCCTTTTAGGGGTACAAACAATAGTAATTGGGGCCTAGTGTGGTTGTGTACGTGTGATATACATACACTTTTTTGGGATCATATTTTCTATTCCGCTATTTAATCAAAAACCTTTGGGGATCAGTTAAATTGGGGGATAGTCTGTGTTGGTACGTGTGAGAGAGATCCACCTTTCCAAGTTGTTGGGGTTCATCTCATACTTCTGAAGGTTTGAGGGTGCTGCCTGTTCCATACTCCCCCTACTCCTAGCCTTTTAGGGGTACAAACAATAGTAATTGGGGCCTAGTGTGGTTGTGTACGTGTGATATACATACACTTTTTTGGGATCATATTTTCTATTCCGCTATTTAATCAAAAACCTTTGGGGATCAGTTAAATTGGGGGATAGTCTGTGTTGGTACGTGTGAGAGAGATCCACCTTTCCAAGTTGTTGGGGTTCATCTCATACTTCTGAAGGTTTGAGGGTGCTGCCTGTTCCATACTCCCCCTACTCCTAGCCTTTTAGGGGTACAAACAATAGTAATTGGGGCCTAGTGTGGTTGTGTACGTGTGATATACATACACTTTTTTGGGATCATATTTTCTATTCCGCTATTTAATCAAAAACCTTTGGGGATCAGTTAAATTGGGGGATAGTCTGTGTTGGTACGTGTGAGAGAGATCCACCTTTCCAAGTTGTTGGGGTTCATCTCATACTTCTGAAGGTTTGAGGGTGCTGCCTGTTCCATACTCCCCCTACTCCTAGCCTTTTAGGGGTACAAACAATAGTAATTGGGGCCTAGTGTGGTTGTGTACGTGTGATATACATACACTTTTTTTGGATCATATTTTCTATTCCGCTATTTAATCAAAAACCTTTGGGGATCAGTTAAATTGGGGGATAGTCTGTGTTGGTACGTGTGAGAGAGATCCACCTTTCCAAGTTGTTGGGGTTCATCTCATACTTCTGAAGGTTTGAGGGTGCTGCCTGTTCCATACTCACCCTACTCCTAGCCTTTTAGGGGTACAAACAATAGTAATTGGGGCCTAGTGTGGTTGTGTACGTGTGATATACATACACTTTTTTGGGATCATATTTTCTATTCCGCTATTTAATCAAAAACCTTTGGGGATCAGTTAAATTGGGGGATAGTCTGTGTTGGTACGTGTGAGAGAGATCCACCTTTCCAAGTTGTTGGGGTTCATCTCATACTTCTGAAGGTTTGAGGGTGCTGCCTGTTCCATACTCCCCCTACTCCTAGCCTTTTAGGGGTACAAACAATAGTAATTGGGGCCTAGTGTGGTTGTGTACGTGTGATATACATACACTTTTTTTGGATCATATTTTCTATTCCGCTATTTAATCAAAAACCTTTGGGGATCAGTTAAATTGGGGGATAGTCTGTGTTGGTACGTGTGAGAGAGATCCACCTTTCCAAGTTGTTGGGGTTCATCTCATACTTCTGAAGGTTTGAGGGTGCTGCCTGTTCCATACTCCCCCTACTCCTCATCTAGCCTTTTAGGGGTACAAACAATAGTAATTGGGGCCCAGTGTGGTTGTGTACGTGTGATATACATACACTTTTTTGGGATCATATTTTCTATTCCGCTATTTAATCAAAAACCTTTGGGGATCAGTTAAATTGGGGGATAGTCTGTGTCGGTACGTGTGAGAGAGATCCACCTTTCCAAGTTGTTGGGGTTCATCTCATACTTCTGAAGGTTTGAGGGTGCTGCCTGTTCCATACCCCCCCTACTCCTCATCTAGCCTTTTAGGGGTACAAACAATAGTAATTGGGGCCTAGTGTGGTTGTGTACGTGCGAGATACATACACTTTTTTTGATCATATTTCCTATTCCGCTATTCAATAAAAACCTTTGAGGATCAATTGAATTGCGGGATAGTCTGTGTCGGTACGTGTGAGAGAGATCCACCTTTCCAAGTTGTTGGGGTTCATCTCATACTTCTGAAGGTTTGAGGGTGCTGCCTGTTCCATACTCCCCCTACTCCTCATCTAGCCTTTTAGGGGTACAAACAATAGTAATTGGGGCCTAGTGTGGTTGTGTACGTGTGATATACATACACTTTTTTTGGATCATATTTTCTATTCCGCTATTTAATCAAAAACCTTTGGGGATCAGTTAAATTGGGGGATAGTCTGTGTTGGTACGTGTGAGAGAGATCCACCTTTCCAAGTTGTTGGGGTTCATCTCATACTTCTGAAGGTTTGAGGGTGCTGCCTGTTCCATACTCCCCCTACTCCTCATCTAGCCTTTTAGGGGTACAAACAATAGTAATTGGGGCCCAGTGTGGTTGTGTACGTGTGATATACATACACTTTTTTGGGATCATATTTTCTATTCCGCTATTTAATCAAAAACCTTTGGGGATCAGTTAAATTGGGGGATAGTCTGTGTCGGTACGTGTGAGAGAGATCCACCTTTCCAAGTTGTTGGGGTTCATCTCATACTTCTGAAGGTTTGAGGGTGCTGCCTGTTCCATACCCCCCCTACTCCTCATCTAGCCTTTTAGGGGTACAAACAATAGTAATTGGGGCCTAGTGTGGTTGTGTACGTGCGAGATACATACACTTTTTTTGATCATATTTCCTATTCCGCTATTCAATAAAAACCTTTGAGGATCAATTGAATTGCGGGATAGTCTGTGTCGGTACGTGTGAGAGAGATCCACCTTTCCAAGTTGTTGGGGTTCATCTCATACTTCTGAAGGTTTGAGGGTGCTGCCTGTTCCATACTCCCCCTACTCCTCATCTAGCCTTTTAGGGGTACAAACAATAGTAATTGGGGCCTAGTGTGGTTGTGTACGTGTGATATACATACACTTTTTTTGGATCATATTTTCTATTCCGCTATTTAATCAAAAACCTTTGGGGATCAGTTAAATTGGGGGATAGTCTGTGTTGGTACGTGTGAGAGAGATCCACCTTTCCAAGTTGTTGGGGTTCATCTCATACTTCTGAAGGTTTGAGGGTGCTGCCTGTTCCATACTCCCCCTACTCCTCATCTAGCCTTTTAGGGGTACAAACAATAGTAATTGGGGCCCAGTGTGGTTGTGTACGTGTGATATACATACACTTTTTTGGGATCATATTTTCTATTCCGCTATTTAATCAAAAACCTTTGGGGATCAGTTAAATTGGGGGATAGTCTGTGTCGGTACGTGTGAGAGAGATCCACCTTTCCAAGTTGTTGGGGTTCATCTCATACTTCTGAAGGTTTGAGGGTGCTGCCTGTTCCATACCCCCCCCTACTCCTCATCTAGCCTTTTAGGGGTACAAACAATAGTAATTGGGGCCTAGTGTGGTTGTGTACGTGCGAGATACATACACTTTTTTTGATCATATTTCCTATTCCGCTATTCAATAAAAACCTTTGAGGATCAATTGAATTGCGGGATAGTCTGTGTCGGTACGTGTGAGAGAGATCCACCTTTCCAAGTTGTTGGGGTTCATCTCATACTTCTGAAGGTTTGAGGGTGCTGCCTGTTCCATACTCCCCCTACTCCTCATCTAGCCTTTTAGGGGTACAAACAATAGTAATTGGGGCCTAGTGTGGTTGTGTACGTGTGATATACATACACTTTTTTTGGATCATATTTTCTATTCCGCTATTTAATCAAAAACCTTTGGGGATCAGTTAAATTGGGGGATAGTCTGTGTTGGTACGTGTGAGAGAGATCCACCTTTCCAAGTTGTTGGGGTTCATCTCATACTTCTGAAGGTTTGAGGGTGCTGCCTGTTCCATACTCCCCCTACTCCTCATCTAGCCTTTTAGGGGTACAAACAATAGTAATTGGGGCCCAGTGTGGTTGTGTACGTGTGATATACATACACTTTTTTGGGATCATATTTTCTATTCCGCTATTTAATCAAAAACCTTTGGGGATCAGTTAAATTGGGGGATAGTCTGTGTCGGTACGTGTGAGAGAGATCCACCTTTCCAAGTTGTTGGGGTTCATCTCATACTTCTGAAGGTTTGAGGGTGCTGCCTGTTCCATACCCCCCCTACTCCTCATCTAGCCTTTTAGGGGTACAAACAATAGTAATTGGGGCCTAGTGTGGTTGTGTACGTGCGAGATACATACACTTTTTTTGATCATATTTCCTATTCCGCTATTCAATAAAAACCTTTGAGGATCAATTGAATTGCGGGATAGTCTGTGTCGGTACGTGTGAGAGAGATCCACCTTTCCAAGTTGTTGGGGTTCATCTCATACTTCTGAAGGTTTGAGGGTGCTGCCTGTTCCATACTCCCCCTACTCCTCATCTAGCCTTTTAGGGGTACAAACAATAGTAATTGGGGCCTAGTGTGGTTGTGTACGTGTGATATACATACACTTTTTTTGGATCATATTTTCTATTCCGCTATTTAATCAAAAACCTTTGGGGATCAGTTAAATTGGGGGATAGTCTGTGTTGGTACGTGTGAGAGAGATCCACCTTTCCAAGTTGTTGGGGTTCATCTCATACTTCTGAAGGTTTGAGGGTGCTGCCTGTTCCATACTCCCCCTACTCCTCATCTAGCCTTTTAGGGGTACAAACAATAGTAATTGGGGCCCAGTGTGGTTGTGTACGTGTGATATACATACACTTTTTTGGGATCATATTTTCTATTCCGCTATTTAATCAAAAACCTTTGGGGATCAGTTAAATTGGGGGATAGTCTGTGTCGGTACGTGTGAGAGAGATCCACCTTTCCAAGTTGTTGGGGTTCATCTCATACTTCTGAAGGTTTGAGGGTGCTGCCTGTTCCATACCCCCCCTACTCCTCATCTAGCCTTTTAGGGGTACAAACAATAGTAATTGGGGCCTAGTGTGGTTGTGTACGTGTGATATACATACACTTTTTTTGGATCATATTTTCTATTCCGCTATTTAATCAAAAACCTTTGGGGATCAGTTAAATTGGGGGATAGTCTGTGTCGGTACGTGTGAGAGAGATCCACCTTTCCAAGTTGTTGGGGTTCATCTCATACTTCTGAAGGTTTGAGGGTGCTGCCTGTTCCATACCCCCCCTACTCCTCATCTAGCCTTTTAGGGGTACAAACAATAGTAATTGGGGCCTAGTGTGGTTGTGTACGTGCGAGATACATACACTTTTTTTGATCATATTTCCTATTCCGCTATTCAATAAAAACCTTTGAGGATCAATTGAATTGCGGGATAGTCTGTGTCGGTACGTGTGAGAGAGATCCACCTTTCCAAGTTGTTGGGGTTCATCTCATACTTCTGAAGGTTTGAGGGTGCTGCCTGTTCCATACTCCCCCTACTCCTCATCTAGCCTTTTAGGGGTACAAACAATAGTAATTGGGGCCCAGTGTGGTTGTGTACGTGTGATATACATACACTTTTTTGGGATCATATTTTCTATTCCGCTATTTAATTTAACTGGGCCTCCATGCGAGACCTGTGTGCCTTGTTGCGCTGTTTTGAGTACTCCACCAACATGGCCAGTGGCAATGACGCCGTTCTCAGCTTAACTATCCCACTTCTATGCCTCCTTGAAAAAACAATTCGGGCGATGATGGAAGAGGATGTGGCACAGGATGAGGAGGAGGAGGAGGATGAAGAGGTAACATTTCCAAGGCTTTCAGGGCAGTCATTCGCAAGGGGCTCCGAGGGTGGGTTCCTGCACACGCAAACGCCAGGGACGCAATTGTCCAGCAGGGGCACAGTTCTGGAGGATGAGGAGGATGAGGAGGAGGAGGAGCTGGAGGAGGAGATGGAACCATGTTCACAGCAGGGTGGCACCCAGGCCAGCTCATGGCCATCACTGGTGCGTGGCTGGGGGGATACAGAGGACACGGACGATACACCTCCCACAGAGGACAGCCTTTCGTTGCCTCTGGGCAGCCTGGCACACATGAGCGATTACATGCTGCAGTGTCTCCACAACGACCGCCGAGTTGCCCACATTCTAACTTGTGCTGATTACTGGGTGGCCACGCTGCTGGATCCCCGTTACAAGGACAACGTACCGTCCTTAATTCACTCACTGGAGCGCGATCGCAAGATGCGCGAGTACAAGCGCACGCTGGTAGACGCCATGCTGCTGGCATTCCCATCTGACAGCGGGGCCACAGTGGAAGCACAAGGCAGAGGAGGAGGAGGAGGAGGTCGCCAACGCAACCAGGGCACCGCCAGCACCTCAGAAGGCAGGGTTAGCATGGCCGAAATGTGGAAAAGCTTTGTCAGCACGCCACAACAAACAGCAGCACCAGCAGCTCAGATGGAACGTCTTAGCAGGAGGCAGCATTTTACCAACATGGTGGAGCAGTATGTGTGCACACGCCTACATGTAGTGAATGACGGGTCTGCCCCCTTCAACTTCTGGGTCTCCAAATTGGGCACATGGCTTGAGCTTGCCCTTTACGCCTTGGAGGTGCTGGCGTGCCCTGCAGCCAGTGTATTATCTGAACGGGTATTTAGCACGGCTGGGGGCGTTATAACAGACAAGCGCAGCCGCCTGTCCAGAGACAATGTGGACAAGCTCACGTTCATTAAAATGAACCAGGCATGGATCCCACGGGACTTTTCCGTACCTTATGCAGAATAGCAATGGATACCGACCTTACCCACCCATTGTTCCATTTTTGCTCTTTCTCACTCTTTTGGGGTGTACCCTCATTTAAAATTTTTGAAAAGAAGCAGTGTTGGCTACCTCGTCCTCCTCCTCAGGGCCAGATTAATGTAGGGGCTATTGGAGCTGCAGCTCCAGGCCCCTACCTTTTATATAGGCCCCGGGTTGGCCATATTCACTGTTACCGCTCTTCTGTCACTTGTAAACACAGAAGTCTGGCTTCTATGCTCGCTTCCCCAGGCAGCACCCTCAGAACCTCCCCACACAGCGTGAAGGCCGGACAAGGAGGGACAGTTGGCGATGCATGGATGTGTTTATGGGCTTCAGAGACAGCATCCCATGTTGAATTAGGCATGCATGGCTGCACCCTTCCTCCTCTGGGTGCATGGCAAGGCACGGCCCTTAAGGCCCTTCAAAATCCTCAGCACCAAGCCCATGATGCTGTTAATCCGGCCCTGGTCCTCCTCCACCGCCGCTTCCACCTACACCGCCCATAGGTGTGCGCAGCCTATTGCATTAAGGTGTGCACCCCAAAGTTGAAATACACATGCATGTGTTTGCCAGCAGGGAGAGTAATGTATCGGGGCCATGTACCTGTAGGCAAGGAGAAATAGAGCAGAGCAGGTCCCAGGGAGATCTTTCCCATCTCCTCACTGGCAATGCTATGTGCCCTAGGTGATTAGGGTGTGCCCAGGCACACCCAGCACACCCTGTGCGCACGCCTATGTCACCGCCACATCCACCACCACCTCAACCTCCCTCCTACTCCATATGGGCCTCGTCCTTCAGAGATGAAGAAGAACATTGTTTTATTTTTCTGTTTTTTTTTTGTTGTTTTAAGTTATTTCCCTATCCACATTTGTTTGCAGAGCACTTGCCATGCTCTTAATTACGTTTTGCTGCCATTTGCAGCACTCTAGCCCTTTCCTTTGGTGTTTTAGAGCCATTTTAGTGCCTTAAAGTTCGGGTCCCCATTGACTTCAATGGGGTTCGGTGTCCGGGAAAAGTTCGGTAAAAGTCCGGGACACGGACCCGGACTTTTTTTTAAAGTTCGGCCGAACCCGTCGAACACGGACATCTAGGTGTTCGCTCAACCCTATCTGTGGCTTCTAAACAATTCGACCTGTTGACACAAACAGCTCCTTACACCTCTTCCTTCCCCATGGTAATGCACTTTATACTATATACATCAGTACTGTATGGTTTCACACCTTGCTAATGTAGCAAACAGGTAGTTCCTTTTAAGCTTTAAATCAAATCACCAAAAATGGCAATACACAATAACCAACATTAGAATAATACTTACTTGGGCACAAAAGGAGCTTGCTTCTGTTTGTGTATCTTTTTGGCCCTCACTCCGAGTCATGTCCGGGAACCGTTAAGCAAATAATTCCAGATCTGAGGCAGCTGCAGGTGACAGATCCCATGGCTCCAATGTGTGAACTTTGGGGACATCTTGAATGTCCATTTTCTCTGAAATACAACAATAGAAGGTAAAAAAATCACCCCAAACTCACATCTGTTTCTGGCTCCTATTTCTTTGCATTATTTTGCTACCAACCTTGAAGTTGCTGTGGTGGTAAGCTTATTTGTTCAACACTTGACTCCACCATGCTGCACTCTGGACTACATGGCACATTGCTTTCCTCAATAGTGTTCCCACTGGCTTTTGGTTGATCATTTTCTACAGAAACATCATAAAAAAGTGGCATGTCAGAAATTTGACAGGGGGCAAGTTAGCAATGACATGATGCACTGCTTGACAGCTCTTTTCACTAAAAATATTCTGAAATGCACATGGTTACCTCCTAAAAAGCGGGGGCATTAATGATTTAGGGAGCAAAGGGACCAATTACCTGTTTGTTTGGAATGTGTCATGTCATCTGGGACCATGTCATCATTATTTTCCTCCAATGTGGAAGGACCAGGCATGGTAGATTCCCTTCTCCTCATCTGTTGTCTTTGTTTGAGTTTCATTTTTCTCTTTTTTCCTATTTTAAGGTGAAAAATACAATATGGAACAAATATGATTTATTAATAAAAATTTTAGAAAATAATATGCATATATAGTTTATATTTTGCTTCATGTTTTTGAAGTTTAAATACATGACAAATTTGAAAATTAACAAAAGTTTTTATATAAATTAGTATATATACATTTCTAAATAACATACACCAAATATACACAATACATATTGTTTAGACACAACTATTGCTTACTTCTTTTTAGGATATGATGGATGTGACCTAGCTGCTCTTATTCCCGATGCTTGAGATCTGACCATCTTTTCCTGATTTGGTCCTTAGATCAATCCACACCATAAATATTCTTTAGAGATGAAATTACCTACTCTAGAATTCGTTTTTTTTCTGGAGTTTGGCCTTTCATAATTCTCCAGCTTGCCATCATGGTCGTTTTTCTCAAGTATGGCCACCATCTCACCCTTGCTCATAGGTGGGGCTTTTATTTTTTTCTGAGACCAACCACTGCGGCCATGACTGCAACTCCCCGATTCTGCCATCTCCTCCACGATTCTTCCGCCCTCTCACATGTCTGTGTGTCGCATGCAGCTTAATATTCGGCACGTCCACACCCCTGCGTCAGCACACCACTGGAGGTGGAGTTGACGCATGCGCAGTGTTTAAAGGCCGCAAGATTGTTAGATGATTCGCCATCGGAAAGATCTGTGACAGAAAGACGATCGATCGGCAAAGCACGAAACTTCTCAGCAAACGAAGGTACAACTTTATATTAGAGCATGGGTGTTTTGTGGCCTATACAGCTTATATTGGGCCCAGCTTATGGGAAAGCAACATCAACTTTCACTATGTTTTGTCTTGTGTTGTGTCTTGCAGGCATCATGGCTGACAAGTTCACGTCACCAGATTTTTTGCCACATTTCATTGATGAATACAGGCAGATGCCATGTTTGTGGAGAGTTAAAAGTAAAGACTACTTCAATAAACAAAAAAGGAATGCTGCTTTACAGAAAACTGGCAGATTTATGCAAAAGCTTCTGCCCCAATGCAGACATAAATTATGTCAGAAATAAAATTTCAAATCTGCGCAGCACTTTCAAAAGGGAGCTGAATAAAATCAAAGATTCAGAAAAGTCAGGAGCAGCTGCAGAGGATATATATGTACCAAGGCTCTGGTACTTTGAGAGCCTGCGCTTCCTGACTGAGCAGTCTGAACCAAGACTATCGCTCTCTACTCTGCCTTCTACTTCTGCAGAGGGCCCATGTGCTGAAACCCAGGAGGAAGATGTGGAGGAGCCAATTTTGACACAGGTATAGCATTTAAGAATATATTGTCTCCCAAAAATATAATGATGCTAAACAAATATTAACAATATTTAACCACTTCCCCCTAGGTGGACGTCATATGACGTCCAAACTTTGCGGGGGTATACCGGGATGATGCCTCTAGCTAGAGGCATCATCCCGGTACCGTTGTTTGAAGCCGACGGTCGGCTTTCCGTCGGTACCGATCGATGCGGCTCGGGAACCGCTCGATCGTTACCCGGGGGCGGGAGGGGACATCCCCCCCCTCCCGCCGCCTTCCGCGGCTTTTACCGGGGCTCCCGTCCCACCGGGACCCCCCGAGCACCCCGCCGGCACGTCCGCCGGCTGGATGGAGTCCCGATGAATGCCGGAAACGGCATCGATCGGGTCTCCGATGATGTAACCCGGAGGCGGCGTCCATGACGTCACTTCCGGGTTAGTGTGCTGCAAAACGGCGCCAAATTTGAAAAACGGCTGTATGCAAAAACGCAGTTTTCAGCGTTTTGCATACAGGGAAGTGTAGTGGAGGGGTCTAGGGTCTTTTAGACCCTCGATCCCTCCATAAAGTGTACCTGTCACTGCATATTGCTGTCACAAGGGATGTTTACATTGCTTGTGACAGCAATAAAAGTGATCAGATTTTTTTTAAAAAAAAAACTGTAATAAAGTTAAAAAAATAAATAAAATAAATGGGAAAAAAAAAATTAGCTGCCCCGATCACCGTTAGCTCGCGCACAAAAAAAAAACGTATACGGAAGTCGAGCCGTGAATGAAATCGCTGTTCAAACCACACATGTGAGGTATCGCCGCGATCGCCAGAGCGTGAGCAATAATTTAAAAAAAAGAGCTACACTCTAACTCTAAACTGGTAACCGTTAAATAAATTTAAAATGTCGCCAATTGAGATATCTATTGACCGTAGTTTGTCGCCATCCCACGGGGGGGGGGCGCAATTTTAAACCATAACATGTTGGGTATCTATTTACTCGGCATGACATCATCTTTCACAATATACAAAAAAATGGGCTAACTTTACTATTTAGTATTTTTTAAATGCAGTGAAATTAAATTTTTCCCAAAAAAATGGCGTTTTAAAGACCGCTGCGCAAATACCGCGTGACAAAAAATATTGCAATGACCGCCATTTTATTCTCCAGAGTCTTTGCTAAAAAAATATATATAATGTTTGGGGGTTCTAAGTAGTTTTCTAGGAAAAAATACTGGTTTTAACTTGTAAACACAAAGTGTCCGAAATAGGCCTGGTATGGAAGTGGTTAATAAATAAAACAAACGTGAAATTTTCTATACACTATAACATTGTAAAAATGTACAAATTTCCAACACAGGAAAGTGTCAATGTGGAGGAGCCAAGTGGAAGCATGGCGTCAGAGCAACCAATACCCACCCAACCTCCAGAAAAAAGAAGGAAAAAAACAAAAAACTTGGAGGAGGCCACTGCTTCTTTCTTAAGCCAGGCCTCTATGGCCCTCCAAAGAAAGCCAGATGAGGCAGATTCTTTTGGCTTTCTAACTGCCAATAAAATGTGCCTTATGTCAGAGGAGCAACGCCAAATGGCTGAGGTCCTCCTACTACAGGTGCTCAACAAAGGTGTCCGAGGCGAAATCCACGGACACACACACCTTTCGGACTACCAACCACCAGAGGCATACCTAGGGTCTCCAGCGCCCTTGGCGAGGAACTGTATCGGCGCCCCAGGTGACAGGGAGGGGGAGGGGCAGGTGACAGAGACAAAGAGGGGGCAGGTGACAGGGAGGGGGGGAGGCAGGTGACAGGGGGGGGACAGGTGACAGAGAGAGAGAGGGGGGGTGACATTGTGTGCAGTGCATGACCGGATGGAGTTTTCCCAGACACACTATGGGCAGAGGACCTCCTCCCCGGAGATCACACATACCGGTCCGCACACTCTCCTACCTCACAACAGCATCTCGGACTGGCTTCCCGCAGACAAACACTCTCCTCCCCCGTGAACTTGTGACCGGGCGCGCTCCCCCTCACCTCCGATCAGCAACAGCTGCAGCATCTCCACTCATGTCAATGGCAGCACTTGTCCACGAGCAGCTGGGTGGGCGGGACAGCCACCTTCCAGTACAAACATAGCAGGGGGCGGGGCCGCCGCCGGCTCACATCTAAAGCTGTACAGTACATATGATGGGCCGAAGGCAAGGTGAAAAAAGGGGGGGGCGCCGGGCGCGGCGGGGGGGCGCAGGCTGCACGGAGGAGCGGAGGAGCGGTAATTCACTGCTTCACTGCTGCACTGCCAATGTTTTTGCGCCCCCCCTCGGCCTCCGCCCCTGGCGGGCGCCGTTCTGGCCAACCCCACGGTACGCCCCTGCCAACCACCACCTCCACCACAGCCACCACAGCAGCATGGCAGTCAGTGGCAATATGCACCTGATCCCCACCAACCAGCATGGTCTTAAGATTACCACTATGCACATTTATAAATTAATTTCATTTATGATGTGTTTTTTATGTTCCAGATTATTATGTTTTATTTTGGTTATTTGAGCACGGAATGCACTTTTGGTTACACCAATATATTTTTGAATGAGAAGATCTCTATGGTTATTTTTGTAAAAATGTATTTTACAAGTAAATAAAATGGTTCCTACAATAATTGCCTATCTTTTTTTAAAGAATATAGCATCTTTGGAGTAGGCAGCAATGTATGAAACGTGTATTATACGTGTATGAAAAAAATAATAAAGGGACACATAAATAGTTAGATATTTTCCATTAATAATCCACTGATACTGGTGTTGGAGTTAACTTTATAAATAAACAACATGCATAATACATATGCCTCTTTAATTAAAAAATATACAATTATCAGCAGCAGCTTCATTCTTCTCACATTAACCAAGATGAGCATGTGCACTGCATTTCAAACATGAATTTGCCTGCCGCAAGACGAAAGTTCTTTTTTGATACAATGGCTATTATTCGTACACAAATTCTTCTGGGTCGTTATTTGCTTCCGATCATGCGTGTTCCGATTTTAGATTTTTGTCTGACGAATTCTGTACAGACTACACGAAAATCGGACATTGTGTTGATGTACGACAACAATTATATAGCCTGCACATCAGGATTTTTTCGGCCGAAAAGTCGGAGTCCGCTGTCGAAAGCACTATACTAACAATCCAAAAATCGGCAGATCGTTCGTCGGACGAAATTTCCCTTCCGATTTTCTTATTGTGTGTACGGGCCTTTAGACTTCCTCCTTGAGTTTGTACTGTTAAAGGATATAAACAAAATGTGCAGTGCTAAACGTGAATAACATATACTGATGGTGATGAGCCTAAAATAAAGTAAAAATAAAGAAAAATAAAATAAAATAAAGTTGTAATAGCTCAAAAGTAAAAAATGTCCAAAAAATGAAATAAAGAATGAAAAGTTCTTATTGCCACAGTAAATGTGTGAAAGATTGTATTAACGTGCCTTATTATATTTCATAATATATTTCAGCTTATGCCCACTTATCAATGGAATGTGGTCCCTTGCAATTACATAGTAACGAGCCAGACTAACACTCATTCATACACCCTGGACAGCAGACAGCTGTATTTTGCATATAGATGGCAAGACGTTGACATGTTAAACACCATTCCATTCATTCATTTGAACACTTGACAGTTGGATATTTTGCATAGAGATTACTGACACCACCCATAAACAATTGACAATTGCTTACATTAACACATCAGACAAGCTGAACACAGACGGATCGACTCTCCAACAAAACACAGATTCCGATACAAGACACCTCATATTGAAACAGATGCATAGGGAAAACAAAAGCCGTTCATGTCTTGTTTCTGTGAGAGATTTTCTATTGTTAAATTGACCGATAAATTGTAACCAGTTTAAAGCAGTTTTTCCCGCTCAAACTTGCCTTAAATATGAGCGAAACTTTCAATAAAATCAGATGTTCTACGCTAAGCTTGAGTGCTGTGTGTCATTATGTCTCCTGGCCAGAGAGGAGAGAATTCACTATCTAGGGAGATTGGGACTGAAGGGCCGTATATCATCTTGTAAATTGCCTCCTGACGAGATTTGAGCTAACAGTTTGGTGTCAGAAAAGTGGAATCTGCCATAACACAGTATGTGGTAAGTAATTCTATTTTTTATTTATTACCACCCTATACTGTCAGAGCAGATAAACGGTACCCAGTTAACTGCTATTTTTAGCGCCTCCCAGGAATCTGATATTCCCTAAAGATAAGATGGGGTCTGATATCCCAGGGTCTGAAGCCCAAAGATAAGATGGGGTCTGATATCCCAGGGTCTGAAACCCGATTACAAAGCAGTACTGTGTGTGATAGTTAATTCTCCCTCTAAACATTGTATATTTGTATAGACATTTAAGTGTATTTTTAGTCGTTATATAAGATTGCATGCCAGTGTATAGATGTATGTTTAGATTGTATGTGATATTAAGATGAGCTTGAAGGTATAAACTTGCCCACCAAAGGATAGTTAACAGAAAACCATAAATTGGGTGTATACAAATCTGATTATAAAGACGCAGGAAACCACATAAGTTGGGAAACTAGGTTTTCCAATAAAGTCTAAATACTGACCTCACCATCCCTATATTTTTATATATATAAACCTTCAAACTCAGCTGATCTCACTTTGTGTTCTGAGCTTAAGATAATGGGAAATTCTCAAGGTAAGGAGAATCCCGAGAAAATAATGAAATTTACGTTTAGGAAAATTGTATGAAAATTGTATTGTGTATGGGCAACCTTAGATCCATGAATCGTTATGTTGTGTTTGTTTTAACACTGTTCCTAAAGGTGCAAAAAATTAGTTGAAAAACTAGTAATTGGGGCTATAGCGGTGCTGTATACTCCCGTCCCTGGAGACAAAGGATAGCAAGACAATATTATTATAAAAAGTCGCTTTATTTCAAATTACAAACATTAAAATGACAATTAACATATAAACATAAATACAACCCCCAACACATATCAACCAGACCATAAGTGTGGGCCTCTATAGGTCACCTTACTCACACCCAACTCCACATATAGATAAAGCTAGCCTATAGTGGTGCAGGGTACGGGTTACCAATGCATTTCGCCTCAAATGGCTTCTTCAGGGCAAAATAGGTGCCAGAGACTCGTTGAGGTTCATGGGGCTGTTAGTACTGATATGCAAAAAACATACAAAAAAAGAAAATCAATATATTATAGATAATGTACTTTTTGTCTTGCATTTACAAAATCTTTTTGCAATACATGCATCTATCAAATCAATCGTAAATATGATTTCTATTATGTAAAGGATAATTCCACATGTTTATATATCCAAGCATTCACCCAGAATTTACAAAAATATATATCAATACTCACAAATCAACTCAAAGTGTTGTCACATAGATACAAGGGCCAATGGGGCGTCCAAAAACGATTGTAGATTGAATCATCCACAGATGGAGTCCAAATATCTCAGAAGGACTTAATGTATGTCACCAGAATTATAGTAAGTTTAAATCCATGGCTGCCCAAAATAGCAAGGGGAAATATAGAGAGATGGCCGGGGTTAGTTAGGTCAAAATGAATTGATCCACAGAAAAGAGCAGAACCCCAATCCTTCTGAGGACAGCAATGTCACTGGAAGGTCCCTGCAAGTTTGAAAAAAGAGAACATTGAGTGCAATACTGCTATTGGCCACATGGTGCCAGCAGAGGTTGCTCGTTTAATATTATGTAAAAAAAGGGTATAGCCTACCAGTTCAGACTATCATAGGGTCATGCTTCCCTAACATTATCTCCTTTTAGAACTCTTATGTGTCGTTGGTTATTGGACTGGCTGGAATGACTTGCTACATGGGACATTCCTATCCACACTAGCAATCCCATTACCCTATGATAGTCTGAACTGGTAGGCTATACCCTTTTTTTACATAATATTAAACGAGCAACCTCTGCTGGCACCATGTGGCCAATAGCAGTATTGCACTCAATGTTCTCTTTTTTCAAACTTGCAGGGACCTTCCAGTGACATTGCTGTCCTCAGAAGGATTGGGGTTCTGCTCTTTTCTGTGGATCAATTCATTTTGACCTAACTAACCCCGGCCATCTCTCTATATTTCCCCTTGCTATTTTGGGCAGCCATGGATTTAAACTTACTATAATTCTGGTGACATACATTAAGTCCTTCTGAGATATTTGGACTCCATCTGTGGATGATTCAATCTACAATCGTTTTTGGACGCCCCATTGGCCCTTGTATCTATGTGACAACACTTTGAGTTGATTTGTGAGTATTGATATATATTTTTGTAAATTCTGGGTGAATGCTTGGATATATAAACATGTGGAATTATCCTTTACATAATAGAAATCATATTTACGATTGATTTGATAGATGCATGTATTGCAAAAAGATTTTGTAAATGCAAGACAAAAAGTACATTATCTATAATATATTGATTTTCTTTTTTTGTATGTTTTTTGCATATCAGTACTAACAGCCCCATGAACCTCAACGAGTCTCTGGCACCTATTTTGCCCTGAAGAAGCCATTTGAGGCGAAATGCATTGGTAACCCGTACCCTGCACCACTATAGGCTAGCTTTATCTATATGTGGAGTTGGGTGTGAGTAAGGTGACCTATAGAGGCCCACACTTATGGTCTGGTTGATATGTGTTGGGGGTTGTATTTATGTTTATATGTTAATTGTCATTTTAATGTTTGTAATTTGAAATAAAGCGACTTTTTATAATAATATTGTCTTGCTATCCTTTGTCTCCAGGGACGGGAGTATACAGCACCGCTATAGCCCCAATTACTAGTTTTTCAACTAATTTTTTGCACTTTCAGTCTAGGGGTGATGGTGCTGTTGGTTGAATGACTGAACGTTCATTTTTATAATTTAATCTTTTTGGGGGTTAAACACCCCACCAGGCTACATACGTTCAGCCAATCACCCGCCCAGGGAGACAAATTTGAGTAATTATATGATTACATTGTTGAACTAAACTATGTGAATATACTATTGTAATGACCAAGAGTACATCGGTATACCCTTTTGATTTTCTTTGATCAAATCCATCATTTTTTTCTTTCCTCTTTCCCCTTTATTTTATAATCTATCTCTGAGAAGTTATATCTGAATTATATCTTATATTTTAGATATGAACTTCTGTGGACAAGATTGGGAGGGTTTTACCTCTAGGATTAGATCAGAAACGGTAGGCACTACGGATGGGCATCGGGATGTGGACGTTTTTTCACAAAAGATTAAGCAATTATTGATTAAAAAGTCCTCACTTTATTGGCATATGAAGTATTTTGATTTATACATAGAACAACAACTTGTCCCTTTTGGATTGAGAATTCAAATTTTCCCAACAATTCCAACTGTGAGTGAAGAAATGAAAAATATATGGGAGAATAATCTCCATCAATGCTCTACGCAAATGATGAGAATTCTTAGAAATCACTATCAGAATGAAATTACGGAGATAGATGCACAGATACAAGCACTAAGTACAGTACATCAAGACATCATATCCGATCCAAGCTATGGGCCCAAACAAAGTGAACTAAATGACCTAATGGAACAATACAATAAAAAATTAGTCATGAATAAAAACAAAAAATTCCTTAGGGACAGATTAGCTTATGATACTGGCAAAGCATATCGGTGGCAACCGAGTCAGGGGGGGAGACCGGGACGCCCCCTCAGACCTTCAAATAATCACAGGAGGGTAGGGGTGGAACGGGAGGGGGGTGACGAGACCGACCGATCATCGTCTGTCTCCTCATCATCCAGATCCTCTAGGCAAACTGAATCCGTTATATCAAACTCTCCGATGAGATTCCGTAACAAGAAATCCAAGAGTGCTGGGAGGGGGACCAGCAACCAACGCAATAAAAGACCAAATATGAACAAGGGAGGATTTAATTTGGTGGAGAATAACAGTAATCAAGGTAGCAATCTTGGTATGTCTCATCCCTCGCCTCCATCCTTTTCTTTTTCACAGTTACATCTACCGTCGTCATCAGGTTTTTCATTTGGAGGCAAAAATGCCCCCAAAACCCTCAATCTGGGATTAGGACAGGGGGCAGAACATCAGGAAGGAAGGGCAATTGAAAGCACCCAGAGAAACCCTAATATGACTGTTAATCAACCTAACCCATCCCCTTTAGGAGCGATAGCCAAGAAACAAGGGAGTCTAGAACCCCATCTGGTCAAGAAATGAAAGAATGTAACAGTGATTTGAAAATTGTTAATCTCTCATCCTATAAACTTACAAAGGACGAAATCACTGTTTTGGGGTTAGGTTTAAATTTCTGCCCCTCGCCACCATTGGATAAATTTGAGGTAGCAAAGGATATTATACTTTTTGCCAGGAAGCTGACATTACACACCATTTATGACAAAACCCCCACTCCTCAAGCACAAAAAGCTAAGGATATGGAACTATGGAAGGAATTCACAATTAGGGATTTCAAAGCACTGAAAGACCTGATGCAACTTTGGGAGGAGGGTAATACAGGGGAAAATGCGGCTTTAGATGAGCTTGACAACACATCCATGGAAGTAATTAGAGATCTTATCCCAGAGTATGGAAACAAGTCTTCCAATTTTCCATCACTGCAACGCAACCTGCATATTTGGTCATTTGTTCAAAAGGCCATGTATGATTTGAGACAGTTACCAGAAAATATACATCTAGATGGTAATCTATCCCCCCAACAAACAATGGCCCTCAACAAATTAAAAAATAACATAGAAATAATTATAAAGCCGTCTGATAAAGGGGGTAACGTAGTAGTGATGGGAAGGGAAGACTATGTTAACATGTGTTTAGACATTCTGAACAACAAAGCGTGGTATAGGCGTATCCCAGAGAAGACAATATCTAAGTTTTACCAGGAATATAGAGAAATCATCCTTAGAGCATTTAATAATGCCATAATAACGAAAAGCACTTATGAATTTCTGAATGTAAAGAATCCGGTCACGCCTACATTCTATTCTTTACCTAAAGTGCATAAATGCATGAAGAAACCCCCGGGCCGCCCCATTGTGTCAGGGATTGGCTGTATCTCTGAACAGGCCAGCAAAATAATTGATGATTATCTCAGGCCCTTTGTGAAATCCCTACCCTCCCACATACAGGATACTAGAGATCTCCTAAGAGTATTAGAGGACAAAAATATACCTGAAAACGCTTGGTTGGTAACCATTGATGTGGAAGCCCTGTATTGTTCCATACCCCACTCGAGGGGGGTTGCAACAATAGCAGAATTCCTGAGAGAAAGGGATCGATCGACCTGGAAATACAATACATTTATTCTTGAAATTCTGGAATATATCCTGTCTAGGAATGTCTTCATTTTCAACGATTCCCACTACCTCCAGGTGCAGGGAGTGGCGATGGGGACGAAATGTGCCCCATCGTACGCAAACCTGTACCTGGGGGGGTGGGAACGTGCTGTCTTCTATGGAGGGGACTCGTCTATGTACCTGTGCCACATTCTTGCGTGGCACAGGTACATAGACGACATCCTACTCATATGGACGGGCACCAAGGAGGAATTGGATTCCTTTATGGAAAGATTGGGAGAGAATACCTATAATTTGAAATTCACTATGGAATGTAGTCAATCTAAAGTCAATTTCCTGGATATATCAATCATGAAGGACACTGGGGGCAATTTGAGCACCGATTTATTTCGCAAATCGTCAGCAGCAAATACGGTTTTACATTCCTCGAGTGCACATCCACATAGTCTGAAAAAGAGTATACCTTATGGGCAATATCTCAGACTCAAGAGAAATTGCAGTAAAGAGGAGGACTATTATCGCCAAGCTAAATTATTGCAGCAGCGCTTTTTGGAAAGAGGGTATAGCAAAAAATGCTTGAAAAAAGCGTTCAATAAAACCAAACTTAGATCACGAGATTCCCTCTTATATGATCAAAGAAAACAAACTAAAAAGGAACCCACCCGTATCATCACACGCTACTCGAGCAGATACAAACAGGTTGAACAAATATTGGCACAGCATTGGCACCTGCTAAGGGACGACTCCATTGTGGCTAAATATATAGGTGAGAGACCACAGATCACGTATCGTAGAGCTAGGTCACTGAGGGACCATCTCACCCATAGCCATCTTTGGCCAGTGGCAATCGCCGAGGGAAATAACCCCAGAGGCAATACCAGATGTGGAGATTGCAATTTTTGCAGATGGATCTGGGTTGGAGAGAGCATTCGGTTGCCTAATGGCCAGAAATGGTCTCCACGAGAACTAATAAACTGCCGCACAGTAGGGGTGGTTTACTATATGAAATGTTCCCTATGTAGAGCTTTCTACATAGGGAAAACTAAAAGACCCTTTCACAATCGGATACGAGACTATGTATATGAGGTCAATACGGGTAAACTGGTGTCGGCCATTAGTAGGCATGTTGGCCTCTATCATGGTTACAACTTGGATTGTATGAGCTTCTTTGCCCTTGAACATGTTAAGGAATCACCAAGAGGGGGTGATATAGACAGGAGACTTTTACAGTTGGAAACACAGTGGATCTTCTTGCTTGATGCGACAAGGTCACCTGGGTTAAACGAATATATCAGTTACAAATGTTTTCTATAGAACTTGTTTTTCTGGATTCTGTCCTGTTTAACCCACTTTTGGGGTTTGCTATCCCGACCTACTATCCAAAGTATGTTTACTAGGATTTTTGCTTTTTAGTGAGGGTATTAACAGCAATGTGCTCTTAATAATGCCACATGGATATAAAAAAGATATATATTTTTTTAAATAAATGTATATGTATTAATAGGTAACTAGTATACTTTGTTATCACGAGTCAATGTTTGGTCACACATCCAAGGGACTTTTGACAAAAATTATGCTATAAGCTATCTTAGAGATATAATATGTAGACAGTGATATATGCGTCTGAAGCTGTCTGCTATTCATTTTTTATTTTTATTTTTATTATATGCTCTCAGAATTAATGATTCATTTATATATTAACCCAATTAAGAAAAATCTCTGACTGCCTAAATTTTGAGGGTGTAAGATAAAATGGGACTTTCTGTCTAGTCACCTGGGCCATAAACTCGGTATCAAGCATAATTTTAGGATTTCCTTCTTTATCTAAAATATATAGTCTATTGATGACTTGATAAGAAAGTACTTGTGCCCTTTTATGCATGCTATAGCTTTATTTGACCACAAGGGACCGCTGGAGATCAATGATGTATGTCCCCGGGCATTATTAGCAGGTACTTCCGCCTTAGTGAATACTGAGATGTAAATCAATTTGGGTGATTTAGCCCCTATTGGGGCATCTCAGTCGGCCGACAGTACTCCCATGCATCTTGTGGTGGGACGTGGCGATTGCTCTTTCCCTTCACTCTCCCTCCCTCTCACCAACGGGGAGTTTTTATGGAGTGGATGGCATATCGCACGTCCCGCCATTACTGCGCATGTGCGGTTTTTTCGCGCATGCGCGGCAGCATCCTCTTGTCTGACGTTCTCCTGGCTTCTGGCCGGAGATGTCAGCAATCAGGGGGAAATGAGAGAAGGCTGGTGGCGGCTGCCGTTTTGGCGCCAAACCCAGTCATTCAAATAGCCTGAGGATCTGTGAGCACAGCGAGATTGCTGTGCAAGCGGACCAGACGGGCTTTAAAGTGAGTACATATATGTAGGGCTTTCTCTGTCCTCCTGAATGGATTATTCGGAGGTGAGAATGGGCACGTTTAACTAACATGCTTCCCTAACATTATCTCCTTTTAGAACTCTTATGTGTCGTTGGTTATTGGACTGGCTGGAATGACTTGCTACATGGGACATTCCTATCCACACTAGCAATCCCATTACCCTATGATAGTCTGAACTGGTAGGCTATACCCTTTTTTTACATAATATTAAACGAGCAACCTCTGCTGGCACCATGTGGCCAATAGCAGTATTGCACTCAATGTTCTCTTTTTTCAAACTTGCAGGGACCTTCCAGTGACATTGCTGTCCTCAGAAGGATTGGGGTTCTGCTCTTTTCTGTGGATCAATTCATTTTGACCTAACTAACCCCGGCCATCTCTCTATATTTCCCCTTGCTATTTTGGGCAGCCATGGATTTAAACTTACTATAATTCTGGTGACATACATTAAGTCCTTCTGAGATATTTGGACTCCATCTGTGGATGATTCAATCTACAATCGTTTTTGGACGCCCCATTGGCCCTTGTATCTATGTGACAACACTTTGAGTTGATTTGTGAGTATTGATATATATTTTTGTAAATTCTGGGTGAATGCTTGGATATATAAACATGTGGAATTATCCTTTACATAATAGAAATCATATTTACGATTGATTTGATAGATGCATGTATTGCAAAAAGATTTTGTAAATGCAAGACAAAAAGTACATTATCTATAATATATTGATTTTCTTTTTTTGTATGTTTTTTGCATATCAGTACTAACAGCCCCATGAACCTCAACGAGTCTCTGGCACCTATTTTGCCCTGAAGAAGCCATTTGAGGCGAAATGCATTGGTAACCCGTACCCTGCACCACTATAGGCTAGCTTTATCTATATGTGGAGTTGGGTGTGAGTAAGGTGACCTATAGAGGCCCACACTTATGGTCTGGTTGATATGTGTTGGGGGTTGTATTTATGTTTATATGTTAATTGTCATTTTAATGTTTGTAATTTGAAATAAAGCGACTTTTTATAATAATATTGTCTTGCTATCCTTTGTCTCCAGGGACGGGAGTATACAGCACCGCTATAGCCCCAATTACTAGTTTTTCAACTAATTTTTTGCACTTTCAGTCTAGGGGTGATGGTGCTGTTGGTTGAATGACTGAACGTTCATTTTTATAACTGTTCCTAAAGGTGCTGTATCAGCAAAGCATTTCATAACACTGAATGAATACTGGTTGCATAATGATTTGTTTTGTGTTTATTACTTATGTTTAGTGTTATTTTGCCACGGGTATAACAAAAAAGGTAACAAATCCATACTATGCTGGTCATGGCAGCTTTTAGAAGCAAGAAAATATATTTGGTGTGTAAAGTGTGACCTTAAGGACTAAAATTGTATTTCTATCCTTACAATCGTGAGCAATTTAGAACTTTGTCATTGTTGGTGCCTTTTTTGCACACAACCCCCCCCCCCCCCCTTCTCCTGTCTGTGACACGGGGAATTGCAAAAGGGAGTGTAAAGAGTTGCATTGTCATACAAATTGACTGAGCTGGGTGAACTTGAAGAGGAAGTACTAAAGAATCTGTTAATTGTTTATGCAAATGTATATTAACTATCAGTTTTGCTTTTGTAGAAAGAAAAAAAAACAGTTTTGAAGGATGTTCCAAATGGAATGGGTGAAAAGAATGGTGACGTATAAATGGGAAATTACTAATGTTTATTTTTGAGCTGCTCATTTTTTAACCATGGTGAACAATAATCATTTTTTCTTTAAGTTTATGGTATACCATAAAATAAAAATATAGAAATCCACGTGGTAATAAATAATTTGACGTCAACAATTTTTGGTATTAGAGAAGTGCACTGTTAGGAAGGGAAATGTTTGCCATGCTTACTGTAGGCTAAATTCCTCTAACCGTTGGTTTATTTTTAGGAGGAAAAGTAAAATGTTTTGTTACTAAACCTTTCTTGATGCTCATTTCTCAGATAAATTTAATTTGAGACTTTCAGAACGAAGGACAATCACAGCCCGCAACGACAACTCAACCTTATGGGAGTATTGTTTACAAATAGTTTTTTTCTGATTGATTAGACTGTTTTTATGGGTGTTAGAAAGTTCTTATTTATTGGGTGTCAGATATTTGATGTGTTCTAATTTGACATATATGAGCTCTGGTATTAATGAGGTGCTATGCCTTAGATAATTAAGCATCTCTTGGCTTATAAAAATTTTCCTTTATTATATTGTGAGAAAAAACAAAAATAGGATGGAGTTGGATAAATTGTTGCTCTATTATTACACCTATAGTGTGCTAAGAATTATAATGAATTTATGTCAGCGTTACTATTTGGTATTGAAAGATTTAAACTTTAAAGACAAGGTAACCTCCTGTGGTGAATTCAATTAGTTGCATGGCTAGCTAAGCCATCTCTTTTCATTCTAAGGTGACTCATTGCGCAGGCTTTGCATATAAATGGTCCTTGAAGTCAGATCCTGTGTCTCCAAGGCTATTTGGTTTCAATTTCCTGCTCGGTGTCACTGAGCAAACTGTGCAATCTCTTATAAATTTATGTTTGCATGAGTACTTACTTCTAGCTGTTTTGTGTGTCTCTATGTGTCCATGTACACAAGACAGCTTGAATTTCACTCCCTGCTGTTCAGTGATCACAGCATCTTAGCCATGCAAGGGATTCTCAGCTCTAGGTAGCTGCCTGCTTGGGTGAGTCAGAAGACTGCAAGCTAACCCATCTTCACCTTTGGAGAATACAAGGCAGTTCAACCCCTCCAAGGGCCCTCACCATTGTTGCATGTGTGGACATGCTGTGTTCTCACAAAATAGTGCCATTAGGTATCCTTCCTGTCTTAAAATTACCTGCCTTCCTGTAGGCCCTAAACCCCAGTGCTGCGAGTAGTTCCTCCTAGCATTTATTTTGCTGCCTGCCTATAAGGCCAGAAGCCCAGTGCCGCAATATACTCCTGCCATTTTTTGTAAAACTTGTATTCTTGTCTCTGTACTTACCTGCTATTCTTGCTGAAGTCAGAATGACTCCAGACCAAGTACCAAGCGATCTCCCTTTGAAAGTTTGATGGGGGAAACCCTTCCCAACTTCATGAATCCATAAATCCTCATATCTAGAGATTTTGCAAGAGGAATATGTGGCAGAATTAATTGGAAAAATTAAACAGTGATTATGGTGATATTTCGCTCTCGTTTCATTTGCCAACAGGTGCACCAACCCATCCCATTCAAGCCTGGAGACAGACCAGCCCCACCCCTGGACCCCACGACTGCAGACTGGAGATTGTGACGAGACCAGCTCACCCCCTGGACCACCCCTGGACCCCATGACTGCGGAGACCCCACGACTGGGGACTGGAGATTGTGACGAGCACCAGACGAATTACTGGAGATTGTGACGAGCACCAGACGAATTACTGGAGATTGTGACGAGCACCAGACGAATTACCGGAGATTGTGACGAGCACCAGACGAATTACTGGAGATTGTGACGAGACCAGCCCCACCCCTGGACCCCACGACTGCGGAGACCCCACGACTGCGGACTGGAGATTGTGATGAGCACCAGACGAATTACTGGAGATTGTGACGAGCACCAGACGAATTACTGGAGATTGTGACGAGCACCAGATGAATTACCGGAGATTGTGACGAGCACCAGACGAATTACTGGAGATTGTGACGAGCACCAGACGAATTACCGGAGATTGTGACGAGCACCAGACATATTCCAGCTGGATCCAGACAGACGCATTGGTACAATGCCAACGGACACCCCTACTCCTGGAAGACTTCGCATTCGTGCAACAGTGGTACGCCTTATAGCAAGCTTAGCACTAGTAGCCACTGTCTGGTTACTTGCAACATGTGCTCACCACCCGGAGAACCTCTCCTCATTTTGCCCTTGCTCACCCCAGGAAAAGAGAGACACGAGACATTCATGTCTCCACTTTACAGTCGAAGTCAAGCCTATTGGACACAAAGGACATTGTTTTATGTTGTAGCCGCCAGGGATTTAGTCTGACCGATCTGATGATAAGAGGGTCGAAAGGGAATTTTTTTCCTCCCATTGAACGTGGGGGTTTATTTTTGCCCTTTCCTGGCAAAGGCTTTAGGAGATGTCGAAAATTCACATGCTATAGTCAACAGGTGGTATGTGCTGCCAGGGTCTATTTGTAGTGACTTTATTGCCAGAATATGGAGTTTGGATTTTTCAGGCCATGGATTCTTGCAAGCTATGGCCCTCCCCATTGAACATGTCTGTTTTTGATTTGATAGAATTCTAAGAAGTTATATCCCTATGTGTACACAACCAAGTCACCAGCCTACATACACCTTGGAATATAATGGCACCTGTTTTGTGCAAGTTAGTTACCAATAATATGACATGCACTCATACAATACCATAACCCAGGTATGTCAAGAATGTCCAGCTCATTCATAGCTGGACATATATCCCAGGAGGGCACATAGTGCTATTCACAGACCCTAGGTGATCCCACCCTTATGAATAAGGTTGGGATCAAAGGTTGGGTTGAAAGATTGTATTAACGTGCCTTATTATATTTCATAATATATTTCAGCTTATGCCCACTTATGAATGGAATGTGGTTCCTTGCAATTACATAGTAACGAGCCAGACTAACACTCATTCATACACCCTGGACAGCAGACAGCTGTATTTTGCATATAGATGGCAAGACGTTGACATGTTAAACACCTTTCCATTCATTCATTTGAACACTTGACAGTTGGATATTTTGCATAGAGATTATTGACACCACCCATAAACAATTGACAATTGCTTACATTAACACATCAGACAAGCTGAACACAGACGGATCGACTCTCCAACAAAACACAGATTCCGATACAAGACACCTCATATTGACACAGATGCATAGGGAAAACAAAAGCCTTTCATGTCTTGTTTCTGTGAGAGATGTTCTATTGTTAAATTGACCGATAAATTGTAACCAGTTTAAAGCAGTTTTTCCCGCTCAAACTTGCCTTAAATATGAGCGAAACTTGCAATAAAATCAGATGTTCTACGCTAAGCTTGAGTGCTGTGTGTCATTATGTCTCCTGGCCAGAGAGGAGAGAATTCACCATCTAGGGAGATTGGGACTGAAGGGCCGTATATCATCTTGTAAATTGCCTCCTGACGAGATTTGAGCTAACAATGTGAAACCAAAATTCTTCAAAATTCTGCTGCAGTCAACCACCAATCGTTTAAAGAGGCTTACCGGATTGAGTGGACCCAGCTTGGCATACGCCCATTTGCAGCACAATTTTGAAGAATTTTGGTTTCATGTTTACCTTGGCAATAAGAACTTTTTATCTTTTTTATCATTTTTTAGACATTTTTCACTTTTGAGCTATTACAAATTTGTTTTATTTATTCTCACTATTGATTCAGTTCATCTAATTTACCCTATTAGGTTCATCATTATCAGTGTATGTTATTCATGTTTAGCGCTGCACATTTTGTTTATATCGTTTAATATTTGCATGAGTTCAAGTGTTGTGCTGGCTGCTGTTTGGTTTGGACATCAAGTGTGGTAATCACTTTTTATTCTTGTCAGTTGATACTGTTACCCATCCTTACGGATACCGGACCCTGAAATAATTTCTCAACCTTAAACGGTTGTCCCCAACCTTAAAGGGTAACTCCACCTTCGTGGGGAAAAAAGCTGCAAATAAAGAAAAAACAATATAGCATATACAATTGTGACACAAATTATATTGTAATTGAATTTTATAAAAAATTGCCTTTCCTTTTCTGAAAATGCAATGCAATATGGCTACCTGGAGCTGTATTGTACACAGAACTCAGTGGCGGCCGGCCGATAGGGGGCGCCCCCCCCCCCCCCACAAAAAAAGAAGAAAGAAAGATTTAAAAAAAAAAAATTGTCCATTTTCAGCCCACTAGGGCCGCCGGACCTTGTGGTGGGTATGGGGGGGGGGGGGCCTGAGGCTGACACTGGCTGACCTGGAGAGTGACACTGACCGTGACCGTCCGGAGAACCGGAACGTTCGTCTCCGACCGACGGTAAGAGAAGGCTTCAAGGCACCGGGACTGTATGGGAGCGGCGGGACTCGGAGGTGCATGCACTGTGCATAGGGAGAGCTAAGTTTGGCCTGCCCTTGGCTGTACTGGGCTAGTGTGGGCTGGCAAGTGGCAATGGATGGAGGATGGTGCTGGAGAGTGCTGCGGGAGGTGCATGCATGGCTGCACTGTGCTGTGATAGGGAGAGCTAAGTTGGGCCTTGGCCCAAGGCCCAACCTAGCTCTCCCTATCACAGCACACAGTGCAGCCATGCATGCACCTCCCGCAGCACTCTACCATCCATCCAGCACCATCCTCCATCCATTGCCACTTGCCAGCCCACTAGCCCAGTACAGACAAGGCCCAACTTAGCTCTCCCTATCACCCATCATGGTAGAGTGCTGCGGGAGGTGCATGCACGGATGTAGTTCTTTTACCTGGAGCTCTAAATAGTAAGACCTACGTTTCCTAGTCTGATCATGCTGGGTTATTTGGTCACATAATTTGCCTAGCCTGTATGTGCTGAGATATGTAGTTCTACAGCACCAGGAAAGGCAAAGGCTGACTAATAGGAGCAACACATGGCTTGTATAGGCTGTTCTTCTGGGCTATGTAGTTCTACAGAAGTTGGTGAGATGTAATTTTCCTAGTGAGACCTAGCTTTCCTAGTTTGATGATGCTGGGTTATTTGGTCACATAATTTGCCTAGCCTGGGTGTCCTAGGATATGTACTTCTACAGCACCAGGAAAGGAAAAGGCTGACTATTAGGAGAAACCCATGGCTTGTATAGGCTGTTCTTCTGGGATATGTAGTTCTTTTACCTGGAGTTCTAAATAGTAAGACCTAAGTTTCCTAGTCTGATCATGCTGGCTTATGCGGTTACATCGCTTGCCTAGCCTGGGTGTGCTGGGATGTGTAGTTCTACAGCACCAGGAAAGCCATAGGCTGACTAATAAGAGAAGCCCATGGCTTGTATAGGCTGTTCTTCTGGGATTTGTAGTTCTTTTAGAACCTGGACATTTGCTTCATCTAGTGAGTCTTATGTTTCCTAGTCTGATCATGCTGGCTTATGCAGTTACATTGATTGCCTAGCCTGGATGTGCTGGGATATGTAGTTCTACAGCACCAGAATAGGCACAAACTACTAGGAGAAACCAATGGCTTGTAAATTTGTTCTTCTGGAATATGTAGTTCTTTTAGAACCTGGAGAGGTTTGATTTCCCCAGAGACCTCAGTTTCCTAGTCTGATCCTGCTGGCTGGGCTCTGTAGTCCCTCTGTAGTCTGTAGGCTGGGCCATGCCTATCTCCGTACACAGATTCCGGTTGCCTGGCTGCGATCTGCATTCATTGCATTGAAGGGGGCACAGCACAGTGTTCATTGCATTGAAGGGGGCACACACGCTGAACTCTGCATTGAAGGGGGCACAGCACAGTGTTCATTGCATTGAAGGGGGCATGCACGCTGATCTCTGCATTGAAGGGGGCATGTACACTGGTCACTACATTGAAGGGGGCATGTACGCTGGTCTCTGCATTGAAGGGGGCATGTACGCTGGTCTCTGCATTGAAAGGGGGCATGTACGCTGGTCACTGCATTGAAAGGAGGCATGTACGCTGGTCTCTGCATTGAAAGGGGGCATATACCATCTCCTGTACCATGACCTGTGACATGCCTGTACCATGACCTGTGACATGCCTGTACCATGACCTGTGCCATGACCTGTGCCATGACCTGTGCCATGCCCTTACCATGACCTATGTCATGCCTATACCATCTCCAGTACCATGACCTGTGCCATGCCTGTACCATCACCTGTGCCATGCCTCTACTATCACCTGTGCCATGCCTGTACCATGACCTCAAAGTCACGCAATTTTTTACCGTGTTTTTTGACGCGAAGCAATACCTATTACATTTTTCTTTTTGCACCCCCCTAAAAATTTGGAGCACCAGCTGCCACTGACAGAATGTGTACTGCCCACACTCCAGAAACATCATTTCCTGCTTGTGTGATTGGCTCACCAATTTTCCCAGAAGTCTGCACGAAGATACAAGTCAGATTTCGGGCATCTCGAAATGTCATTTTTGGTGAGTTACTCCCAATAGGAACACATCTAAAGGGATGCAGACCCAGCAGTTTTCCTCATTAGAGCCCTGCAGCTGCCACAGCTGACAAATAATTAGGAAACCACTCCCATTAGACCCACTCAGCACAGAGGCACAGAGAAACAAACAATGATTTCTTCAGAATAACAAAAGGTACGAATCTGCAACAAAGTTTGTTAAAATACTTGTAATGTACAGAGATCACCCAGAGGGGAATGCTTTTTTCTCAACAAAAGTGGAGTTACGCTTTAAGGGGTTGCCCCCAGTGGTAGCTAATCTCTGGCCAATGATTTGGTTGATAGGTAGCGCCCCTCTCACCATTGCTGCTTTTCACTACTTGTCAGAATATTTTAACTTTTTCCCTGCTTTTGACTATAGTCCTTCAAGACAACCTGGAAATTTCCCAAACTTGTTAATAGTTAAAGCTCCCCCGTGGACTTTTCCAAAGTATTCTGAAAGATTGCTTAAAATAGGACTGTAAACCTATTATCTCAAGAAAAATTATAGCACACTTGAATAATTAAAAATATATGAATGCATGGAGTACAGGAGGCAGTTAATTGAGGCACAACTATTTGCAATATGGTTCACAGCAGCCACAATATAGCTAGTGTTCACAGGTCTACAAAGCTTTCAATCCCCAGTTAGTAATTTAATGACAAAAAGATTCATACACTGCAAGATTACTCTTTGTGATTTAGGCCCACAGGTGCATTTCAATCACAGAGATTGGGAAGCGTCTTGACCTAATCTTATTCAGGGGTCAACTGGAACTGCTTTTTGGCAGAAAAGCACAGATCCTAAATTTTCACTGCCTCCAAGAGTCCAATCAGAACCCTTATCATTCACATATACACCCGTCTGTAACTTAGAATGTTTTCTCATTCACTCTCAGTACAATTTTATTTTAATTATACTGTTAATATCAGTCTTATCAAAGTATTAGTACAGACAAAAAGTAAAAAAGTGGAAGTTCTACAAAGCTTGCTAGTCTGGGTATTCAGACAGGGGAGACATCAGTGAAAACAAACAAAGACATAAAAAAAATGCTTAGCGTTTCCTCTGTCCTCCACACAAGACGTAACATTCACCCAAAAGTTGAAACTCCTCACAAAGGGGCACCATCTGTTTTGGCAATTTCTCTACCTCACTTACTCACATAATGATAAATAAAATAAACAAATGATAACTGTGCTAAAAAAAAAAAAAAAAAAAAAAAAAAAAAAAAAAAGCTTTAATTAATTTAAACTTACTATTATTTAAATATAACCAAATGTAAGGTAGCAGGTAAAATGTTAAAAGCAGTGATGTTACAAATACAGTGTTGCCAATGAACAAAGACAATTATAGAAAGAGGAAGTCACACACAAAGAAACAATGGAGGTACATTACACAGAAAAACCTTATGTCTCCATCAAGGTTAGCGATCAGGAGGAAGCCAGAAATTGGAGGTCTTGCCTATATATCCCCTCTCTGCCCAACCCCCTTTAACCACTTAAGCCCCGGAAGATTTTACCCCCTTCCTGACCAGGGGGTATTTTGTGATTCGGCACTGCGTGACTTTAACGGACAATTGCACGGTCATGCGACGCTGTACTGAAACAAATTTGACATCCTTTTTTTCCCACAAACAGAGCTTTCTTTTGGTGGTATTTGATCACCTGTGCGATTTTTTGATCATGCGCTATAAACAAAAAAAGAGCATCAATTTTTCAAAAATAACAATATTTTTCAAATTTTTTTATATGAAATTCCCCAAAAAAAAATGTAAAAATCAAATTTTTTTAACATTTTAGGCCAATTTGTTTTATGCTACATATTTTTGGTAAAAAGCGTATTTTGATTGGTTTGCGCAAAAGTTATTGCATTTACTAACTAAGGGAAATATTTCTGTCATTTTTGTTGTTGTTTTTTTAACGCGTAATGGCGGCGATCTGCGATTTTTTTGCGGGACTGCGACATTGCGGCGGACAGATCAGACCCTTGACTGACATTTTTGACACTTTTGGGGTTACCAGTGACATTACTACAGTAATCAGTGCTATACATATGCACTGTTACTGTAAAATTACACTGGTAGTGAAGGGGTTAACTTTATTTGAGAGGGAGGGGTGGTGTGTGTCCCTAGGGGCGTGATTCTTACTGTGATTGGCTGTGGCTTGAAGTGTAGGAACAGTGATCAATGGTCCTACATAGTAGAACCGTATGATTAATGTTCTTACACAAGGGAGAATGACAGGCGGCTTGTTTACATCAGCCGCCTGCCTTTCTCCCGCTGTCACGGACGATCGCGAGTGCCCGGCGGACATCGGGTCCACCGGGCACACGCGCGGGGGGGTCCGTGACCGAGCGGGAGCAGGAGCGCGCCTCCAGCAGCGTGCGCTCGCTCCCCAGAGCCTCACAGGCTAGTGACGTACCCATACGTCACTTTGGGCCTAATTCAGTATAAGTTTGGAGTAGAGCTGCTCACTTCTCCAGAAATAACTCCAGCCTAAACTCATTGCATCCTAATTAGGTAAGTGGCTGGAGTTAAACCATCAACTAGATGCTTTAATGAATTCGGAGTTGGAGTTAACTTAGACTGAATTCGGGTTTGGAGTTAACTTAGGCTGAATTTGAGTTTGGAGTTAACCAAATTCCCTTTGTGTTTTTCATAAAAGGAAATTTGTCTATTCTGAATCACTATTACACAGCAATGTCATCTATTGTGGTTTATTTTAATTTTAAGGTATAGTTATGTATCTTATGTGTTTTAACCTTTAGATTTTCTAATAGCAGACTACACAGCTGTCTAATTAGCAGTCTTCATTCTTTATTCTTTATTCATCTGAAACTTTCAGGCATATCTGATTGTATTAAGCACTTTGGTGTAGTGGGCTAAGCTCACAGCTAAAGATTGCTAGGTCATGAGTTCAAGGCCAGACCATCATAACACCCTGTGTGCCATAATTCTTTTTGGCCACATAGTAATACATTGGCTACATCACCTAAAATTGCATGTCAATGGCCATGTATATTCAAGAAACAAACATGCATATGTGCAGGGTGCAATTATGCATTTGCCAAGTTTCAGTATTTATTTATAGCTTTCTAAAATTTAAGAAGGTGATGGCACACTTGGGATTTGAACTCATGCTCTCAGTGTTTATAGCCAGGAACACTAACCACAAAACCATTGAGCTGAGCATGATTACCCCTGGAATATTTATTCCCATGTTTCAATAGTTAACCACTTCCTTACAGGGCAGTTACACCCCTTCCTGCCCAGGCCAATTTTCAGCTTTTTATACTGTTGCATTTTGAATGACAATTGCGCGGTCATGCAACCCTGTACCTAACACAAATGTATCACAGTATTTTCATTAAAAAAAGTGCTTTCTTTTGGTGGTATTTGATCACTGCAAGGTTTTTTTTTCTATTGGCAAAAAGAACACCTAAATGTTTGACCCCTAAAATAATGTGTTTTTGTTTATGTAATAAAATTTGGTAAATCAATATGTTTTTTGTTGCACTGACGAGCATTGAAGAGGCTGCGCTGGCAGGCACTGATGAGACACTAATAATATGCAGCACTGATAGACAGATAGGTGGCACTGATATGCAGCATTGATAGGTGGCACTGATGGGCAATGATTGGCACTGGTGGGCAGCACTGAAAGATGGTAATGATGGGCAGCATTGATGAGGAGGGCACTAAGAGGTTCCCTGAGCACTGATTGGCATCAATGGTGGCATGGGTGGGCATCCCTGGTGGCATCCCCCAAGGGTCCGCACTGGTAATCAATGCTCTGATTACAAGCACAGACACCCCCCCCCCCCCACACACACACACACACACACACTTACTTTGCATATGAATGCCATTTCTTCACAGCTGAAAGTGGCCCTCACCATGATTAGCCAGTTGATTGTGACCACTTGCTGGAATGTGTGCAAGCCAATTTGGTGTCATTTCTGGTCCAGGGCGAACGCCAATGTGCCATTTGCAATTTATTGTAAAGAGATTTTGCTTTATTTTAAAAATGGCGCACACAGACAACTAAAATGTATTGGAAATGTTTTACCTAGGCCAGTGATGGGAACCCTTAACCCCCCCCCCCCCCCCCCAAGATGTTTTTGCCCTACATTTCCCAAAATGCTCATGTACTCTGCAGTGTAGGTGAGCATCATGGGAAATGTTACAAAACACCTGCGTTGCCAAGGTTCATCATCACTGACCTAAGCCAACTAAAAAGGCGAGTGAGCGCTGTAGCAATCTTTTATTTAGTAATCATTTTTAGTGATTTTTTTTATTAATGTTTTGGTTACATTCATCCACAGCGACTGAATGGAAATTTTGTATTATTCCTTAATTTATATATTTTTAGGTAAATATATACATATACACTTTAATTTTTTCTTACAATTTAGCCCACACACCCCACACACCCCACACACCCCACACTTCGCTGGAGTAAAGGGAGAAACCCTACCCATGTTCATACTGTACTGCCATTGCACACACACACAAAAAATACAAGAAATGGATTACATTCAATAGACACAAAAGGTATCTGAATTACATCTAGACAAATATGAAGAAAAGAAAACAAAAAACCAGGAGCTGTGTACAAATGAATAAGCTTTATTGAACATGTATAAAACATCAGTAATCACTCAAGCAAGCATGTGAAATGTGAAATGTCCCCCCCCCCCCCCCCAAAACCCCCAAATCAAGTAATTTTTATTCAAATTACAGTGCAAAAAGATACAACATATGATGGATAGATAGAGCTTACAATATCCAAAAGTCAAGCAAAATAAGTTGTAGACACCTTAGTATTAAGCATAAAACATACCCAACATACTTTTATGTTAATTGTTTGCATGAGCCTGTCTTTCCATTTAAATACCATCAAATCAGTAGAACATACAGCTACACAGAGGCATGAAAATAAAAAAAAAACATGTATAGAGTACATAAAGACACACTTTGCAAAAACTATACCAAACAGTTAGAGCATGAAAAGTATTCATCCAACAGAATACACTTACTGCAATATGGATCATTAGGCATGCCAGCAACCCCCCCCCCAAAAAGCAAATTAGGACATAAAGACCTGTGGCCCTTCCACAGGCCAAATGATATGATCTCATACATCCCTTTATATAACCTTGGTTAAACTACACCCACACAGTATAAGAAACGCCCAGCAAAGTAATTAATTGGGTCTGTTGGTTCCTAAACCAAAATCACCAGTTCACTAATGAATGAGTGTTTGGCTGGCCATCCATGATCCAAGTTTCTTACAAGTCAACACACATAAGAAATGCTTTCAATAATCTCAGCATAAGCACAAAGTGGCTTTTTCATTTAGACTAATGCCTCGTACACACGTACCGATCGTCGGCCGACCGATCGGCCGTCTTTTGTCCAGGGCTGTCCTGTCTGTTGAAAACTGCAAAAGACTGCACACAAATTTTGTCGGCCAACAACAGACGACTGCAGAAGTGATGTCATGTGATGGTTAACTTTCCGTGTGTTTTTTCTTTTCTGTGCATGCCCAGTCTTGCAAATCTGCTGATTGTCGGCCGAATTCTGTACTGACTGGCGAACAATCGGCCGTTCTGGTGTTGGCCAACAAAAAATTTAATGCCTGCACGACAGATTCTGTTCGGCCGAAAATGCGCTGTCGGCTGTCGGAAGCATCATACTAACAAGCCTACAATCGGCCGATCGTTCGTCGGCCTAATGTTTACGGCCGACAATCGGTACGTGTGTACGAGGCTTAAGGCTGGCCATACATGTTCCAATTTTCTTACAATTTTCTGTCCAATTTTCTTGAAATTTACCTTCAAGTATGTAGTACAAAGGCCTGCCTAATTGGATACAAGTGAATGTGTTTTTTAGCTTTGACCTCACATTATGTGGTTTGTGGTAGATCTACCAGAAAATTGTACAACAAAAGTTGAACATGTATGGCCAGCTCAATGGGCCATACACACTATAATGCCTCGTACACACGTACCGATCTTCGGCCGTAAATATTCGGCCGACGACCGATCGGCCGATTGTAGGCGTGTTAGTATGATGCTTCCGACAGCCGACAGCGCATTTTCGGCCGAACAGAATCTGTCGTGCAGGCATTAAAATTTTTGTTGGCCAACACCAGAACGGCCGATTGTTCGCCAGTCAGTACAGAATTCGGCCGACAATCGGCTGATTTGAAAGACTAGGCATGCTCAGAAAAGAAAAAACACAGGGAAAGTTAACCATCACATGACATCACTTCTGCAGTTGTCTGTTGTTGGCCGACAAAATTTGAGTGCAGTCTTTTGCAGTTTTCAACAGACAGGACAGCCCTGGACAAAAGACAGCCGATCGTTCGGCCGACGATCACTACCTGTGTACGGGGCTTAAGATTTTCTGAAGACTTTTTCCTTTAGATTTACCAAAACCAGATAATGTGAGGTCAAACCTAAAGACTTTCAATTTGTATGCAATCTTGCAGGCCATTGCACTACATAGAAAAGGTAAATCTGAAGGAAAAAGTCTTCGGAAAATCTTATAGTGTGTATGGCCATACATGTTCAATTTTTGTTGTACAATTTTCTGATAGATTAACCACAAACCACATAATGTGATGTCAAAGCTAAACAACACTTTCACTTGTATCCAATTAGGCAGGCCTTTGTACTACATACTTGAAGGTAAATTTCAAGAAAATTGGACAGAAAATTGTAAGAAAATTGGATCATGTATGGCCATACACACTATAAGGTTTTCTGAAGACTTTTTCCTTCAGATTTACCTTTTCTATGTAGTGCAAGGGCCTGCCAGATTGCATACAAATTGAAAGTGTTTAGGTTTGACCTCATATTATCTGGTTTTGGTAAATCTAAAGGAAAAAATCTTCAGAAAATCTTATAGTGTGTATGGCCCATTAGTCTAAATAAAAAAAAAGCCACTTTGTGCTCATTCTGAGATTATTGAAAGCATTTCCTATGTGTGTTGACTTGATGTAGTAATTTTTTATATATATATATCTATATATCTTTTTTTTTTTTTTTTGGGTTGTTGAATTCTGAGTTCTGGGGTTGCACTGCATATGTTCAATCAATTTGCAAATTCTCAGATTTGCAAGCTCAAACACTGCTATTTTTCAGAGTGTAATGTGGCTCTATATAGGAAGCAACACTAATATGGCTCCCCACTCAACAAATATATTAATTTCACACATATACAATGTTTTATTTTTGGGGTGTTGCTTGTCATATATAACAACAGACAGTTGTAGGTAGTTCAGGGATTTGAACACCCAAATACATTGTTGCATGGCAGCTGTGCTAACCACTTAGATATTTTGGTCAGTTTATTTAATCAAGCTCAAGCTCAATACATATTTGCAACATTTTTGCAAAACACAATTTACACAAACATAATCACTTTGTTACATTTATTTCATAATATATGCCACTGATAGTTTCTTAGCCTAACAATTTAAGTTTAAAATACTAATTTTTCACAGAAATAAATGTTTTAAACACCTATATATAATTTCCAGCATGCAGGATTATTTTTAAAAATTTGTTGATTTTATACAGTTTCACTAAACTAGGTTAATTATATGGGAATTGTGGTCTCTGAGGTTTTTTTTTTTTTTGTTTCTTATCTTTATACCAAGCATACATGCACTGGCACCTTAAGAGCCCATTCACATTGAGGCGACACGACTTCGGGGGGTGACCTGTGAAGTCGCGTGCACCGCTGTGCACTGCGACTTGCAGAGACTTCACATACTGGAAGTCTATGCAAGTCGCTCCGAGGTCGCCCCAAAGTGGTACAGGACCCTTTTTCTAAGTCGGAGTGACTTGTGTCGCTCCTATTAGAACGGGTCCTGTACTACTCAATGGACCGCGACATACCGCGACTTGTCAGGCTGACAAGTTGCCTGACAAGTCGCGCTAATGTGAATGGGCTCTAAAAATTAATATAGTTTGATTCAATTAGTCCATCAAAAAATTGTAATAAATAAAAATTATTTGAGCTTGAATTGGGTCTAAATAGAATATATATATATATATATTTTTTTTTTTTTTTTAAAGTACAAATCACACATGCTTTGAAAAAAATGTCATTAGCTTTAGGTAGTTAAGTGGTTAGCACCGCTGCCTTGCAACAGTGTATTTGGGTGTTCGAATCCCTGAACTACCTACAACTGTATGTTGTTATATATGACAAGCAACACTAATACGGCTTCTCCCCAAAAATGAAACATTGTATATGTGTGAAATTAATATATTTTTGGGGTTGGTTAGATATAGGAAGTAACAATAATATATAGTTTTTTGCATATATATATATATATATATATATATATATATATATATACACATATGCAAAAAAACATATATTATTGTTACATTCTATATCTAACCAACCCAAAAATATATTAATTTCACACATATACAATGTTTAATTTTCGGGGAGGAGCCGTGTTAGTGTTCCTTTTCATATATATATATATATATATATATATATATACACATAGGCAAATCAATAAATAGAACATATATATATATATATATATATATATATATATATATACATATAATTATTTTTGGGTATCTATCTATCTATATATATATATATATATACATATATATGTGTGTGTGTTTATATATATATATACACACACACACACACATATATATTTATGTATAGATATATATTTTTTGTGATTCATATATATATATATATATATATATATATATATATATATAGACATACATAGATATGTGCAAAAAAAAATTAAAAAAAAATTAAAAAAAAAAAAAAATTTATTAGCGCCGGAATAGCGCCGTTTTACCGCGAATTTGCGGCGGTATTTGCCGCAAATTCAATAAAACTCCCTCTAACGTTTTCAAAAACGTTATTTTCAGCCTAGTTTTTGTTATGGAGCATGCTCACATGGGCTATCTGCCAGAAATTGACTCTGGAGCTATTTTTGCATTTTACACTTTTATTAATATCTTTTTTTCTACTTAACATTTTCACACAGTTTAAAAGCAGTTTAGCTCAAAATCATATAACACATCTTTCCCACACATTTTTTATTTTTTTCCTGCCATATTTTGTGATTTTGAAAAAATTAGTCCACCTTTTAGCTGGACTGTTTTTAAGTCCAGTCCTGACATTAGTTGATCTTAATGAATCTCACAGTTGGCGTTATTTTCCGCCCGCCGTTCTTTGAATACCAATTTCAGACTTAAAAATTTGCCGGTTCGCAAAATCCCACCGAAACGCCAATTCGCCGTACTATGAATCAGGCCCTTTGCCTGTGAGGGGCTGACCTCCGCAGTATATGTACTTGCGGCGGTCGCCAAGTGGTTAAGAAAAGAAAGAAAAAAAAACCCTCTTAAAGAGAATTTAATCTTAAAGTGTTACCACTCTCAGTCAGTGGGGGTGCTCTTAGTTTGATCAACCCTGGTCAACTAGAGGTCATTAGTTGGCGTTTAAACCAACCCAATGTCCAGTTGAGCAGCTGTGCATACATCAGGAAAGTCTATTACAACATCTCCCTAGGTCCTAGGAGGTGTTTGAAATGACAGTGACTTCAGGGTCTATTTCTTTACATAATTCAGGTGGCCACACTTAACATAAACCTTTGTCAGGAACACTTAAATGGGAGTTTATGGTGAGGAGACAGATGCTATATTGCCTATACATAGAAATGTGGAGAATACAAAGTTCATAAATACTGATATCTTTTCAAATATGATGTCCTTGGAAGTAAAAAAAAATAACATGCCTCAATATTTCCACATCACTACACATGATGGGATATTTTTATTGATTTTGTTTGTATTTATTTTATTTTTTACTAATAATGGCAGCGATCAGCGACTTATAGCCGGACTGTGACATTGCGGCAGACAAATCGGACACTAAGTGGTACTTTTGACACTTTTTTGGGGACCAATGACACTAATACAGTGATCAGTGCTAAAAAATATGCACTGTGCTATCACTGTGCTAATGACACTGGCAGGGAAGGGGTTAACATCATGTGGCAATCAAAGGGTTAAATGTGCCCCTAGGGAGTGCTTTCTAACTGTGTGTGTGTGGGGGGGGGTGCTTGTACTGTTGGAAAACAGTGACTCGTGTTCCTATTTATCATAAACACAGTATCTCTGTCTTTCCTTGTAACAGAACAGCGATCTGCCTTGTTTACATAGGCAGACTGCCACTCTGTCTCTCTTGGGAACACCAGACCCGCTGATTGGCTCCCACTGTGTCTGATCACAGTAGAAGCTGGCCGGCGGCGCCGGGCGTGCTTGCTGCAGACCCGGAAGCGCAAAATCACATACCTGTATGTGATTTTGTGCAGAAGAGCTGCCGCCCCGCAGTATATGTACATGGGGAGATCGGTGGGAGGTTAATGTTTATAGCTCATAATGGGACTTATAATCTATCCCGGTAAGAGCTTGTTCACACTGGATAAATGCCAATGTGCAGTGCAGTGAGCTGTGGTAAAATGCAGGCATGTTGCCTTTTACCACAGTGCATAGGTAAAGGCATCGCTGTGGCCCATCACACTGCGCTACTGTGCAGAGACGTGAATTAGGTGTAATTTTATGCATTTTAACTGCTTCAATACGGGGCACTTTCACCCCCTTCCTGTCCAGGCCAATTTCAAGCTTTTACATTTTTTTTCGGAAAATGAAGAAAATAAAAAAAGGTTTTTTTCACATTTTTTTTTTTTACATATTGCTACCAGTGCAGAACAGCTTCATCATTCAACTGGCATGGGTTCCCTCTGGCAAGGCACCCCCCGCACACATATTTTTTTGGCATGTGGCCTGGTATTGCTCAGGGGGGGGGGGGTGTTACATGCTTCACCTCCCCTTTACCTGGCCAGCCAGGCTGCATGCCTGGATTAAGGGTCTGGTTTGGATTCATGGGGGGACCTCACACTTTTATTCGTTTTTTTGCATTGGGATAGCCCATACATTTAATATCAGACTCAAAAAGTCTTGGGGGAAAACTATACACATCTTTTTTCATTCCTGCTGTAGGATGTGCTACAGCAAAAAATGGTGCAGTTTAATTTTCCAGCAAATGACATTTCACTGCCGGCTTCATTAAAAAAAAAAGTATTGACTGCTATAGATTTTTGCAGTAAGCTGTTCACCATGTTGATTATGCATAAGAACGGAAAATTGTATACTTACCTGTTGGTAATTTTCTTTTCCTGATACATAGGCATGACAGCATTTACAAATGGGTAGGGTCAATATAAGTAGGTAATTTCCCCCGAGGTGGTATTCTCATAATAATACTCAATGCAAAGCCCCAATGTAGGGGTTTGTATGATGTCATGATGACGTACCAGAAAAAGAAAATTACTGTCCGGTAAGTATACAATTTTCCACATGACAGCATGCAATGTGTCTGGTAAAGTGGGCTCAGCGTTAAATTCATGGATTCATCTTGCCAAATAAGCCCATCCGACTACTTTGACCCGCAACAATGCAGTTTTCCTAGTGGACAGTGAAAGTCTTCTGACACTACCATGCCAAAGAGCTCATTGTCTGACGTTCTGGAGAAGGGCCACTTTCCTTCAACATCGAGTCCACTTCCAATGTTTGTGGTGACTCACACATTTTAGTTTGGACATGCTGGAAGGATAGCGTCTGACTCCTGACCCAGATGTAAAGATTTGCAGACCTTTGTATCATGCAGAAACAGCGACTAGCTATTCTGTTTGATAATGGTAGCGATAAGGAAGTTTACAGCTTGACGCTTGGATATCTCAAATCCTTTTCCCAGACATGATAGCCATAAGAAATACTGCTTCAGTGCCACTGAGAATATTAAGGACGTCTTTTTCTGAAGAATGAAGAGTGAGACAACATGTCTAGCATTACTTGCACTGCAAGTCCCAAAGAGGAAGAAAATCCATACAGGCCTTTCAGGATTGGTTTACCAAGATTTGTGATGGTCACTGAATTCCAGAAAGTGAGTACATGACCAAGATTTAACTACAACTTAATCACATGTCTTGGATTACTTGTAGACAACTGAATATTTATAGCAGTGAACAGAGGATTCAATCCTTAAAATTCTGTGAGGTTTCCCATGTTCTAGTATACATTAAGTTTGTAGCAGGTGCCCAGGGTTCAACAGGTTTTCAAATAGTGATGGTGAGACCCCTAGGTTGAGCCTTCGCCTCTTGGTCTCCCAGAAGCTAGATCTAACTTGGCTGAATTTGGATGATACACTTGCCAATGCTGTGTAAGGTCTAAGTTCTCAGGAAGGAGAATAGAAGGTTCTCCGATCAACAACTGTATTTGAGGATACCACGCCTGCAAAGCCACCTGGAATGTATTGCCCTCATCACAGCTGGACCACTACGGATCCTGATGAGGAGCCTGGAAAACACAGAGTCTGCTGGATTTACATGGGTTAACCTGCTGACCCAGCTAGATGTTAGTAGATTCACTGCTTCCACCTCTGGGGAGTTAATTCTTGCAGGAATCACTGCCATTCATGACCATAGGGTTACTGTCAGGTTGAGATCCATTGAACTGATTGTTGGTTTAGAGACCAACCCTTGACCTTCAAGGCTTTGTATTTTAAGGGTCTGACAGAAAGTTCTGGGAAGTCAGAAGGACTGGCAAATCTGAATGAGAGATATCTCTGACATAAGTTGAATAGTCTTGCATTCCTTTATGAAAACAAAGATAGGAAATTACAATTACTGTCTATTTGGAGCATAACTGAGGCTCCCTAGGCCATGTTGCCAAAAAAATGTCAATGCCTGGGAGTCACTGCAACTCTGATGCTGGACACTTTTTCCTCCATTGGCATATGTCATTGACCTTGGAATAGGAGGTCATTGAGGTAAATACCAACAAAGTAAATAGATTGGTATGCCAGGTAGTTGATGAAGGCTAAAAAGATGAACTGGCTTAATCCGCCACAGGGACTTGTCTCATATGTAGAACCGTTCCTGTACCACACAATGGACCGCGACGGTGCACGACTTGTCAGGCTGACCAAGTCGCCTGACAAGTCGTACTAGTGTGAACTGGCACAAAGACTCTTTGACCAATTGCTTCTAAGGCAGAGTTGGCCTTTAAACAAACATAGTTGTTTGATTAGGCCTAGTATCTGACAACTAGTGATTATAGATCTTCCCAGTCAATCTAATCAAAGTATAAACATCTGCTTTCTTTGGCTCCTTATTTACTTCTGCAGCTGACATGTAATTTGACATAGCTTTTAGCAGGTAAGTCAGCTAAACACAAGCCCAATACCGCACAAGATAATCATGTAGTGAGATTTGCTTTAGTCTGCCTCTCCTGGAAGTTCCTTGAAATGCATAGCTTTCCCTTAGGGCTAAAGAGGTCCTGTCACTGTTATAATAATAATAAGTTGCCTCCCTTCCTCTTGAGAAGCAGTGCTGGTGTTGAGGGCTGGAGAGATATGCAATCCATTATGCCAACGCACTCTTTTTTAGGCTAGAATATACTTGAGGTGCCTTACCACTTGAACCCTTCATGGCTAGCAGCCAGCCCAAAGAATGTTCATCCATGGAGTCATGATGAAGGAGACACTTGTATAATCCCTAGAGACCACCATCCTGCACCCCAATATCTGGATTATGGGGGAAGCGTCCCCCTTATGGGCAGTGTACACCCAAACAGATTGAATTTCGCCACAGGAGAGGATGAACCTGTGCCGCTAGGCCAGATGAATCTGGCAAGGTGAGGGAAAAGAGTAAAAAATGTCTTCAATTTAAAGTGGAGTTCCACCCTGAACATTTTTTTTTCACTGTCCGCTTACTCTTAATAACTTGTAAAACAATTGGATAATTATTTTTTTTTATTCACTTACCTTCTTTTTAAAGAAAATATACCTACCATACTTCCTCTTCCTCCCTCTGCGGACACGTCCGCCACCGTCACTTCCTTCTTGCGTTGACTCCTGGGAGCTGAACATCATCATCATCGCTCTCAGGAATCAATGCGCTTGCACCGGCCCCGCTCGTCAGTTCCGGCGCAGGCACGTCATTCCCTGCTAAACAGCTTCTGGGCATGCCCAGAAGCTGTGCAGGGATGACGCGCCTGCGCCGGAACTGATGAGTGGGGCCGGAGCAGAGCATTCTGGGACCGAAGAGTACGCCCTGGCTTCAGCTGCCCACACCTGAGATGGCAGCGCTGGACAAAAAATTTTCAAGGTAAGTATTTCTTTTAAAAAGTAAGTGAACCCGAGGACAGTTCAGAGGCTATCATTGCTGAAATGCACTAGCCCTGACTGTCCCGGGGGTATTTTTATCTACATTTTTTTTTCAGGCCGGAACTCCGCTTTAAGCGGCTATAACCGGCTGAGCCTTGAGGACCAAAAAGAGAATGACACCTTGGGAAAATGACTTATTTATATTGTATAACTGGCCCTGTGATTGGGCAAGGAGCAGAGCCTACCCACTTGTATATCCTGTTATGCTTGTGTCAGGAAAGGCTTGCATTACTAAAACAACAACTTTTTAAAAAAAATGTTATTGTTATTTAATGTGCTGGATCAGGTTTAAAGTATATGTACAGCCAACAGAAATAAGCAAACTTCTGACACTTTCTACAGTTGTGGTTCAATCTTGCTTTTTTTAAAACTTGCAGGCCTAAAAAATGTGGAATTTCTGAACCAGAGATCCCATTGAAGTCGATAGAAATCCAAACTGGGCTCCGAAAAAGCTTTGTATTTAAATCAGTAAATATTACAAAACTGTGTAGAAAATTTGAGACATAGAGCCTAATTCACTATAGCACCTAGTCGGCAAATGGGTGATCAAATAGTCACAAACGATTAAAACTAGTCAGAAACGGTATTCACACGGTGGATATTTACTTACGAGATTAAATTCACTGCAGGTCACATAAATCAGTGACCGTCTAAATCAGTAGTCATGCAAGAAGCAGGTGAATTTCACATTACAATAATGTTTAGCACTCCATCATGTGGTATATTGTTTGGAGATTATCTGCTTTTACATTTCTTGAAATATTGTTGTGAAAGCAGAAATATTCTTGAAACTCTGAGAAGAGATAAATTCATCCTGTTTTTAGAACTCTGTAAAGACACAACTGAGCATGCCCAGAGTAGAAAACTAGTCACAAACCTACTCTCATTTCATTTTAGCCCCGTGCTATACTGAATTCCAAAACGTGTGAATGCCTAACAAGCATGAATTTGTGAAATCTAGCAAACTGTTTTTGGAACAGATATTATTCTCTCTCTCTCTCTCTCTCTCTCTCTCTATATATATATATATATATATATATACACACACACAGTATGCATGTTCATATTGTACACTCTTTTAGATGTGCTGTTATTTGTTTTATTTAAAGTGACGGCTATACCACATATTCATTGTGATCACATATTGTTTGGTGGAAGGGAAGGGGAAGGATCAATACTATAGGTGGGCATTAATTAGAGATCCTGATGTTTAACATAATAGTATATTGAAGTGCGTCCGTGTAGTGAGTAATGAAGTTAAAGGACACCATACACCACTTTCCATTGATTAAAGTGCATCCACGTACACATTTCCCCATCTCTATTCCCCATTTCCTCTGTTTAGTGATGTTGCCTTTGCTATCTAGCCACAGCATGCGGAGGAAGAGGTTGACTAGCTTACTAAACCATCCTTATCCTCCATCACCTAAGCAGAGAGTGGTTTACAGTCCAACACAATTGGGGCCTCATCATACAGACTGGCTCCCGAAGCCGTTGTTTACAACTTGCAAAATAAAGAAAGCTGGCAGGAAAAATCTTTTTTTTTTCTTTATATATGTTTTGTTGCAGCAGGTTCAATACACTGTACAGATGCTTCACTTTATAGGCAGACTAAAGGGACCCCCAGGCACTATATTCAAGGGATTTTTTTATTTTTATTATTTCACTTGAATCATCAGTAAATCACTGCTCATTTAAAAATGATGTTTTTTTACAAACTTTTTTTCATTGATACATGTCCCACAGGGCAGTACCTGGACCCCCATACCCTTTGTATGTCCGATAACTTGCATCTAACCCCTCAAAATGGTCACTTTTGCTTTTTCCAGTTCTGGTCCTATAGGCATCCATGGGGTTCATTGTTTGGCTCAGAACTTTTGTGGTGTTTGAAAGTTCTGGCACAAACCCAGTTGGGGGTCATTTGGCCCTTCCCTGGCATGGAGGCTTCCAGCTCTAATTCACAAGCTACTTGCAGTGGTCCAGCTCTGCTTCATTACAACAGGGTGTAGATTTTCAATATAGCTACAGGCTGCTATACTATCCACATGAAAAGTAACAGTGACGGTGACGGTCTTACTTACAGTAATATTGTATGGGGAAGCAAAGATGTGCATTCTAAGGTTTAAGTGAACTATAAGTAATTTTAAACTTTCAAAGGTCTTGCCTAAAGGTGCTACAGACAATAAAGTGGAGCTGTGCTTATTTTTTTTCAGGGAAAGTCTCTTATTTTCTGCCTCAGGAACAGGAGTTTCCATTTATTTTGTCAGTGAGAAGTATATTAAGTTCACTGTTTTTGTTGTACCCATCTCTTCCATTCTCTGACATCCACAATTCTTGTATAACTATCCCAAATAAATTATATTAGTGGAACTTTCACAGTGTCCTAACGTACACAACACTATAATTAGATTTGTTTTAAATTCCATCATTCTTCCTTAAAATTCTGCACTCCATTTCTCTGTCCTTGTCCTCAGTGTACTGGCGATGTTAGGAAACTGATGGAACGTTCCTCTCCTTCTTGCCATGCCAAAAACATTCAGAGTTCTGGAAAGAAGTAGTATCATTCACTTTTTAAAAAATCTATAAATCAATAAACACTCTTATTCTGGGTTTCTGGCACTGGTGTTGGCAGGGGCTCCCTATACTGCCACCACGGTTAAGGGAATAGAAGAACCCTTTCGTTAAAAGTGGTTCTACTGGAACACCTCTATTTTTTGGACATCAGTAGACCTCAATTTTTGCTCCTTCCTGAGTCCTGGAAGTATAATTGATACATTTGTAGTTTCCTGACAAATTTCCCAGAACAATCACTTTTTTCTGGTTCTTTCCAATTTCTGGTTGTTAAAGCAGATATACAAATCAATGAGATGAATGACCCACTTCTGCACCCTGGGCCTGCCACTGACTGGTCTTGTTGCCACCCCTTGCCATGTTGTTATCATACTGCCTCTAGTGTCTTTTACGATCTGTAAATACCCCAGCAATGGACAGCCAATGGGAGGTGCCAAAGTAACCAGGCGGCGATGTTGACACCCAGGGATGGACTCTCCCACTCTGCAGTTCAGAAGGCGTGGGACCCAGCACATCACAATAAATTCAAGTAAATAAATGGGGAATTTATGGGTATTAGGCCAGAGTTCAGCTTTAAAATATACAGTATATTATTACAATAAATTCTTTAGGTGCAGCAGATATATATATATATATATATATATATATATATATATATATATATATATATATACAGTATTTCACAAAAGTGAGTACACCCCTCACATTTTTGTAAATATTTTATAATATCTTTTCATGTGACAAAACTGAAGAAATGACATTTCGCTACAATGTAAAGTAGTGAGTGTACAGCATGTATAACAGTGTACATTTGCTGCTCCCTCAAAATAACTCAACACACAGCCATTAATGTCTAAACTGCTGGCAACAAAAGTGAGTACACCCCTAAGTCAAAATGTCCAAATTGGGCCCAAAGTGTCAATATTTTGTGTGGCGACCATTATTTTCCAGCACTGCCTTAACCCTCTTGGGCGTGGAGTTCACCAGAGCTTCACAGGTTGCCACTGGAGTTCTCTTCCACTCCTCCATGACAACATCATGGAGCTGGTGATCTTAGAGACCTTGCACTCCTCCACCTTCCATTTGAGGAAGCCCCACGGATGCTCAATAGGGTTTAGGTCTGGAGACATGCTTGGCCAGTCCATCACTTTTACCCTCAGCTTGTTTAGCAAGGCAGTGGTCGTCTTGGAGGTGTGTTTGGGGTCGTTATCATGTTGGAATACTGCCCTGCAGCCCAGTCTCTGAAGGGAGGGGATCATGCTCAGCTTCAGTATGTCACAGTACATGTTGGCATTCATGGTTACCTCTATGAACTGTAGCTACCCAGTGCCGGCAATACTCATGCAGCCCCAGACCATGACACTTCCACCACCATGCTTGATTGCAGGCAAGACACACTTGTCTTTCTACTCCTCACCTTGTTGCCGCCACACACGCTTGACACCATGTGAACCAAACAAGTTTATCTTGGTCTCATCAGACCAAAGAACATGGTTCCAGTAATCCATGTCCTCAGTCTGCTTGTCTTCAGCAAACTGTTTGCGGGCTTTCTTGTGCATCATCTTTAGAAGAGGCTTCCTTCTGGACGACAGCCATGCAGACCAATTTGATGCAGTGTGTGTCGTATCATTTGAGCAATGACAGGCTGACCCCCCACCCCTTCAACCTCTGCAGCAATGCTGGTAGCACTCATACGCCTATTTCCCAAAGACAACCTCTGGATAGGACGCTGAGCACGTGCACTCAACTTCTTTGGTCGACCATGGGGAGGACTGTTCGAGTGAAACCTGTCCTGTTTAACCACTGTATGGTCTTGGCCACTGTGCTGCAGCTCAGTTTCAGGTCTTGGCAATCTTCTTATAGCCTAGGCCATCTTTATGTAGAGCAACAATTCTTTTTCTCAGATCCTCAGAGAGTTCTTTGCCGTGAGGTGCCATGTTGAGCTTCCAGTAACCAGTATGAGAGAGTGAGATCGATAACACCAAATTTAACACACCTTCTCCCCATTCACACCTGAGACCTTGTAACACTAACAAGTCATATGACACCAGGGAGGGAAAATGGCTAAACGGGCCCAATTTGGACATTTTAACTTGGGGGGGGGGGTGTACTCACTTTTGTTGTCATCGATTTAGACATTAATGGCTGTGTGTTGAGTTATTTTGAGGGGACAGCAAATTTAAACTGTTATACAAGCTGTACACTCACTACTTTACATTGTTGCAAAGTGTCATTTCTTCAGTGCTGTCACATAAAAAGATAAAATAAAACCTTAAACCAATATGGGACGGGTGTACTCACTTTTGTGAGATACTGTATGTATATATATATATATATATATATATATATATATATATATATATATATATACATATATATAGTGAGGGAAAAATTTGATCCCCTGCTGATTTTGTATGTTCAGTCTATCATTTTAATGGTAGGTTTATTTTATCAGTGAGAGACAGAATAACAACAAAGAAATTCAGAAAATCGCATTTCAAAAAAATTATAAATTGATTTACATTGTAAATAAGTATTTGACCCCTTCGCAAAACATGACTTGTACTTGGTGGCAAAACCCTTGCTGGCAATCACAGAGGCCAGACGTTGAGATTAGGGATGATCGAACTTTTGAAAAGTTCGGTTCGGCCAGAACATCCGAACTTCCGTAAAGTTCGGCCCGGATTTCAGAACCCCATTGAAATCAATGGGACCCGAACTTCGGTAATCAAAAAACACCATTTTTAAGCCCTAAAACCCAATAAATGCCCCTAAAAAGTCCCTAGGGTTCTGGGTCATGCCCAATTAACTATTAATCACACAAAAAAAAGTTCTTAAAAATTGTCATTTTTGATAAAAAAGCCAATTATTGAAAAAAAAAAAAAAGAGATTTTTTGGAGGCAGGCAAAACATCAGAACTTGTGCACAGTACCACTATACACAAGTTCAGATGTTTTTCCTGACTGCAAAGAACCCCCAAAAATGCCTGCTATTAAATCGGCAAGGTGTGAAAACCGAGAAGCCAACCCCCTGTGCTGAAAGTGTTCTATTACAAACAATCTTTTTTTTTTATGGTTCTGGACATGCTACAGAGCTGAAACTTCACATGTACACTTTTTAGACTCCCCAGATCTGAAATCCAAAGTAAAAAATCAAAAAATCTCTTTTTTTTTTCAATAATTGGCTTTTTTTTATCAAAAATGACAATTTTTAAGAACTTTTTTTGTGTGATTTCGTATCTGGGGGGTCTAAAAGGTGTACCTGTGAAGTTTCAGCTCTGTAGCATGTCCAGAACCATAAAAAAAAGGATTGTTTGTATTAGAACACTTTCAGCTCAGGAGGTTGGCTTCTCTTCTCGGTTTTCACATCTTGCCGGTTTAATAGCAGGCATTTTTTTGGGTTCTTTGCAATCAGGAAAAACATCTGAACTTGTGTATAGTGGTACTGTGCACAAGTTCAAATGTTTTGCCTGCCTCCAAAAACCCCCAAAAAATGCCAGCAAAAACACACCTGGGCATTTTTTTTTTTGACGCTAGCGGTTTTTTTGGCATTTTTTGGGGTTCTTTTGAGGCAGGCAAAACATCTGAACTTGTGTATAGTGGTATATATACACACATAATTATATGTATATAGACACCTAGCCATATATAGGTGTGATAGTAGCAGAAATATATTACTGTAAATGATTTCATTAGCGCAAGCATATATTTCTGCTACTATCACACCTATATATGTCTAGGTGTGTATATAAATATATGTATGTGTGTATATACACCACTATACACAAGTTCAGATGTTTTGCCTGCCTCCAAAACCCCCCAAAAAATGCCAGCAAAAACACACCTGGGCATTTTTTTTTGCGTTTTTTTGGCATTTTTTTGGGTTCTTTTGAGGCAGGCAAAACATCTGAACTTGTGTATAGTGGTATATATACACACATAATTATATGTATATAGACACCTAGCCATATATAGGTGTGATAGTAGCAGAAATATATTACTGTAAATGATTTCATTAGCGCAAGCATATATTTCTGCTACTATCACACCTATATATGTCTAGGTGTGTATATAAATATATGTATGTGTGTATATACACCACTATACACAAGTTCAGATGTTTTGCCTGCCCCTAAAACCCCCCAAAAAATGCCAGCAAAAACACACCTGGGCATTTTTTTTTTTTTTTGACGCTAGCGTTTTTTTGGCATTTTTTTGGGTTCTTTTCAGGCAGGCAAAACATCTGAACTTGTGTATAGTGGTATATATACACACATAATTATATGTATATAGACACCTAGCCATATATAGGTGTGATAGTAGCAGAAATATATTACTGTAAATGATTTCATTAGCGCAAGCATATATTTCTGCTACTATCACACCTATATATGTCTAGGGGTATATATACAGACATATATGTGTACATATACCCCCTATACACATGTTCAGATGTCATGTCTGACATCAAACATGTCCTCAAAAAAGCACTGGCAGTGGCAACCCCTGCAGCATGAAAAATGCTTGCTGGTGAGAAGCCATATTCCTGTCCCGAAGCAACTCAGAGAAATGATCATTTCTCTATAGCGGTCACCCTGCTATGGAAGGGTTTTGTCACCCTTCCATAGCAGTCACTGTCAGTTAACCCTACACTACACTACGGTCCCCTTACACTTAACACTTTCCCTACAGAAACGAAATTTTTGAAGCTAACTTAAGTGTAAAGGAGCACTCTAACTACACTAGATATCCCTTTCCTCACACTAATAAATGCTAAATGACACTTTTAAAGTAAAATTAACAGAACTGCTTCCACTCTCTTCCATGTCCAGTATAACAATGCTAGGAATATGGCGGGGGCTATCTTATATACTGGGGGCGTATTCAATAATGATTGGTCTAGGGACCCCCTAATCACTCCAATCACATTCCTAGCATTCTCCCCCCCCCCCCTCAATTGGCTTTTGCTAATGGTTCTGGTCCAATCACGGGCTTTTAAAGTCCATTTCCTGAAGCATTGCATTTTGGTCGGTTCTGGTTGCCGAATTCCGAACTTTTTGGGCAAAAAGTTCTAAATTCGGCCGAACCTCGAACACTCAATGTTTGGGCCGAACCGATGGTGGACCCGAACCGTTCGATCATCCCTAGTTGAGATGTGTGCAAATCTGGCCACCTGGTTTGCACACATCTCAGGAAGGATTTCGTCCCACTCCTCTTTGCAAATCCTCTCCAAGTCATTAAGATTTCAAGGTTGACATTTAGTAACTTGAACCTTCAGCTCCCTTCACATATTTTCTATGGGATTAAGGTCTGGAGACTGGCTAGGCCACTCCAGGACCTTAATTTACTTCTTCTTGAGCCACTCCTTTGTTGCCTTGGCCATGTGTTTTGGGTCATGCTGGAATACTTATCTATGACCCATTTTCAATGCCCTGGCTGAGGGAAGGAGGTTCTCACCCAAGATTTTAAAGGTTCATGACCCTGTCCATCGTCCCTCTCATGCGATGAAGTTGTCCTGTCCCCTTAGCAGATAAACACCCCAAAAGCATAATGTTTCCACCTCCATGTTTGACGGTGGAGTCATAGGCAGCATTCCTCCTGCTCCAAACTTGGCGAGTTAATGCCAAAGAGATCGATTTTGGTCTCATCTGACCACAACACTTTCACCCAGTTCTCCTCTGAATCATTTGGATGTTCATTAGCAAACTTAAGGCAGGCCTGTACATGTGCTTTCTTAAACAGGGGGACCTTGCGGGCGCTGCAGGATTTCTGTCCTTCATGGTGTAGTGTGTTACTAATTGTTTTCTTGGTGACTATGGTCCCAGCTGCCCTAAAGACCATTGACAAGATTCTCCCATGTAGTTCTAGACTGATTCCTCATGATTATTGGAACTCCCTGAGGAGAGATCCTGCATGGAGCCCCAGACGGAGGGAGATTGACAGGTATTTTGTGTTTCTTCCATTTGGGAATAATTGCACCAACTGTTGTCACCCTCTTACCAAGCTGTTTGGCGATGATCTTGTAGCCCATTCCAGCCTTGCGTAGGTCTACAATCTTGTCCCTGACATCCTTGGACCGCTCTTTGGTTTTGGCCATGGTGGAGAGATTGTAATCTGATTGATTGGTTCTGTGGACAGGTGTCTTTTATACAGGTAACAGGCTGAGATTAGGAGCATTCCCTTTATGAGAGTGCTCCTAATCTCAGCTTGTTACCTGTATAGAAGACACCAGGGAGCTAGAAATCTTGCTGATTGATAGGGGATTAATTCCTTTTTTCACTCATTAAAATGCAAATCAATTTATAACTTTTTTGAAATGTGTTTTTCTGGAAATTTTTGTTGTTATTCCGTCTCTCACTGTTAAAATAAACCTACCATTAAAATTATATAATGATCATTTCTTTGCCAGTGGGCAAATGTACAAAATCAGCAGGGGATCAAATACTTTTTCCTTCACTGTATATATATATATATATATATATATATATATATATACACACAGGTGCATCTAAAAAAATTAGAATATCATCAAAAAGTTAATTTATTTCAGTAATTCAATTCTAAAATTGAAACTTATATATGATATAGATTCATTACACACAGAGTGACATATTCCAAGCATTTCTTTCTTTTAATTTTGATGATTATGTCCCATAGCTAGTAAAAACCCAAAATCCAGTATCACAGAACATTAGAATATTACATAAAACCTAAAGAAAAAAAGGATTTTTAATACAGAAATGCTGGCTTACTGAAAAATATGTCCATGTACAGTATAGTATGCACTCAATACTTGGTCAGGGCTCCTTTTACATATTACTGCATCAATGCGGCGTGGCATGGAGGCGATAAGCCTTTGGCACTGCTGAGGTGTTATGGAAGTCCAGATTGCTTTGATAATGACCTTCTGCTCATCTGCATTGATAGGTCTGGTGTTTCTCATCTTCCTCTTGACAACACCCAACAGATTCTCTATGGGATTTAGGTCAGGCAAGTTTTCTGGCCAATCAAGCACAGTGATATCATGATCATTAAACCAGGTATTGGTACTTTTGGCAGTGTGGGCAGGTGCCAAGATCTGCTGGAAAATAAAATCAGCATCTCCATGAAGCTGGTCAGCAGAGGGAAGCATGAAGTGCTCTAGAATTTCCTTGACTTTGGACTTGATAAAACACAGTGGACAAACAGCAGCAGATGACATGGCTCCCCTCATCAACCCCTTTTTTTTCCCCAAGAACTTTATTAAGTTTTCAAGAATAATCATAGGCGTTAACCATACAATCTTAATAGTACACTTAAGAAGACTTCAAATTGGGCTTATACCCCTGCAGGGGAAGGTAATACAGTAAATGGATAAATCAATGTACAGTATAGGGAACCTAGTAACCTAATAAATGGTATTGAACATCTCCCCCCTCTTCAATATTATTACTATGGTTTCTGTTAGATATAGCATTGTTTCAACCAGGGGTGTCTTTGGTTAGATGGAATATCTACAGGCTATCAGAACTAGTACTATGCACATTCTTAACTTGAAGCTCTAATCAAACTAGTGAAATTGAGAAAGGGAATACATATCCTAAAGATAAACTGGAAGGGCTTAAGTAGCGTTTGAATGGTGGTATGGGAACCTGAAATATCTGATGTTATAATGAAGGCAATAGGCAAATTAATACATAAATCCTAAACTGCTTACCCATTACCTTCATTATCATTACCAAGCTGGAAGTTAAGTAGTATAATCTTTAATGGTTTTGAGAATCACTGACTTGGTGATCTGGGACCTTGATTTCCAAATTAAATGCAAAATTTACTTTCATCCAAAAAAAGGACTTTGGACCACTGAGCAACAGTCCAGTCCCTTTTCTCCATAGCCCAGGTAAGATGCTTCTGACGTTGTCTCTGGTTCAGGAGTGGCTTGACACAAGGAATGTGACAGCTGTATCCCATGTTCTGGATATGTCTGTGTAGCACTTACCCCTAGAGGACTGCTGAGAATTACACTTTCTGGATTCCCCTGGGTTACCCTTAGCAACTGGCAGCAGACAATCAGCAATTAAAGTCCTTGGCTCAGTCAATAATCAATCCAGGGGATGTTGTTTTTGTGTTTTTATTGAGAACTTGGATAGGAGAAGGGATGAGTGGGATACACCAACTATTAACTATTCACGGTCTTGAGGGCAGTTAACTGTAGAACGTGGCAAGGCCACTGCTTCACTCTGTCACTGAATTGAAGATGCTTTAAAGTGTTCCTGCTTGAATATTCTGTTCAGGGTTCTAAACTTGGCACCCCCTTTTTTCTATCACTCTCTGTGTGCTGACACCCGTCCACTGACTAGAGCCTCTTGAGTGGTCCCCTTCCCGGCAGACCCCTGGGCAAGTTCCTCTGTACTCACGGACACTGTTTTTCCAGAATCACCGTTGCCTCCAACTCCACCAGTCAGCTTCTCCTGGACCTCTGGGTTCACCCACACAATCTGGTTCACCAGGTCGACTGCCTGTGACCACCAGCCACAGCTAAAGAGGAGGAGACAGCCATCACCCTTCCTCCGGGACATGGCTTCCCGCCCAAAGACCCCCTTCCTCATGTGCCCTTGGCTTTTATACCCTATCCCAGGATGCACCACTTGTCTGTGCCAACCCACTGGGACAGTTACAAAAGCCTGTGTATCATTGGCTGGATTTCCTCCACTGTCCAACGTACCTCTCCATTGGATACAATGGGGACACTCCCTGAGCAGGCCTAACTAGCAGATCCAGCTCCCTGATAAGCAGAGAGAACAAATGCTTTACCTACTGCCTTTCTGGTAAGCAAAGAAAGCCAAAACTATGTCTGCTATCTAGCACCTGACTGTGAGGGCGCTACATCTGTATGTGGTGGTTCTTGAAGCACTGATACCATCTGTAGTCCACTCCTTGTGCATCTCTCTCAGATTCTTGGATGGCCTTTAATTCACAATCCTCTCAAGGCTGCAGTTATCCCTGTTGCTTGGGCACCTTTTTCTATCACAGGTTTTCTATCCACTCAATTTTCCATTTACATATGCTTGGATACAGCACTCTGTGACCAGCCAGCTTCTTTAGCAATGACCTTTTGTGACTTACCCTCCTTGTGGAGGGTGTCAATGACTGTCTTCTGGACAACTGTCAAGCAGCAGTAAAAACACAGCTGACCGTTATTCTCTCTGAAATGATCACAGAGCGCCTGTGATCCTTCTATATAGGATAACAGGTCTCTGTGGTTATTTCACAAGTCCATCCCCCACACAGTTAGAAAACACTCCCCTAGGCTCACACTTAACCCTTTTATCACCACTGTGTTAACCCCTTCCCTGCCAATGTCATTATTACAGTAACAGTGCATATTTTTAGCACTGATTACTGTAGTAATGTCACTGGTCCCCCCAAAAGTGTAAAAAATGTCAGTTAGGGGTGTGATCTGTCCGCCGCAATGTCACAGTCCTGCTAAAAATTGCAAATCGCTGCCATTACTAGTAAAAAATAAATAAATAAAAATGACATAAATCTTTCCCCTAGTTTTGTAGACGTGAGAACTTTTGCGCAAGCCAACCAAAATACGCTTATTGCAATTTGCCAATATAGGTAAGAGCCATTTAATACCTATGTGTGATCTTGAGTCACATATACTGATTATTAATATAAATAATTAAGTAAAAATATTATAATATTTATTCTCTAGTAAAACACTCCGGTAACCTATTTAGTCTCTATATTATATATTATATATGGAAAATCACTGTGGCCCTTTAGTGATTTTCAGACACAATATTAACAGTATGCATCACAGATGGTATATTGCTTGCCTTCATTATCTATACAATCCCACTACATTGTTATTATCATTGCCATTGCTCATAGGTGCGCCCTCACTTCCACAATTGATGGGTGGGACCCCTCGTGCTTCTCCTGCTTGGTTGTGCTCCCTCCAGTCGCTTTGCTGATGCAAACAACTGTAGTAAATATAGCCTTAATTCATGGCATAGACTGCAATGGTTGTAACTAACAGATCCACATATGAATATTGATTGCATATTCTATTTTTACTTAGAAATATTGTTTTTTATTGAAATAAGCTCCTGAAGAAGCACGGTCGGTGCAAAAAGGTCGAGCTGAACCCCAACAACTGGATACAACACCCCATTGTTGGTCGCCCACGGATAGTCTATAGTAGGATTTTGTATCTACAGGTCTTACTCTTACTGTAGTATACGGGTGGGATTTTCCAACAATTGGGGTTGATGGTCCATACGGATGTTAGGATAATGATATAAATCTTACATAATGTCATATACAGTAACGTTTTAAATGAAAAATTGTTTGTCCTAATTGTGATTGTAATAAAATGTATATTTTTTTTGTCAAAATTAGCCTTTTGTAAGGTTGTGTTGTATCCTTTTTTCCATATGATATGATTTAGGACGAGGCACCAATTTATATTCAAGTGTCCACAGTGCCACTCTGTGGAGACATTTAACATTGAATCCTACATCGTATGTAGGCTTAACCGCTTCCATACAGAGCAGTTAGACCCCCTTCCTGCCCAGACCAATTTTCAGCTTTCAGCACTCTCACACTTTGAATAACAATTGCTCAGTCATGCTACACTGTAACCAAACAAAATTTTTATCATTTTTTTCACACAAATAGAGCTTTCTTTTGGTGGTATTTGATCACAACTGGGGTTTTTTTTTTTCGTGATATAAGCAAAAAAAGAGCAAAAATTTTGCAAAAAAAACACTTTTTTTTAGTTTCTATTATAAAATTTTGCAAAAAATTAATTTTTCTTCATACATTTGGGCCAAAATTTATACTGCTACATATCTTTGGTAAAATTAACCCAAATTAGTGTATATTATTTAGTCTGTGTGAAAGTTATTGAGTCTAGAAGCTATGGTACCAATTACTAAAAATTGATCACACCAGATGTACTGATGGCCTATCTCCTTTCTTGAGGCCCTGAAATGTCAGGACAGTACAAATACCCCCCAAATGACCCCTTTTTGTAAAGTAGACAGTCCAAGGTATTTAGTAAGAGGCATGGTGAGTTTTTTGAAGTTATAATTTTTTCCCACAATTCTTGGGAAAATGAAGAAAAATTTTTTTTTTCTTTTTTTTCCCAAAACGTTGTCAATTTATAAGCTATTTCTAACACATAGCATGTACACAGCAAAAATGACACCCCAAAATTCATTCTGCTACTCCTTCTGAGTATGGTGATACCACATGTGTGAGACTTTTACACAGCCTGGCCACAAAAAGAGACTCCACGTTCAAGTAGCACCATAAGGCGTTTTAGGAGCATAAATACACATAAAACTTTCTTACTACCTATCACACTTTTCAAGGCCCTAGAGCACCAATACAATGGAAAAGTCCACAAAATGACCCCATTTTGGAAAGCAAACACTCCAACGTATATTCTATGAGGCATTATGGGTCCTTTGAACATGTCATTTTTTTCCACAAGTTTTTGGAAAATGTGGGAAAAAAATAAAAAAATTTTTTTCCCAAAACGTTGTCAATATATAAGCTATTTCTAACACATAGCATGTACACAGCAAAAATGACACCCCAAAATTCATTCTGCTACTCCTTCTGAGTATGGTGATACCACATGTGTGAGACTTTTACACAGCCTGGCCACAAAAAGAGACTCCACGTCCAAGTAGCACCATAAGGCGTTTTAGGAGCATAAATACACATAAAACTTTCTTACTACCTATCACACTTTTCAAGGCCCTAGAGCACCAATACAATGGAAAAGTCCACAAAATGACCCCATTTTGGAAAGCAAACACTCCAACGTATATTCTATGAGGCATTATGGGTCCTTTGAACATGTCATTTTTTTCCACAAGTTTTTGGAAAATGTGGGAAAAAAATAAAAACTTTTTTTTTTTACACAAAGTTGTCAATTTATAGGATATTCCTAACACATAGCATGTACATAGCAAAAATGACACCCCAAAATACATTCTGCCACTCCTCCTGAGTATGGCAATACCACATGTGTGAGACTTTTTCACAGCCTAGCCATATAGAGGGGCCCAACATCCAAGGAGCACCATCATGCATCCTAGCCACTTGCCTAGGCCTATTTTTGACATTTGGTGTTTACAAGCTAAAATCAGTTGTTTTTGCTAGAGACCCTAGAGAATAAAATGGAGATTATTGCAATATTTTTTATCACACCGCATTTGCGCAGCGGTCTTCCAAACGCAATTTTTTGGGAAAAAATTCACTTTTTTGAATTAAAAAATAAGAAACCAGTAAAGTTAGCCCAATTGTTTTCCATAATGTGAAAGATAATGTTACGCCGAGTAAATAGATACCCAACATATCATGCTTCAAAATTGCGCACACTCACAGAATGGTGACAAACTTTGGTACTTAAAAATCCCCAAAGGCGACAATTTAAAAATTTCTACAGGTTGCTATCTTAGAGTTACAGAGGAGGTCTAGGGCTCAAATTATTGCTCTTGCTCTAACGATCGCGATGATACCTCACATGTGTAATTTGAACACTGTTTACATATGTGGGCGGGGTTTCCGTATGCGTTCGCTTCTGTGCGCGAGCTCGCGGGGACAGGGCGCTTTAATTTTTTTTTTTACTATTTATTGTCACCCGAGTACCTGTCATCAGAGTACCTGAGTACCTGTCATCAGAGTACCCGAGTGCCTATCATCAGAGTACCCGAGTACCTGTCATCAGAGTACCCGAGTATCTGTCATCAGAGTACCCGAGTACCTGTCATCAGAGTACCCGAGTACCCATCATCAGAGTACCCGAGTACCTGTCACCAGCCCATCAGAGTACCTGTCATCAGCCCATCAGAGTACCCGAGTACCTGTCATCAGAGTACCTGATGGGCTGGTGACAGGTACTCGGGTACTTTGATGGGCTAGTGACAGGTGCTTTTTATTGGGGGGGGCAATCAGTGTGGTTGGGGTGCACTGTACTTGGTAACTAGGTGTTACCACAATCTCTTCCTCACACAGGATCAGTGTGTGAGGAGGAGAACACGGTGACAGCTAGTTACCGTGTTCTCTGATGACATTTGTGACCGGCTGTGATTGGACACAGCCGGTCACGTGGTAAAGAGCCAATTTCATTGGCTCTTTACCTAGATCGGGGATGGGCTCTGTCCGAGGGACGAGCCTCGTCCCCGATCGCCGCGCTGCGCGCCCCCGGGGGGCGCGCATTAAGAAAGGAACGAGCGGCTCGCGCTGGAGCCGCTCATGTGATCGGCTGTGATTGACACAGCCGATCACGTGGTAAACAGCCAATTTCATTGGCTGTTTACCTTGATCGGGGTTGGGCTCAGTCCGAGGGACGAGCCTCACCCCCGATCGCCGCGCTGCGCGCCCCCGGGGGCGCGCAGTAGCGGGGAGATACGGGCGCCGTCATATGACGTCCGCCCGGATCGCTAAAGGAATGTTGCCGACGTCATTTTACAATGACTCGGTATTGAAGGGGTTAAACTTTAACCATGTTCCTGTAAACTACTCCCAATATTAAGAGAAATTTAGCCATTCCTTCTCTGTCCCATGGTATCCCTCATTTAATACTGGAAGTTATAACTTTAACCACTGACCATTCAGTTAGATTAAATAGATACGTGGATGGATGGATAGACAAAGAAAGAAAGAGATAGATACACTATATTACCCAAAGTATTGGGACACCTGCCTTTACACGCATATGAACGTTTATGGCATCCCAGTCTTAGTCAGTATGGTTCAATATTAAGTTGGCCCACTCTTTGCAACTATACCAGCTTCAACTCTTCTGGGAAGGTTGTCCACAAGGTTTAGGAATGTGTTTTGGGATTGTTTGACCATTCTTCCAGAAGAGCATTTGTGAGGTCAGGCACTGATGTTGGAGAGAAGGCCTGGCTCACAGTCTCCACTCCAAGGTCCACTCCACTCCAAGGTCAAGGTCCTCCACCCCAAACTTGCTCATTCATGTCTTTATGGACCTTGCTTTGTGCACTGGCGAGCAGTTATGTTGGAACAGGAAGGGGCAATCCCCAAACTGTTCCCACAAAGTTGGGAGCATGAACTTGTCCAAAATGTCTTGGCATGCTGGTGCCCTAAGAGTTCTCTTCACTAGAACTAAGGGGCCAAGCCTAAGCCCTGAAAAACCACCCCACACCATAATCCCTCCTTCACCATTGATTTGGACCAGTGCACAAAACAAGGCCAATAAAGACATAGATGAGTGAGTTTGGGGTGGAGGAACTTGACTGGCCTGCATAGAGTCCATACCTCAACTCGAAAGAACACCTTTGGGATGAATTAGAGCGGAGACTGTGAGCCAGGCCTTCTCTCCAACATCAGTGCCCGACCTCACAAATGCGCTTTTGTTCAAACATTCCCATAGAGACACTGATAAACCTTGTGGACAGCCTTCCCAGAAGAGTTGAAGCTGGTATAGCTGCAAAGGGTGGGCCAACTCAATATTGAACCCTACAGACTAAGACTGGGATGCCATTAAAGTCTATCTATCTATCTATCTATCTATCTATCTATCTATCTATCTATCTATCTATCTATCTATCTATCTATCTATCTATCTATCTATCTATCTATCTATCTATCTATCTATCTATCTATCTATCTATCTATCTATCTATCTATCTATCTATCTATCTATCTATCTATCTATCTATCTATCTATCTATCTATCCTCATAGATACACTATATTACCAAAAGTATTGGAGCACCTGCACAGAGTCCTGACCTGAACCCGATAGAACATGAGATGAATTAGAACAGAGACTTGCAGCCAGGCCTTCTTGTCCACGTGAGTGCCTGACCTCACAAATATGCTTCCCAGACTCTGCTATAATTCATCCCAAAGGTGTTCTAGCGGGTTGAGGTGCAGGCCAGTCAAGTTCCTCCACCCTAAACTCGCTCATCCATGTCTTTATGGAACTTGATTTGTGCACTGGTACGTAGTCATGTTGGAACAAGAGGGGGCCATTCCCACACTGTTCCCACAAAGTTGGGAGCATGAAATTATCCAAAATGTCTTGGTATGCTGATCCCTTAAGCGTTCTCTTCACTGGAACTAAGGGGCCAAGCCCAATCCCTGAAAAACCACCCCACACCATAATCCCCCCTTCACCAAATGATTTGGACTAGTGCACAAAACAAGGTCCAAAAACACATGGATGGATGAGTGAGTTTGGGATGAAGGAACTTGAGTGGCCTGCAAAGAGTCCTGACCTCAACCTGATAGAATACCTTTGGGAGGAATTTGAGCGAAGACCTTCTCATTTAAAATCAGTGCCTGACCTCACAAATGTGCTTCTGGAAGAATGGTCAAACATTCCCATAGACACACTCCTTAACTCCTGAGTGGAGACTGTGGGCCAGGTCTTCTCATCCATATTGATGCCTAACCTCACAAATGCGCTTGTGCAATAATGGTCAAACATTCCTATAGACAAATTACTAAACCTTGTGGACAGCCTTCCCAGAAGAGTTGAAGCTGTTATAGGTGCAAAGGGTGGACCAACCTAATATTAAACCCTACGGACTAAGACTGGGATGCCATTAAAGTTCCTGTGCATGTAAAGCTAGCGTCCCAATACTTTTGGTAATATAATTTTGATAAATAGAGACATTATGCATAAACACACATGCAGCATGCATGAAGATTTTGTGGTGGCAAAGTCTTTGCCAATCTCAAAAATGACCACTAGAGGGAAACATTCTGCTGCCTATGGTCGCAGTTAGAAGGTAAAGGCGAGGATGGGAAATCAAATTTGATTGAAACCAGACAAAGTCTGAATCTTCCATTCTGAACTGTGCCATCCACTTTCCCATGGGCTCTAACACTCACGGACTCATAAATAACTAGTCGCCTTAGCTCTTAAGTGCTCCAGGCTTTCAAAATAGCTTAGACTTCTTCATGGGATTTGTTTTGGAGGAAATAATTAAAAAATATATCTATTTCGTCTATGAGCGTAGCTTGCTTCAAACATGCCTATGTCATGTCTTTTAGCAAGCAGACTTTTTCAGCTGCTGTGGGAATTGGAGAGTCTTATTTAGAGTTTTGCAAGATGTACACATTTTGTAAACAGCAGGGAAGTGGAATTGCCAAATGCACATTCTATTTCAGTATAAATATGCTGAACTTCTTAAATTTTCTACAATTTGTAATTTGCAGACTTACAATCCCCATACTTTAAAACAAAAGGAAACCTAAAGTGCATGCAAACTACCTAATAACTTTCTTTTATTTCTTTTAGTCTGTTAAGTTCAGTATTGAAAACTTTTTGTTACATCTGTTAGATAAATGCAAATGCCACTTGACCCCGTCAGAAATCCAGTGACTACTTCACATCTAATGCTCATTTGCCTCTGCTGTACTAAAATCTCTGTCAGTTTTATCAGCCCTGTCAAGTTCACCTCTGTAAGACAACAGAACATCTCCGCTCTATAGAATTGAAGAGAGGGGGAGGGGTTCTGTAGTCCTAACACACTTTCTATCCTACAATGAAAATACTGCTACTCCACAGATGCAGAACAGAGAGTGAATGTCATCACCCTAGGACAGGAAGTGTGATAATGACCACCAAGGGAAAATTAAAGGAAAAAAACCTTCAAGTGGAAGTCCACTTTTGTACTTGTACCTACAGGTAAGCCTATACTAAAGCCCCGTACACACGTACCGATGGTCGGCTTACAAATGTTCCTCTTTTCTCCCCGGGATGTCGGTGTCTGCTGAAAAGTGCAAAGACAGCACAAGGACAGCACAAGAATTTTGTCCGCCGACTGCAGAAGTGATGTCATGTAATGGTTAACTTTCCCTGTGTTTTCTATTTTCTGAGCATGCCCAGTCTTGCAAATCTGCGGTCTGTCGGCCGAATTGTGTACTGACAGGCGAACAATCATCCGTTCTGGTGTCGGCATACAAATATTTTCATGTTTGCACGAAAGACTTTTGTCCGCGGATTGTGCGCAGACATCTGTCGGAGGCACCATACTAACACGCGTACAATCGGCAGATCCTTCGTCCACCGACGTTTGTATGCCGACGATCGGTACGTGTGTACGGGCCTTAAGGCTTACCTGTGGGTACAGTGAATACTGTATGTCCCAAACTTGCACTGTTGTGAAGTCACCGGCATACAAGCATATTATGACTTAAACTTGCAGCTGGGCAAATTTTCTTTCCACTTTGCTGACAGTTTACTACTTTAAAAGAAAATGAATGCAGTCATCAAACCTAATGACAGGTAAGCTACTCTACATTATAAGATATATATATACAAAGTATATATATATGTGTAGCGGGGTTAAACATGCCTAAAGACACTGTTTGATATGTGGGAAGGAACTAGGCTCCCTCTAGTGGTAGCTGCATGGAATTTCCCGGGCTGTGACTTCCTTTTCACAAGATGAAGAAACTACATCTCCCAGGCTGCTTTGCAAGATCCAGGAACTAGGCTCCCTCTAGTGGTAGCTGCATGGAATTTCCCGGGCTGTGACTTCCTTTTCACAAGATGAAGAAACTACATCTCCCAGGCTGCTTTGCAAGATCCAGGGTGCACGGCTGCACCGCACGGCACTATGGGGGAGGTTATTTAAAGGAAGAGAGAAGCGCGCGAAGGGGGGGGGCCTTTCTGCGCTGGACTCTGAGGAACCAGCGAGCGAGAGTGAAGGACTGACACTGGATATTGGGCCAGAGCCTTTTAGCCTGGAGGGACGACGTGGAACCGTCCCATCTCAAGCACGAGGCACATTCCTGGAGGTCATACTGCTGTTTGCCGAGACCGGAAGTCATCCGCCAGAAGGACCCCGCGCGGCTGGCATATAGCCAAAGGACTGAGACCGCAGTGGAAGCGCGCGAAGGAGAAACTTCTGTTGGTGAGAGGGCACATGCCCAATAACTGACTTTATCTGCTGAAGAGACAGTTTTATCTACAGATAGCGGTAGCGCAGCAGGAGGTGATAAAACCCCGGGGTTTATCACCATACTCTCTCAGGAGACTCATAGACAAACAATAAGGTCTGTAAAGGAGTCGCCAGAGGCTTATCTCTCTCGCAGAAGTTATTGCTCAGTTACGCAGACACCCTGCAGTGACAACTAACAGCTCGATGTTTTTTTTCTCTCTTGATCTTTATTCCTAATCTGGATTACAAATGAGCTCTATTCAATAACCTTGCTAGCGAAGATCAACAAGAAAGAAGAGAACTCTGGGGGAGGGACTCAGATAGGCCCACCTACCTGGTACTGTGTCTAGCCTTAATGCAGGAGGAGTGTGGGGGTATTCTTTTACCTTTTTAAAGCTGTTTTAAATAACCTTTTATGGACTTGTATTGTATTGTATTGTATCTCCCCTATTCAATTTGATACATAGTAAACTAAGTTTGGTTAATTACAATCTTGTGCGTTGTTCCATTGTGTCACCCAGAAGGACTACTATTCAAGAAGGTAACAAGGTATTGTTGCATAGTGAAGTATTGTATTCCAACCTGTGTATCTATTTGATAGTCCAGTCCTATTCTGGGTCAGTTGTGCCTGAGGAGGGATCGAGCCAATTTGATTGGGTTGTTAGGCAGGGTGTAGACCCAATAATATAATCAGCAGCTCCTGCAGGGGTGGTGCTACACGTGGGGGCTCGTCCGGGATTTCTACAGTCCTGCAATACAACCCTCTCAGCCATAGAATCCCCTCCCACGCAGAAATGGATCCTGTCGCTGCTGCTGAGTGGTGCAAGGAAGAGAATGTCATAGTGGAAAATGGCCTGGTGGTTGAAATCAAGGGAGAAGCCTGGACTGAAGAAAAGCTTCTCCCTGTTTTGAGGGCACTATCCACAGACAGGAAATTTTGGGTGATTGACATGAAAACTGACACCACTGTCCCACACACGTATGCACTGTGTGAGTGGAGGAAGGGGGTCCCTGATTATTTCAACGGAAACAGTGTAAAAACTACTGACCAAACAGAACTTTTCCTGATACATCCAGGAGTTCCTATTGCGGGTCCCTCATCCACCACCCCTGGGGTATCCAGCCAAGAAAAAGGTGTCCAAGAAGGGCATCCTGAGTCATCACCTTTGTCGACTTTTAGCTCAGAACTGTGTGCTGTTCTTGGGGAGATTGTGGCAAAATGTAGTAGGGACTCCTCGAGCTATTTGATGACTGGATATAGGAAGCTCCGGACATTCTCTGGGAAACAGCCTGTGCCTTCAGCAGAAGATGGGTTCGAAGAGTGGTTAGATACCGCCACTCAGGCTTTGGAGGAATGGGAGGTACCAGAACAGCACAAGAAGCAGAGAATCACAGAGAGTTTAAGGGGACCTGCATTAGAGGCTGTACGTAATCTAAAGCTTAGCAAGAAGAACTGCACTGCACAGGATTATTTGGACATTCTGCAAGATGTGTTTGGTCGGACGGAGAACGCGGCTGAACTTCTCTACCAGTTGGACCACTGTTATCAAGAAGAGGGGGAGAAGTTGTCCGAATTCATTAAACGTCTGGATAGGATTATCCACCAGATTCTGTTAAAGAAAGGAATAGACCACCGGAAAATAGATGAGACTCGTGCACGACAGGTTCTGAAAGGGGCTCAACCTTTAGATCCCATTGCCATACTGTTACGAACTCGTCGAGATGGCGGCATTCTAGAATACCCCGATCTGATTCGAATGGTCAGAGAGGAAGAGGTTATGTTGGACAACAAGAAGAAAAGTCGGCAGTTTGACTCAACTGCCCGGGTTGGAGTGATAAGTGTGGAAGAGGGTGACTCTCAAGTTGAACTCCTAAAGACCCAAGTGTCTCAGTTGATAGAAATGGTGTCCATCCTGACTGGTCAGGTATCCACTCTACCCAAGGGGAGTATATCGGAGAGGCCAGATGAACCTGTTAGTCTCAGCACAGATCCAGAGCCACGGCCTGCAAGATTGTTAACTTGTTTCAACTGCGGGGGAGTTGGGCATGTTAGAAGGGTATGTCCCAGCTCAGGAAATGCTGCCGCGAAACCTCGCGAGCCAGCGGGAAACTTCAGAGGACACCGGTGAAGGAGTCAACCGGGTGTCCGCCAGTCTTAAGGGACTCCAGAAGTGGTGCAGGATCAGGGAAACTGAGTCAGGGGGTCAGACCCAAATATAATACCCTCAGTTCTAGACTCCGGGTTACTGAGGGAAGGAAAGTCAATGCACACCGGGTTCAGCGGGGGCCCAGATCAAGGAAGAAAAAGGAGAAGAGGGCCAGGGTACAGAGAACTGAATCAGACAACCAGGCTACATCAAGAGAATTCCCAACTAACTTGGTCGGGCCCTCCCCAGTGGTCTCGGTTCAGGTGGAAGGAATTTACACAAGAGCCCTCCTTGACACAGGGGCCCAGGTGACTCTTTTGTATAGAGACTTCTATGATAAATATCTTACCCATCTACCTTTGCAGAAGTTGGAAGATCTGGAGATATGGGGTATTGGGACCCAAAGTTTTCCCTATGACGGGTATCTGCCAATCAAGTTGACCTTTGATCCATCAGTGGCTGGTGAAGCGGAAACCTTCGACACCTTAGCGGTGGTCTGTCCTCGTCCACCAGGGGCCAACAAAAGCTCTCTCATCGTAGGAACAAACACTGACCTGGTAAGGCGCCTTCTGATACAACTGGTCCAGGGACAAGATGCTCAGGCGCCAAGGATCCATCCCATGCTACGGCAGGCCTACCAACGATTAGTGTTGGAGCAAGAGGCCCCCGCAGAAGGAGTTGGACGACTCTGGAAGCTGGATAGAGCAGAAAAGGTCTTACAGCCAGGAGAGGTGGCCTGTTTTAAGGCTTCTGTTAAACTCACATGGCAACAGCCGGGTCCCTTCATTATCTTTGAATCAGGTCAAAAGGAGAGACAGAGAGGGATAGAAGTGATCCCTGAGGTGATCCCTTTGAAGGTGTTACAGGAAAACCGTGGAAGGGTTTTAGTGAGTGTCAGAAACACCTCTATTACACCAGTGAAGGTACCGGCCAGAGTGCTCCTGGGCCAAGTCAACCCGGCTACCCCAGTTGCCCCCATTGATTTCAAAGAAAAGGAACAGGGTGAAGCGGTTATAGAGGAGCTTTGCTCTGGAAACGCTGCCCTCCCGCCGGAATGGGTGAAGAGGGCCAAGGCACAACTTGCTCGATGTAGGGAAATATTCTCTAAGGACGAGTTTGACGTGGGATGTGCCAGGAGCGCTACTCATAAGATCCGCCTGAGTGAGGACAAGCCTTTCAGGGAGAGAGTCCGGCGAGTCCCCTTAGGTGACTTAGAAGATCTACGTCAACAGCTGGCAGAGCTCAAAAAGATCGGGATTATCCGAGAATCCAGGAGCCCGTATGCTTCCCCGATAGTGGTAGTCCGGAAGAAAAATGGATCTTTGAGGCTTTGTATCGACTACCGAACGCTGAACAGAAGAACCATCCCAGACCAGTATACCACTCCTCGAATCGAAGATGCCCTACAGAGTCTGTCAGGGGCGAAGTGGTTCAGTGTGATGGACTTAAAGAGTGGGTATTATCAGATCCCCATGCACCCTGAAGATCGGGAGAAAACAGCCTTCATCACCCCTGTGGGGTTCTTTGAGTTCAATCGCATGCCTCAGGGGTTGTCCGGGGCCCCTGCTACCTTCCAAAGGCTGATGGAGAGGACCGTTGGAGATATGAATTTGATAGAGGTACTGGTATACTTGGATGATGTTATCGTGTTTGGCAGAACTTTAGAAGAACATGAGGAGAGGTTGGAAAAGGTCTTGAAGAGGCTACATGAAGAAGGTCTGAAACTTTCTCCTGAGAAGTGCCAATTCTATCAGTCCTCGGTCCATTACCTGGGCCATATCGTGTCTGAAGAAGGGGTGGCCACTGACCCGGACAAGCTGGATGCTGTTGCTTCCTGGCCGAGACCCACAAATGTGACCGAACTCCGGTCATTCTTGGGCTTTTGCTCCTATTACAGGAGGTTTGTGGAGGGGTTCGCCCAGATTGCCCGACCCCTAAATGAGCTCCTGAAGAATGAAGAAGATGATGTCCCTGAGTTGGTAAAGCCGGCGAAGTCCACCATAGGCCCCCGGAAGGCTAAGGAATCCATCCAGGATCAGTGGACCCCGGAATGCGAAGGGGCCTTTGTCCAGCTGAAGGAAACCCTAACCACTGCCCCTGTGTTGGCCTATGCGGACCCCACAAAACCATATGAACTGCATGTTGATGCCAGCCGAGATGGGCTGGGGGGGGTACTTTATCAGGAGCATGAGGGTCATCTGCGACCTGTTGCCTATGTGAGCAGAAGCCTATTGCCTGCTGAAAGGAATTATCCTACTCACAAACTTGAATTCTTGGCCTTGAAGTGGGCAGTGGTTGACAAATTGAAAGACTACCTGTACGGAGCTGAATTCATTGTCAAGACAGATAATAATCCCCTCACCTATCTGTTGACTACGGCCAAGCTGGATGCAACAGGACATCGATGGTTGGCTGCCCTCTCTAGCTTCAATTTTAGCCTGAAGTATCGGCCAGGAATCGGAAATAGGGATGCAGATGCCCTATCCAGAAGGTTGCATGTTCCACAGGAACCTGCGGAAGAATGGACTCATTTGGCTCCAGAAGGGGTGCGTGCCCTATATCAGGGAACTGAATTTCGATCCCGAGGAGGGTCAAGAGCAGAAGAGATTGGGGTTTCGGCTATCGGAGTACCCAAATGCTACTGCCAGGTGACCCAAGTTGAAGGGGAGGGTTTGCCCTGGCTGTCCAAAAGGGACTTGCGGAAGGAGCAGTTGGAAGACCCTTTGGGAAAACTTCTCTTGGAAGCTCTGGAGATCCAGAGCCCTGAGTTGCTTCTAACTGACTCCCCTCAGGGGGCCCGTCTGTTGCATAGAGAGTGGACCCGGTTACAGATCAGAGAAGGAGTGGCCTACCGGAGAGGTCCATCTGAAGATCTGGAGGAGAAGTGGCAACTGTTCTTACCAGCTAAATACAGAGAGGGAGTTCTGGCCGCTCTTCATGATAATCATGGCCATCTGGGGCCCGAAAGAACCTTTCAGCTTGTCAGGGACAGGTTCTACTGGCCTTGTATGAGGGCCGAAGTTGAAGGATACTGTCATTCTTGTGTCCGGTGTATACAGAGGAAGACTCTGCCACGTCAAGCAGCCCCAATGGGCCATCTACAAAGTCAGGGACCCATGGAGCTGGTGTGCATTGATTTCCTTTGCTTAGAGCCTGATCTGAGTGGCCAGGGGAATGTCCTTGTGGTAACAGACCATTTTACCAGATATGCTCAAGCATTCCCAACAAGGGATCAGAAGGCCTCAACGGTAGCCAAAGTTCTTGTAGAGAAGTTCTTTGTACATTATGGGTTACCACAACGCCTCCATTCTGATCAGGGAAGGGACTTTGAAAGCAGACTGATCAAGAGACTGTTAGATATGTTAGGCATTCAAAAGACTAGAACCACTCCCTACCATCCACAGGGGGATGCCCAGCCTGAACGATTTAACAGGACTCTTTTGGATATGTTGGGGACTTTGAGCTCAGAGAAGAAACAGCATTGGGGCAAGCACGTAGCTGCCATTGTGCATGCCTACAACAGCACTGTCAGTGATGCTACTGGATATTCCCCTTATCGGCTGATGTTTGGAAGGGAGGCTCGGTTGCCAGTGGATTTGGCCTTTGGCATTTCGCCTGATCATACCTCTTCAGCATCGCATAGAGGATATGTGGACCGACTGCGGAAGAGTCTGAAAGCGGCCTATGACAAGGCTCAGGCCACATCTGATCAACGTGGACTGCGGAATAAAAAAAATTTCGACCTAAAAGTTCGGATCCATGACCTGCAACCAGGGGACAGGGTTTTGTTGAGAAACTTGGGTGTCCCGGGAAAACACAAGTTGGCAGACCGCTGGAAGTCCCAACCTTATGTTATCTGCAAGCAACTGCCAAACCTTCCTGTGTACCAAATTCGGCCTGAGGGAAGTGTGGGTCCATTGAAGGCTTGGCATCGGAACCATTTGCTGCCTCTCTCTGAAGCGGTTCGTATGCCCCCTGTGGAAGACTTGTCAGCGGCCCCTTCGACTTCTCGCTGGTCCAGACCAGTTACCAGATCTCAGACGACGCTCCCAGATGAGGGAGAGGGAAGTTCTCCATCTGAAGATTTGGAAGATGAAGAGGAGGTACCCGACTGGTTGTGGTCATCTCAGTTGCCAGAACCCACACCTGCCTCCCTGTCTTCATCTGACTTGGCTGATAGAGGAGCCCTTCGGGCAGAAGCCCCTGAATTCATACCCTTTCATATGCTTCCAGAAGAAGCAGCTGAGGATGAAGATCCTGAGGAGGAGGTTGCACCCTTCTCTGAAGAAGAACTGACCTCTCTTGAACCATCAGGTTCCTCTGTGTTGGAACATGAGGAGGGGGACATTGAAGAATCCTCAGAAGTGCCTGATCCTAGCACCTCTGAGAGCATGCCTCCACGGGAACAGAGGGAAAGGAGAGTCATTCACCCACCTAAGAGACTGACCTATGATCAATTGGGTGAATGTTCGGAAGAAGCTGTTTTTACCTCCAAAAGATCTCCTGACCAGCCTAGTTCCTCCACTGTAGATTTGGTGGGGGACAACCCTAGCTCACCCCCAGGCACAACTGTACAAGCCACCCAAGTTTTGGGGGGTCTGTGAGAGATCATGAGAACAAAGTATTGAAGTAGAAAACGTTTGCATTTAAGTTTGTACATAAGGATATTGGGTTTGGCCATTATAATAAGCACAGTTTTTGATGTTCACAATTTGGTTTACTTTGTGAGTTAATGTTTGCGCACATTTTGTTGCTCTGACCTCACTATGTTTTTTTCTCTTTCTCACCTTTTGATGTTTTTTTTCAACACAAACTTTAAGATGTAAGTGTTTAAGAAATTGCAAAGGCACATGTGCTTTTTAAAGGAGCACTATATAAAAGCACTAGAAATCAGCACTATATTAACACTGTAGAAATCACTTATTTGTTTATTAATTGCACTTTATCGTTTTACTGTTGCACTGCTATTAGAATACAAAATTGGATGTATTCAGATTGACTTATTTCAGCAAAATGTTAATGTTTTTGTTGTATAATGCCAACCTATGCACTAGGGTACATACTGTTGACCTCTTTGGGGACCAAAGTTTCTCAAGTGGGGGGAGTGTGTAGCGGGGTTAAACATGCCTAAAGACACTGTTTGATATGTGGGAAGGAACTAGGCTCCCTCTAGTGGTAGCTGCATGGAATTTCCCGGGCTGTGACTTCCTTTTCACAAGATGAAGAAACTACATCTCCCAGGCTGCTTTGCAAGATCCAGGAACTAGGCTCCCTCTAGTGGTAGCTGCATGGAATTTCCCGGGCTGTGACTTCCTTTTCACAAGATGAAGAAACTACATCTCCCAGGCTGCTTTGCAAGATCCAGGGTGCACGGCTGCACCGCACGGCACTATGGGGGAGGTTATTTAAAGGAAGAGAGAAGCGCGCGAAGGGGGGGGCCTTTCTGCGCTGGACTCTGAGGAACCAGCGAGCGAGAGTGAAGGACTGACACTGGATATTGGGCCAGAGCCTTTTAGCCTGGAGGGACGACGTGGAACCGTCCCATCTCAAGCACGAGGCACATTCCTGGAGGTCATACTGCTGTTTGCCGAGACCGGAAGTCATCCGCCAGAAGGACCCCGCGCGGCTGGCATATAGCCAAAGGACTGAGACCGCAGTGGAAGCGCGCGAAGGAGAAACTTCTGTTGGTGAGAGGGCACATGCCCAATAACTGACTTTATCTGCTGAAGAGACAGTTTTATCTACAGATAGCGGTAGCGCAGCAGGAGGTGATAAAACCCCGGGGTTTATCACCATACTCTCTCAGGAGACTCATAGACAAACAATAAGGTCTGTAAAGGAGTCGCCAGAGGCTTATCTCTCTCGCAGAAGTTATTGCTCAGTTACGCAGACACCCTGCGGTGACAACTAACAGCTCGATGTTTTTTTTCTCTCTTGATCTTTATTCCTAATCTGGATTACAAATGAGCTCTATTCAATAACCTTGCTAGCGAAGATCAACAAGAAAGAAGAGAACTCTGGGGGAGGGACTCAGATAGGCCCACCTACCTGGTACTGTGTCTAGCCTTAATGCAGGAGGAGTGTGGGGGTATTCTTTTACCTTTTTAAAGCTGTTTTAAATAACCTTTTATGGACTTGTATTGTATTGTATTGTATCTCCCCTATTCAATTTGATACATAGTAAACTAAGTTTGGTTAATTACAATCTTGTGCGTTGTTCCATTGTGTCACCCAGAAGGACTACTATTCAAGAAGGTAACAAGGTATTGTTGCATAGTGAAGTATTGTATTCCAACCTGTGTATCTATTTGATAGTCCAGTCCTATTCTGGGTCAGTTGTGCCTGAGGAGGGATCGAGCCAATTTGATTGGGTTGTTAGGCAGGGTGTAGACCCAATAATATAATCAGCAGCTCCTGCGGGGGTGGTGCTACATATATATATATATATATATATATATATATATATATATATATACACACGTATATATATATATATATATATATATATATATATATATATATATTAGTGATCGACCAATATCGTTTTTTTTATGCCGATACCGATATTTTGGTCATCGGATATCGGTATCGGCCGATATTTCCGGACAATAAAAACATTTCTTTTTTACTCTTGTGGAGGGATCTGGGGGTCCAAAAGACCCCAAACCCCTCCTCTGCACTTAAAAGCATTCAAAACGTCAAGTTTGCCTGTTTTGAATGCTGTCATTTTTTTTTAATTTGGAGCCGAGTACCCGGAAGTGATGTCATGACATCACTTCTGGGTTTTTACATGGAGACCCGATCAGAGCTGAATGCGGCTTTGATCGGGTCTTCAGTTGCCGTGCAGGTAGGATGCCTGGGTCTCCCAGTGGGACAGGAGACCAGGGCAAGCCGCGGAAGGCAGCGGGAGGAAGGGGGACGTCCCCTCCCTTTCCTTGTAATAACAGCCGAGTGGCTTCTCAGCCGCATCGGTTGTCATTACAAGACAGATAACCGTCGGCTATGGACGCCAGTACTGGGGTGATGCCTCTAGCTGCAGGCATCACTCTGGTACAGCACTTTCCCGAAATATTGGCAATATCGGTAACCTCAGGGGCCAATTCCGATATATCGGGGAAAGTGCATATCGGCCCCCGATATATCGGTGTTGCCGATAGTCGGTCGATCCCTAATATACATACACAAATATACATATATATATATATATATATATATATATATATATATATATATATATATATATATATATATACACACACACTATGTTACCAAAAGTATTGGGGCACCTGCCTTTACACGCATATGAACTTTAATGGCATCCTAGTCTTAGTCTGTAGGGTTCAATATTGAGTTGGCCCACCCTTTGCAGCTATAACAGCTTCAACTCTTCTGGGAAGGCTGTCCACAAGGTTTAGGAGTGTGTCTATGGGAATGTTTGACCATTCTTCCAGAAGCACATTTGTGAGGTCAGGCACCAATGTGGACGAGAAGACCTGGCTCGCAGTCTGCCCCATTCATTTCCAAATGTGTTCTATCGGGTTGAGGTCAGGACTCTTTGCAGGCCAGTCAAGTTCCTCCAACCCAAACTCGCTCATCTATGTCTTTATGGACCTTGCTAAGTGCACTCGAGCGCAGTCATGTTGGAACAGGAAGGGGTCATCCCCAAACTGTTCCCACAAACCCTGGAAAAACAACCCCATACCATAATCCCCCTCCACCAAATGATTTGGACCAGTGCACAAAGCAAGGTCCATAAAGACATGGATATGTGAGTTTGGGGTGGCTTGACTGGCCTGACCTCAACCCGATAGAACACCTTTGGGACTAATTCGAGCGGAGACTGCGAGCCAAGCCTTCTCATCCAACATCAGGGCCTGACCTCACAAATGCGCTTCTGAAAGAATGGTGAAACATTCCTATAGACACATTCCTAAACCTTGTGGACAGCCTTCCCTTAAAGCGGTTGTAAACCCTATAAAATAAAAAATAAAAAATAAAAACCTGCAAGACAAAGGCATAATGAGCTAGTATGCATCGCATACTAGCCCATTATGTTTAACTTACCTTAAAACGAAGCCCCGACACGGACCCCCGGACATCGATGCGGGCGCTGCCATGATCCCTCGTCGTCTCTTCCGGGTTCGGCGGCTCCGGCGCGCTGATTGGCCGGAAGAGACGGCTCCAGCGCGCTGATTGGCCGGAGCCGCGATGACGTCACTCCCGCGCATGCGCGCGGGAGTGATTTTTCCGGGAAGCTCTCGGCAAGTTAATTGAAGGTCCCCCCGGACCTTCAGAGCGCATGCGCCGCTCGGCTGCATGTACTGTAAATATCTCCTAAACCGTGCCGGTTTAGGAGATATTATTTGTACCTACAGGTAAGCCTTATTATAGGCTTACCTGTAGGTAAAAGTGTCAAAAAGCGGGATACAACCGCTTTAAGAGTAGTTGAAGCTGTTATAGATGCAAAGGGTGGGCCAATTCAATATTGAGCCCAATGGGCTAAGACTGGGTTGCCATTATCCATGTGTGCTGGGATGCCAAAGTTCATGTGTGCATAAAGGCAGGTGTCCAAATACTTTTGGTAATATAGTCTGTGTGTGTGTGTATATATATATATATATATATATATATATTTAAATAAATAATTTGTTGTTTAAAAATTAGAGTGTGTGTAGAGGCAAAACATTTTTAGTTTTGGAGTAGGTGGGGAAGAGTTCGGTTAGAATTGTAGGATTATTGACCTGCCTGGCTGCACTTAGTCTGGTGCCCCTCTGTTCTCCTCGTCTACATTCCAGAGTTGCTTGCTTCACCCTAAGAGTGCTGCTGCCAGGTGCTGCTTGTCATCATACAACTCTATGGGCTCTAATTATGGACTCATTTAATATCATTATGTTTTTATGATTGGGACCATATATTTATAGTACATCCCTCTGGCGCCACTATGTATTTACTTGCCTTGTCTGTCTTTGTCCTCACTGGAGAAACTCACCTGTATGGGTGTCCTGGTGACCACTGTAAAATTTCCCATAGGGAGCACTTGTTCCAGTGACAACTCTCTATGAGGGTGATCCCTTCACTTTGGGGATATTGCTATGATTTTCTGTGTCTCCAGGACAGCAAAGGATGGGAAATCTTTTCAACAGAACATAGACAGAAAAAGATAGTTTTAACCCTTCTCTGTGCTATCTGAAAAAAAAAAACAGTTGGCTAATAATACAGTTAACAAATGTGATGTCGGAGGAAAGGTGTTGTCTGCTTTATATGCTAAGCTAGAAAAAAGCTGTGCAATCTACTAAGAGGGAAGAGACAATGAAGCTTGGGGGCTACTTGAACTACAGATGGCCCAGTGACTCCTCTTCCAGCCTCAATAATACCCAGTTTTGTAGCACTTTGTTGCTGTATCCACTATTGCCTTCTAGAAAATCCATACTGGTAGTCATTGGTTACCTGAAAATGCTAGATGCTTGGCTGTTTCTGGAATCAAAATTGGAGTTCAACTAAGGGCAGAACTTCTGATATGCATATGGCTATTCAAAAATGACTAAGCGGTTGGATGAACATGATAGCCAAGGAACAGGCATTTCAACAAAGGAGAAAACATTATTAGCTTCCTTTAGGGCAGATTCACACCAGATGTGGCAGGTCTACATTGGGTGGCTTTTCGAGTGCAGTCCCATTGCATGACAAGGTAAAATGGCTTGTCTCCTATGTGCCCGGCTCACACCACTGCCTGCATGCAGTACTTTTTTTTAGCCCAGCACAAGGAACCGCCTCACATGGTCAGACAGCCAATTGAACTTTATGAAAAAACGCAACGCAGATGCTAGCATGATTGGACCCTTAGTGTAAATATGGCTGTGCCCTTCATCTAAGTATATATTTGGACAGATGCAATATTTCTTTGTGGTGACATTGGTAGCAGAGTTGGGGAAGTTCCACAAAAAAAGTCCCCATCTGTGGTCTAAAATGTCAAGCATCTTCCTCATATGTCTTTTGTTATGAGTTTTACTTTACTATAAATACAGTATCTCCCAAAAGTGAGTACACCCCTCATATTTTTGTAAATATTTTAATATACCTTTTCATGTGACAACACTGAAGAAATGACACTTTGCTACAATGTAAAGTAGTGAGTGTACAGATTGTATAACAGTGTAAATTTGCTCTCCCCTCAAAATAACTCAACACACAGCCATTAATGTCTAAACCGCTGGCAACAAAAGTGAGTACACCTACTAAGTGAAAATGTCCAAATTGGGCCCAATTAGTCATTTTCCCTCCCCAGTGTCATGTGACACGTTAGTGTTACAAGGTCTCAGGTGTGAATGGGGAACAGCTGTGTTAAATTTGGTGTTATCGCTCTCACTCTCTCATACTGGTCACTGGAAGTACAACACAGCACCTCATGGCAAAGAAAAAAAGAAATGTTACTCTACGTAAAGATGAATTAGGCTAAAAGAAGGTTGCCAAGACCCTGAAACTGAGCTGCAGCAAGGTGGCCAAGACCATACAGCGGTTTAACAGAACAGGTTCCACTCAGAACGGGCCTCGCCATGGTCATCCAAAGGAGTTGAGTGCACGCGCTCAGCGTCATATCCAGAGGTTATCTTTGGACAATAGACGTATAAGTGCTGCCAGCATTGCTGTAGAAGTTGAAGGGGTGGGGGGGGGGGTCAGCCTGTTAGTGTTTAGACCATACGCCGCACACTGCATCAAATTGGTCTGCATGGCTGTCAACCCAGAAGGAAGCCTCTTCTAAAGATAATGCACAAGAAAGCCAGCAGTTTGCTGAAGACAAGCAGACTAAGGACATGGATTATTGGAACCATGTCCTGTGGTCTGGTGAGATGAAGAAGATAAACTTATTTGGTTCAGATGGTGGCAGGCGTGTGTGGCGGCAACCAGGTGAGGAGTACAAAGACAAGTGTGTCTTGCCTACAGTCAAGCATGATGGTGGGAGTGTCATGGTCTGGGACTGCATGAGTGCTGCCGGCATTGAGGAGCTACGCTTCATTGAGGGAACCATGAATGCCAACATGTACTGTGACATACTGAAGCAGAGCATGATCCCCTCCCTTCTGAGACTGGGTCGCAAGGCAGCATTCCATTATGATAATGACCCCAAACACAACTTCAAGACAACCACTGCCTTGTTAAAGAAGCTGAAGGTAAAGGTAATGGACTGGCCAAGCATGTCTCCACACCCTATTGAGCATCTTTGGGGCATCCTCAAATGGAAGGTGGAGGAGCACAAGGTCTCTAACATCCACCAGCTCCGTGATGTCGTCATGGAGGAATGGAAGAGGACTCCAGTGGCAACCTGTGAAGGTCTGGTGAACTCCATGCTTAAGAGGGTTAAGACAGTGCTGAAAACTAATGGTGGCCACACAAAATATTGACACTTTGGGCCCAATTTGGACATTTTCACTTAGGGATGTACTTACTTTTTCCAGTGGTTTAGACATTATTGACTGTGTGTTGAGTTATTTTGAGGGGACAGCAAATTTACACTGTTATACAAGCTGTACACTCACTACTTTACATTGTAGCAAAGTGTCATTTCTTCAGTGTTGTCACATGAAAAGATATAATAAAATATTTACAAAAATGTGAGGGGTGTACTCACTTTTGTGAGATACTGTATATTAGGAAAGGGAACTACCTTAAAAAAACCCTTTGTTATAATCGGTGCTTAACCTAGATGTACCTTCATCCACCTTAATGACATTTTCTTTGTTAAAGCACTATGTATCATAGTGTATAGGACTTGGCATAGTGTATCTTCTTGTTGTCCACAGTACCACCCTGTGTTGACATCTTTTTTCCATTCACTATTTGACATGAACAATTGCATATTTACCTAAAGGAATGGGCTTAGGCTTGAGTCCCAACCCACCTGAGCAATCCCGCCACAGTCAATCCCAAGGCTCCAATCACTCTCCCACCGAAACCGCAGCGGTTGCGCCATTTAGGAGCCTGTTCTTCTTTCAGCTGTCACGCTTTTTTCGCAGAACCGACAGTGGGAGGCGGGACAATTCTGGAGGGTGCTGCCAGAGGTAAACAAGCCAGTGATTGGTTGCTAAGATGAAGGACAGTCTAAGCAACCAATCACCAGCTTGCAGCTTCCGTCCTCCATTCAGACCTGCTATGTCTTGCGTTCTCCAGTCTGTGTAAGGTAGGGGAGATGTAATGAGGGAAGGGGGAGAGGCGCTGAGTACTTCAATGAAGAGTACTGTAATGTGTGTGTGGGGTTGAGGACTGTAATGTGCAGGGGACTAAAGACAGTAATGTGGGGGCTGAGAACAGTAATGTGGGGTAACTGAATACTGTATTGTTGGGGGGCTGAGGACAATAATGTGGGGGAGCTGAGTACTGTAATTGGTGGGCTGAGGACAGTAATAGGGGGGCTGTGTACTATGATAGGTGGTGGGGGTAGTAATGTAGGGGAGTTGGGTACTGTAATGGAGGGGGTCGAGGACAGTAATAGGGGGCTGAGTACTGTAATGGAGGAGGCTGAGGACAGTAATGTGGGGGCTCAGGACAATAGTGTGTGTGTGTGGGGGGGGGGGCTGAGGACTGTAATTGGGGGCTGAGGATAGTAATGTGGGGGAGCTTGATACTGTATTTGGGGGCTGAAGACAATAATATGGGGGAACTGGGGACTCTAATGGGGGCTGTGGACTGTAATGGAGGGCTGAGGACAATGTGGGGGATATGAGTACTGTATTGGGGGGGCTGAGAAGGGTGTTGATGTCAAAGGGGTATGAGAACACAACTGTTAAGGGGGGATCTTGATGGGAAGGGAAGGGAATGTGATGTACAGTGGACACTGGAACTGATGTAAGGATGGGATTGTGATATGGGGCTCAGTTCAGATCTGTGCATGTCACAGGTAGGTCTGCCCATTCATTTTTATGGGCTGCACTACCCATGAGAAATGTGGGGAAACAAGTCCCTGGCCCTTTTTGTATATTACGTAGCACCAAGCTGCATGGTGCTGCAGGACCATGCAGTTTGGAGCACGCATGTGCTGAAGTGTAGCGTGTTCCTCTGCGGGCCGGGAACATGTGCAATTTCACCTGCATTCCCCAGCTGCAGAGATGTGAATGCCTAGGAGAGGGTGCTGTAATATAAAGGATCTGAGTCAAATCACAAACGTGATTCGGACCTCCGCTGGAAGAAGATTTTACTAAGCGGACCTCCATGAATTTTAATTCAGTACCCCTGCTCTAGAGCTTATTTGGGCCTGGTTCACACCTCTGCATTTTTTAGTGCATTTTCAGTTTTGCAGAAACACACTACAGTCCATTTAACATGGATTCCTATGGGTCACATTCACATCTGTGCATTTTATGGAAAGGGTCAGGGACTTTTTTCTAGTTTTTGGTTCCAAAGGCTTCAATGGATCAAAAACTTGAATTGAAAAACCCAAAATGCAAATGGAATTTGCAAGCTGCAACTAGCATAGGTGTAAACCAGGCCTTAATGAGCCAAAACTCATCATCCAATCAGGTGCAAGCAAAATTGCATTTAAAAAAAACAAAAATTCCTTACATGTGATTGGTTAGGTTAGTTTTACCTCATTTACTAAGCTCTAGAGCTACTGCACTTTGCAAAGTGCATAGTCTATTTGCCTTTAATCAATTAACCCCTATATCTCATGTTAATGTTCACCCCATTAAGACCTTATACACCAAAACTCACGATAGAAGTGTGAAAACCATTTTTAGCAATGCAATACAAGGTAGTAAATTACCATGTGTTGTGGAGTTCTGCAACACAGGTTTGTTGGGGTTAAAAGCCATCACAGTTGACCAACATGCATAACATGTGTTGCTGTAAAGCAAGCAGTGATGAGCGCAGTACTGCAATGCAACAGTGTAAACAGCGAAACATAACTCTTGATGGACATGTGCTCAATATCTGTTTAGGTAATATATTTTCCAACGCACATGTAAGCAAGTGTAATAGTTTTATTTCTGATAATTGTACTATATTTGTCTTGCTTCTGATCCTGATAACCCATGAATCCTTAGCGCAGGGGTCTTCAACTCCAGTTGTTCAGGAATTACAATTCCTATTGTAGCACCCTCCTAGGTAGGTGCTAGGAAAAAGCATTTATTTGCTCCCTCTTCTTATCAGGGGAGCCTGATCTATTAGTTTGCCTGTTACATGTTTCCAGGTGTGATTCACTGGGTCTGAGGGAGAGTCCCCACTGCATCCAATGAGGGAGCTTGTTGGACAGTGGAGGAAACCCAGCCAGTGACACATCAGGTTTTATGGCAATGCCAGTGGGAGGGCATTCCCGCAATGCATCCTGGGATTGATCATAAATATCGAGGGAGCATGTGACAGGGTGTCTTTTGGCGGGAGCAAAGTCCCAGGAGGAGGTGGACGGCTGTCTCTCCTCCTGTAGATGTGAGGAAGGTGGTTCAGGCAGTCGGCCTAGTGAACCAGGTGTGGAACTGAGCTGCAGAGGATCCAGAGTGCTGACAGTGGAGCTGCTGGCAGAGTCTCTTGGGAAAAACAGTGTCCGTGAGTACCAGGAGGTTTGCCTAAGGGTCTGCCCAGAAAGGGGGGCCACTCCAGAGAAGTCAGGGGGATCAAGGAGCTAGCTCACACAGGAAGTGTACAGTAAAGGGGGTGCTGTGTAGATAACCCTGGAGAATAGGAACAAAGGGGGTGCCAGGAAGGGCCTTGAAGATTGTTCTGCAGTACAGTACAGTTTACCTCAAACAGTTCATTTATTACTACTTCACTGCTACTGACAAGGTGAAGCAGCGGCCTAGCCGCACTCAGCATTTATTCAGTCGTCACAGCTAATTGTGCATAGTTATACAAGTTGGAATATCCAACTCATTCCCTTCTCCCATCCAAGTTCTCAATAAAAACACAAAAACCAAAGCTCCTAGACTGTTACTTGACTGAGCCAAAATCACTTGGAAAATGTTGAACTGTCATGCTGTTGCTAATGGTAACCCAGGGAACCCGTAACCAGCAGCTCCCAAGGGAGTAGTGCTGCACCATCATGCCTAGTCATGTCTGTGAATGTCAGAGTCTTAAAATGCCTCATGGGATGTGTAGTTCCGCAACAGCTGGAGGGCCGTAGTATGAGGATCCCTGCCTTAGCGTGTTCATAATTTAAAAGCTAACGTAAGTTCATTTTAAATACAACTCTCTTGATTAAAATAAAAGTTAGGAACAAAAAAAAAAAAAACACATTATGGTAAAAAGGTCTCTGTTTATGCAGAATGGAGACTAATGCATAATTCCCTAAAATTTACAAAGTGTCTGGCGCCATCGAAAAAATGTCCAAAACATAGCTCGTTTTTTTTTTTTTTTTTCTCATTTCTGCTAATCTAAGCATGTGCAGTCTTTTTAATTAAATGTTCCTTAATAAAATCTAAGAGAAAAAGAATGGATTGAATAGAAGACTGATGATAATTACCAAGAAAAAGGCTTTCATCTGGTTCGGATGCAAATTAAATTAAAATCAGGTTTTTGTCCAAAAAAGGCTATAGTTAAGGAAGAGAGGTAATAGCTGCAAGTTACAGAGCCACGGCTATTATCACAATAGCTTCAGCTTTGGGTTTGCATGATTCTGAAAGCTACCAGGAAGACTACTGACACCTTACATACTATGGGGTTGTTTTACTAAAGGCAAATAGACTATGTACTTTTGCAGGTGCAGTTGCACTCTGCAAGTGCAGTTGCTCCAGAGCTTAATAAATGAGCAGAAGCTCTGCTGACTTCCATCATCCAATTATGTGCAAGCAAAAATGCTGTTTTTTTATTTTCTTGCATGTGATTGGGTATTCTTTGAAGAGTGAAGTTGTACCTCATTTGCTAAGCTCTGGAGCAACTGCACTTGCAGAGGGCAACTGCACTTGTAGAAGTACACAGTCTATTTGCCTTTGGTAAACCAACTCCTAAGTCTCCGGGCTAGAAACACAGTTTAGGAGAATAGAGCATGATGTTTCTAAAGAAAAAAGCTTACAGGTTGTTTTACTCATGCATTCACAGCGTTTACACGTTTTCACTGCATTTTACAGAAAACACAGAGGGCCGGTTTACAGTTTTAGCACTGCGTTGACATGCATTAAAGTGGTTGTAAACCTCAGAAATGTCTCAACCCACCCAATCTCAATCCAATTCTGACAGGTTTTCCTGACACCAAGAGGAAAATGGTGACAGGGGAGGGATCTCCAGTATATTGACAGCCTCAGCTCTGTTCATGTGCACTTTGTAAAGATGGGTGTGTCCATTCCCTCCAATCAGCTCTCCTCGCTGATGTACCTTCAGCTCTCCATCCCTGCTTTTCAGAGCTGAGAGATCCTGTGTAAATTCTGCACTTTGAATAGATGTAGGGAAAGACAGTTGTAGATAAACAGGTACAACTTATATAGGAGGATGTGTTCCATCTCTGTGTATCCCTTGAGGCCAGTCACTGGGTATATGAAAGCGTTTACAACCACTTTAACAAATGTTGCCCATTATTTTGAACACATCCAAAAAGAGACAAAGACGCCATTCTTAATGCAAAGCAAGGGCAATGTGATGAAATGTACCGCCATGTGCACATTGCGCCAACACACAGTAAAACAAGTCTTTTATCATGCATTACTGTAATGCATGGATCTGAATACTAAATCATTGACATCAGTTGATACCCTTGAAGGAGCACGCAATCTAATGACCCTGGCCAGGGCTGGATTTCTATCACTGCAGCTGGTACAGACGTAACCTTCCATGATCGAGGCCACACTCTTTTGTTAAAATTGTCTTTTAAATATTTTTTTTTTTTTTCTTGATTTATTGGCCCTATCCTGGATTTAAATGTAGTAAGCTGTGCTCAAACATTCATGAGACATTTTTATTTCTGCTGGTGATGGAGGAAAAAAAATTATGCTTGTTATGGAAAAGTTGACTTTGTACCTCTCCTGCTTATAGACCTAATAGTAAATCCAAACTTGTATGTGTTACAGTCTTGCAAGGTAAGGATGTAATGTTGGGATGAAACCAATAATCTATTTTTATAGTTGTGGATGGAGATACTGCAGAGGAGGATCCCTGTTCATTGAATAGAAGCAGGGGTCTCTCTGAACAGGTCTATCACACCCTTGATGAGATTACAACTAGAGCTCTAAAATGACTAAGGTTTAAAATGTAGCCCCCTCCCTGCTTATATAGATGGTGCACGCAGTTTCTAAAAATTCTTAGTGCAAACACCTATTTCTAAGGGATCACGGGATTGCACAGCTCTGGCTCCTCTGTGTTAGTGAATGGCTGCTGCTGGTGGGAAGGAACGCTGATAACAGGGGAGCTATGGAAGCCTTTGGGTCCGTTGCGGCTTTCTTCAATTTAGCCTTTTGTCACCACTCCTTGACACTGGAGAGCTGGAGCTGAGCAATAACATGACTGCTCCACACAAGAGTAAAAATTAAAAAAAGGTATTTATACTGTGATTTTCTTTTAATAGGTATACAGTATACTGTGGTAGTTTTGAAAACAGTGTGCAATATATATGTAGCACTGCCCCCTAGAGGGCGCCTGGATATAATATTTTCTGGATTCCCCTGGGTTACCCATAGTCAGGGCCGGATTAAGAGCATCATGGGCTTGGTGCTGAGGATTTTGAAGGGTCTTAAGGGCCGTGCCTTGGCATGCACTCAGAGGAGGAAGGGTGCAGCCATGCATGCCTAATTCAACATGGGATGCTGTCTCTGAAGCCCATAAACACATCCATGCATCGGCAACTGTCCCTCCTTGTCCGGCCTTCGTGCTGTGTGGGGAGGTTCTGAGGGAGCTGCCTGGGGAAGCGAGCATAGAAGCCAGACTTCTGTGTTTACAAGTGACAGAAGAGCGATAACAGTGAATATGGCCAACCCGGAGCCTATATAAAGGTAGGGGCCTGGAGCTGCAGCTCCAATAGCCCCTACGTTAATCTGGCCCTGCCCATAGTAACAGTTTATGGAAACTTATCACTTTAAATGCTTGGCTCAGACAATGAACAGTCCAGGGGATGTTGTTTTGTAGTTTATTGTAGAACTGGGATAGGAGAAGGGATGAGTAGGATACTCCAACTGATAACCATTCACATTGTTGAGGACAACTGACTTAGGATGTGGCAAGGCTGCTGCTTCACCCTGCCACTGAAGTGAAGATACTTTAAGTGCTCCTGCTTGAATTATCTCTTCAGGGTTCTGAGGCGCTGTGCTGGGTTCTGAGGCTGAGTTCTCTTGGCACCCCCTTTCTCTTTCACTATTTCTGCTGACACCCGTCCACTGACTCTATCCACTGGAGTGGTCCCCTTCCTAGGCAGACCCCCGGCAAGCTTCTTTGTAGTAACGGACACTGTTTTTCCAGAGTCACTCTGTCTTCAACTCCACAAGTCAGCTTACCTGGACCACCAGATTCAGCCCCACACTCCTGGCTCACAAGGCCGACCGCCTGTGACCACCTTTCACAGCAACAGAAGGAGAGACAGCCGTCAGCCTCCTTTCGGGACTTGGCTTCCTGCCCAAAGTCCCTGAGTACATGTGTCCCTGGCTTTTAATACCCTGCCCCATAATGCACCGAGGCAGCAGTCTGTGCCAATCCCTGGGCAGTAACAAAGCCTGTGTGTCACTGGCTGGGTTTCCTCCACTGTCCAATGTGCCTCCCTATTGGATACAGTGGGGACACTCCCGCAGTCCAGATGAATCACACAGTGGACACATGTAACAGGCCTAACTAGAAATCATGCTCCCTGATAAGCAGAAAGAGCAACTAGGTTTTGCCTGCTGCTCCCCTGTTAGGCAGGCAGAGCAAGATATACTCACTACCTAGCACCTATCTAGGAGGTTGCTACAAATAAATTAATATATATAATTCGAGCAGGAGGAAGCAATGTCTTAAATTTAGGTCATTTAACCTTTCTGTCTACTTAAGCTTTCCTAATTGATAAGCTCTAGCTTTAGACTCAGCAAGGGTGGGGGTGTTGTATCTCTGCAGAGAGACTACTGTTTCATCATAAAAGCATCAGTCCTTCTCTGCAGCATGCTGGCACAGGACAGGCTTTTCTATTCTGTGCCCCCTTTCTAAATAGAACAAACTACTTTGCACACCGTTTGTTTTGAAACTGCTAGAATGTATTTAGCTAGTTTAAATGGAAACATCAGTTTGGCTTTACAATTACTTTGGCTTCCCATTAAGGGCTGTTTAACATGGGCTTCAGCTTGTATAAGAGCAGTGTGAACATCAAGCTTTTGTAGAGCTTTCAGCATCTATAATAATAGCGGAGCTGTTTGCACTTTAAACAAGCTGCTAGCAGGCTTCAGAAGTCTTTCAACAAGTAGTGTTTTTTTTTTTTAACTCGTTTTATTGAAGGAGTAATACAGTAGTCACGTACAACATTATGCTCAACTTGAGCGCAAAAACGGCACAATACATGTAAAATTGTCTTGAGATACAGTCAAAAAGAAGACATACCGTATATAGTTTGTCTTTACGGATCATTCTACTGGATGCAATTTCTGCTAGTCATTTTGGGTACTTGCAAGAATACAAAATAACCGAGAGATTTCTCTAAATATAAACCAGTACACTTCCAAGCTCCTTTTAATCACAGTTGATGGTAAGTGGAGAGGCACACCATTTATCCCAAATTTTATTACATTTCCCGGAGCAACCCCTATGTTCATATACAATTTTTTCATACGGTAGGATATTATTAACCATCTTTATCCAGGTGGCAACAGAGGGTGGAGCCTGCTGAATCCATTTGATTGCTATAGCTTTCCGTGCCAAGAATAAAGTCCCCCCTCAACATGGTTCTATCATATCTCTGCCACTGTTCCTCATCTAGAATCCCAAGAAGGTATTCCCGTGGAGTCTTTGGTACCGGCATTGAGAGAACAATGGAGAGCAAGTTAATTACCCTAAAATAATAACTATGTGGCGCCAAAGGATAAATAAATATACACAATGAGCGTCAATTAGCAAAACCTCTGTGTGTGTGTGAATGAATAAATACATATAAAAATCGATTACAATCATCAAAGTGCAAGTGCTCTTAAATGATGTGATAAGAAAACAATCCAGAACTATTTTGGTGAATAAAACAATTGTTATGATAAAGGAATAATATCACAATAAGTGCTCATGCAAATAAATAGTGACACATATGCATACAATAGTGTGAAAATAAGAATAAAAATAAAAATAAGTGCACCAGAGTCCATAAAAGTGGGTGATGATCTTCTAAACTGTGTAGGAATCAAGAGACCAAGTGCTGGTGCTTGGATAAATAAAAAGTGCCTTGGTGCATAAATGATAATGCTGGCCGCTCACCTCCTGGTTTGGCTCACAAGTTATAATGAGCCAAATGAGCTTTGTGCACACAAAGGTGCTAATAGGTATGGATAGGTAGCTTCCTCCTGTCCTCCTTCTGTACAAAGGTACTCCAGGTGAAAAATGACCAGATCCGCAGTGTCACTGACACAATGAAGGGGATAGGGTGGTCCCCATATCTGGCTATTTAGCTATTATTGGGGTACTAGCTTTTTTCATCTTTTATTGGTTAATTACTCTTTATCAACTATAAGTTAATTGCCCTATCCCAATATCTAGCAATCACAGGGCACAGCCATATAACATGCGTGAAGTTGGCTCATGCACAGTCACATCTAGTGCAACTGGGGGTAGATATACAATTCATAGCATGTAGCCTAGTGGGAGCCAGATATGTCTGATGTATCATGTATAGTTGTATCAATTTATTATTAACAGCCGGGGAGACCTGTAGGTGTGAGGAGCATGCCGCTTCCAACTCCTCCTAAGACAGATCCGAGATGAGTTGCCTCCACCTAGAGAAAACTAGCAATGGGGTTTGGTTAATGGTGGCTGTCAGTAAGTGGGAGTATATTTTGGATATATGACCCTTGAGGACGTGGGACCTCAATATTCCTATTCGTGGATAGTTGGAGAAAGTAACATCCCTTACTCCGAACTGTGCCTGTAGAGCATGTCTAAATTGGATATACTTGTACAGCACGCTAGCAGGGAGATTATATTTCCTTTGCAATTCAGTGTAAGGTAGTAACAAGTAGTGTTCAAGCCTGCTTGCAGCTTGACCTCAGAATTCAAAAAAAGCATCTCAAACTGATTCTATTGACACAAGCTCAAAGACTGACACAGGCCCTTAAAGTGAAAAAATGTAAAGGTTAACTAACCCCCTACACCCTGCTCACCCCTCCAGGTCCCCACTGTACTCTTGGGATGCTGACTGTCATTGCCCAAGCAGCCAGTCCAGCAATCTGGGAATTTTGAAATCTCCACTCTTTTCTCACTTCTCTGTGCAGCATTTTCAGTATGGATCAGACTAATTCTCTGTGGCAGTGCTGACCAGTGTCACTCTGATCCATTCCTGAAGGGCTGAACAGACAAGAGGGAAAAGAGCAGGGATTTCAAATCTCAGACCACTGGAACTGCTGCTGTTCTGTCCACCAGACTTCTATTCAGTATACTTGTGTTTATGTTGTTTAAAATTACATATTTGGTTTTCTTGATTCACACAAGTTAGTTATATGCAGAGCGCAGGTGCCACCTACTGTTCTTTTCTGATATAGCTTCAACTGTTCTGCAATAATTACATATTGTAAACTCACAGAATGTGTTAAATAAAGTTGTTAGGAACCAGGGCATTCTGGGTAGAATTTCTACAGGAAGTGAATCAGCCACAATTTTGAGAAGATACAGCAGGGCAGCAAGGCATTTTTTCCTCAATCTCTCGCCAACACCCCTGAGAGAGTTTAAAAAGTGAGTTTTTGTTATCCCATCCTGTAATTTAGAGCATTGTTTCTTTATTGTATGCAATTTTGTACTGATTGATGTTTATTTTTATCAATTTGTAGTTTCACCTGGCTTATTCTAATAAATTTGAGATCAAAGAAATATGGTAAGTTTATGGAGCAGGAAGGTTTAGCTCTCTATCCTAAAGACAGAACAGCTGCTACTCCATGGTCTTGATGATGCCCGAGCCTAGACCGGCTCTGTGACATAAAAAGAGAGCAGACTTCAGCACCCTCTGCTGAAAACGGGTCACAGGAGTCAGGGCCGGCCTTAGGTGTTTAGGCACCCTGTGCGAGCTAATCCTGTGGCGCCCCCCTCCCCCCACCTCACGCGCGGGATTCCCCCCCCCCACACATTTTCTTGCACCTTTTTTGCACTTTATTTGACTTTTCTTTTTTATGTTTACTAATAACTTAGCCCCCCTTACATCAGAGACCCTCACAGAGCCCCCCCTTACATCAGGGACCCCCCCACAGAGCTCTTCCTACATCAGAGACCCCCCACAGAGCCCCCTTACATCAGAGACCCCCCACACAGAGCCCCCCTTAAATCAGAGACCCCCACACAGAGCCCCTCCTTACATCAGAGATCCCCCCACACAGAGCCCCCCCTTACATCAGTGATCCTCACAGAGCCCCCCTTACATCAGAGACCCTCACAGAGCCCCCCTTACATCAGAGACCCTCACAGAGCCCCCTTACATCAGAGATCCCCACAGAGCCCCCCTTACATCAGAGACCCCCATAGAGCCCCCTCTTACATCACAGACCCCCCCCAAAGAGCCCCACTTACATCACAGACCCCCCTTACATCAGAGACCCACCCCACACACAGAGCCCCCCTTACAGAGACCCCCCACACAGAGCCCCCCTTACATCAGAGACTCCCAAAGAGCCCCCCCCCTTACATCAGAGCCCCCCCCACACAGAGCCCCCCCTTACATCAGAGACCCACCCACATCAGAGACCCCCCACATCAGAGACCCCCCACACATCAGAGACCCCCCCTTACATCAGAGACCCCCCCACACAGAGCCCCCCTACATCAGAGACCCCCACACAGAGCCCTCCTTACATCAGAGACCCCCCTTACATCAGAGACCCCCCCCCACACAGAGCCCCCCTTACATCAGAGACCCCCCACACAGAGCCCCCTACATCAGAGACCACCCTTACATCAGAGACCCCCCCCCCACACAGAGCCCCCTACATCAGAGCCCACCCACACACATCAGAGACCCCCCCTTACATCAGAGACCCCCCCACACAGAGCCCCCCTACATCAGAGACCCCCCTTACATCAGAGACCCCCCCACACAGAGCCCCCCTTACATCAGAGACCCCCCACACAGAGCCCCCTACATCAGAGACCCCCCTTACATCAGAGACCCCCCACACATAGCCCCCTTACATCCGAGACCCCCCCACACACACAGAGCCCCCCCTACATCAGAGACCCCCCACACATCAGAGACCCCCCTTACATCAGAGAGCCCCCTTAAATCAGAGCCTCCCCACACAGAGCCCCCCTTACATCAGAGACCCCCCCACACAGAGCCCCCCCTACATCAGAGACCCCCCTTACATCAGAGAGTTTATTTACCTCAGTAGGGAGGCACACGCTATCTGCAGCTTTTCTTTTTTTTCTTTAAACTTCCCACTGTGCGGCCTGATCATCTGCGAGCTGTGATGGCCGCACGGCGCCCCTGTTGCCCATGGCGCCCTGTGCGGCCGCACAGTTCGCACACCCCAAAGGCTGGCCCTGACAGGAGTGCAAAACAAACTGCATTCCTATGATCCACAGGAGAAGTACAGCCACATGATCTTTGGCTGTACTTCTCCTTTTACGGCTGTTTCACATGGGCTTCAGCTTGTATAAGAGAAATGTGAACAGAAAGTCTTTATGAAACTTTTAACAAGCTTTTGCAAAGCTTTCAGCAACTTTAATAATAGAAGTGCTGATTGCCAGTTTAAACAAGCTACTATCAAGGGTGCATTAAAAGCTTTAACAAAGTTTGCTAAAAGCTCTGTCAATGCTTTTTAAAAGCTTTCTGTTCACACTGCTCTTATACAAGCTGAAGCCCATGTGAAACAGGCCAAATCTATTTTGAGGTTTCATAACAATGGATAGAATGGGTTGCTAGTGGTAAGGTAAGATCAAGTAAAGTTAACGCTCAATGGAGCCAGCTTTTAACATCAATAGAGGATGATTTTTGATGAGCTTTAGTGCCGGTTCACACTTCAGCGATGTCAGACATTGCATTTGATTCATAGCGCACTGCTCTGCAAATCACATGCGATGTCTGTGAGTTGCAAATTCAGCCATACAGATTGCATAGCTGAATTAGTATTGCATTCGGACCAAAGTCGCACAGGACCCTTTTTTTGGTCCGCACCAAAATCGGATCATATGGGTGTTCACACCTATGCGATCCGATTCATGTCCGAACTGACAGTTCACACTGCGATATGCAAACTGATCTGGGGGTGTCATTAACTTTGTATTGACACCCCCAGTGATTTGCATATGGTAATGTGAACTGCCTGTGAGTCGAGTGCGATGCGGGAACCTGCAGTGGATTTGCAGGGTTCCCACATCGCATATGTGTGAACCGGCACTTATTCTGAACAAAAAATAAATAATCCTGTTATTTAGAGGAAAAAAAAGCTTATGGACCAGCTCTATTCTTCTAGAAAGCAAAATCTGTTTCAAAACAGGGAAGAATAATGAGAGAAAAAAAACAAGAATAATGGGAAGCAGAAGAAATGAGGCATAGTTTGGGAAATACATTCAGCTATATTTCTGAAAAACAATGTCAGAAAGGCTTTAAAGTGACTGTAAACGATCACCTTGTAAAACAAACCATTCAGTTTAAAATAGAAATGAGAGGCAAAACATCTGTGTATAGATATAAAAAACATTATAAATACCCTTTTCCCTTTCTTATAAGTAGTCACATTCCCTCTCTTCTCAGCTGCATAAGAGCTGAGGGGAGGAGAAGCAGCTGTACACTGATCGTACCAGTGAATGGCTGTGCAGCGGGGGGGGGGGTGTCAGGACAAGTCTGATCTTTAGCGGAGAGTAGGCTAGAGAACTGACCATGGTGTGCTCTCCTGCTTAGTGTGGTCAGTTTTTAATAGAAAAGTAGAGGGACAGGCAGGAACACCAGGGATTTCACATCAAGGAAGCAATACATAGGGAACAGGATACTTTCTCATACAAGTACATGGTACAGCAGGCACACAGTGGCAGCCTGTCCATTAGGGGCGCAGGGGCGCCGCCCCCCCCCCATTCAGGCATCTGGCCCCCTAATCTACATGCAGGGTGCCGGATGCATGGATTCCAATGGGGGATTTTTTTTTCAAACGGAGGTTCTAATAGGCTTCAAAAAAGAGTGGGCTCGGGGCACAGGGCACTGCACCCTGAGCCCACCCAGTTGTGTGACAATAGCGAATGAATATTTGCTATTGTCACACTGATTTTCCTCCCAGCCAATCAGGAAGCTGGTTGTGAGACCCCTTTCCCGATTGACGGAAAGGAGAAGTGATGTTATTGGCCAAGGAGGAGGAGGGAGGAGATGCACGTCTGAAGCACTGGAAGCACAGACTTTCCCATCAGCAGCCACTGTCTCCAGGGATGGCTCACCCACAGCGACTCAGCCATCCAGCATCCCCCGGCTCAGACAGGAGAGGGAGGAGGAGGGGAGAGAGAGTAATCATGGGCAGGACATCTGCCTTCTAGTGTTTGGAGGCCATCCCTCCCCTGCAGGGGGGAGGTGTTGTTTTTGTTGGTTTGCAACCCCCCCCCCCAAATTATCGAGCACCAGCCGTCACTGCCGGCACATATCAGGAATATGAAGTTTTAGACATTCCATTATACATTACATTGGTGCTGGCGGTATTTAGGGTTCCCAGTTTTTCAGGGATCAAGGGGGAAAGGGCAGTGGTTGTGTCCAAACATGGCTGTGGTTGCACACATTAAAACCTCATGCACACTGGGTGTTAAAAACACCACTTTTAGAAGCGTTTGACTTTTTTCTGCCTCTAAATGCCCCTCAGTGTTAGCCTTTGTGTCCTTGCTCACACAGGCATTTACAGATGTTTAGAGGCAGGAAAAAAATCCAACTGACAGCTCCTTCAGAGTAGCAGCATTTTAGCAGAAAAAATGCGTGACGCATCTAAACATGTGTTAGCGCTTGGGGTTGACGCGCATTTATTCTGGCCAATGAAATGACTTAGCACCCGAGCGCTTGATGCGTGTAAACGCAACTAAACACGCTTAAATGCATTTACTAAAACACGGCTTTCGGTGTGTTTTTGAGTTGGGCAAACCCCCAGTGTGCATGAGACTTGAAGCAGAACTAAAGACAACATTTAATAACAGTCACAAGGCCAAAAACACAGATACTGATAAAAAAAAACAGACAGGTGTTCTAATCCTTCTCAATTCTATCTGGAAGAAAAAAAATAATTTTTGCCTTCAGTTATATACTGTATATAAGTTAAGTAACGTCTGATCTTCAGTTTAATAAAACTATCTTTTGTATCAACGAATATTTTACTACATCACCTATGGGCAGCCCCTCTCTCACTTCTCACACTTATCATTGATGTTTTTCCTATATGCCTGCCATCTTGCCATGTTGCTTCGGACAGCAGTTTACTCCTATCAGGAACTCAAAGAGCACCTAATATATGGTGTGCCCACAAGTTCATCTGACCAGTTTCTCTCTTCATTTACTACCCTATGACTGCCCAAATGTTTTCTCAACTGCATGATTTGCTTTGTTGACACCAGTGGACCAATCCTTATCCACGGTTCCTTTCTGGGGTCTGATCTTTCCATAGAGCATCCTTTCTCAGCCAGAGTTACTTCAGAGTTTGCTAGGTGTTACTTGGGTAGTAAGAAGTAATGTATTAATGATTCACCTGGCAGAGCCTGCATATTTCCAACAAAGGGACCAGTGCTATGTCAATACTACTTTCTCATGTATCTTTTTAGCTGGCTGTAAGGGTGGTGTTCTTTTTACTGATCCCACCATATTATCATGTATGGTATCCCATCACTTAGTACCTAGGTGCCGGTGGCCATCATCCCGAATACTGTAGACAAAGATAACCCCCTATGGACTTGGGACTATACAGGAGACCGTGCACCCCAGCTTCCCCCTAAGTCAGCCCTACCTCTTTATCTAAACCATTGTGTGATGTTTTGGGTAAATATTCGGGTCATTGTTCATGTAGTGACTGACATACTTCTCAAGTGTATAAAAAGTTTGCATTCTTGTTCAATAAATCAGTTTCAGAGTTTTCAGCTAAAACAAATGCTGGCTAGTTCTTGGTTGCAATAGGTGTCTATAATATCTGATATCTATGTTCATGACTAGAGGAAGTGGTATACTGATGGAAGAACACTAGCACATTGTGCGTTGGTTCTGCTCAGGGTAGGACTGGGCCAGGAGGCAGGGGGGCAGTTGCCTCCTGGGCTGCTCTGATGCTCCATAAAAATGCTGCACTGCTTCTGCCAAAGACGTGCCTAAAGGATTCCTGGTGAAGAGAAGTAAAAAGTCCCTGCTTCTGGCATAATGAGTGCAGGTTGAAGTCAAGGACAGAGCGCAGGCCTCTCCCCCCTGCATGGATGGTGTAAACGGTGTCTGAGCAGAGACTGGTTCAATGCCCTACTAGAGACTCTCCTCCCCCAGGCCAGCCCCAACTGAGCTGTCCCAGCTTCCCCCTAACCACCCTTTGCTGGCCAGGTCAGGAACCCAGATTCAGCCAGTGAATAGAGAGTACCTGGAGTGGAGCTTCTGCCTGGAATGGGGGGCAGGAGGAGGCCAGGAAGAGGGAGAGTGGGAGGGGGCCAAGTCTTTGCACCATAAGCCTCTGGTTTGTACTTGCCTCCTGGGCTGAAAGTCACCAGCCAGCCCCTGGTTCCGTTACAGGCACCAAGGGGGTAAACAGGGTGTATGGTGTTAGCTCACCTTTACATTGTTTCTGTAAGGGTGGACTAACACTTTAAGGAGTTAAACATGGGACGCAGTTCAATTGAGAGTAACAGTATTATAAGAAGTAGACCTTGGCTCTTTTTCTATGACAGAAAACTATTGTGTTGAATTAGACCACTACTAAAAATAATAAATCATGCATGCATGATTGCTCAGTAACATTTTACCCCTTTATAGGCTGACCAACAAGGTTCGCTGATGCCCTAGCAAATATGGCAACATTTGGGGTGAATGAGTAAACTACCCAAACTCCTGTGAACAAGAGCTTCATATCTGATGTAATAAATCACACCAAATAACCTTACTACTCAGAAATGCATCTGCACCATTCATACTAATTAGGGAAAAAACACAAAAAAGAAATTCATAAGGATTAATTGAGTTGGCCATCCTTTTAACAGAAGCTGTGACACTGTACATAACCAAGCTTTATAACCATACTGAATTATCTTTTATTGTTTGCTGTACTTGTACAATGTACTTGTTTATTTACTTGATAGCAAATTCTTGGATCCTTCACCCAGCTGGAGCACTGACACACGTTCATATATACATAATCCTTATTCTGCATGTCCTTAACCACTTAAGGACCAGAAGGTTTTGCCCCTTTAAAAACCAGGCCAATTTTTGCGATCCGGCACTGCGTTAATTTAACTGAAAATTGCGCGGTCGTGCGATGCTGTACCCTAATAAAATTTATGTCCTTTTTTTCCCACAAATAGCGCTTTCTTTTGGTGGTATTTGATCACCTGTCCAATTTTTTTTTTTTTGCGCTATAAACAAAAAAATGCGCCAATTCTGAAAAAAAAAAAAACAATATTTTTCACTTTCTGCTATATAACATTCCCAAAAAAATTTAAAAAATCAAATTTTTTCATCCTTTTAGGCCAATCTGTATTCTGCTTCATATTTTTGGTAAAAAAAATCCCAATAAGCGTATTTTGATTGGTTTGCGCAAAAGTTATCGCGTCTACAAACTAGAGGAAAGATTTATGTCATTTTTATTTATTTATTTTTACTAGTAATGGCGGCAATCTGTGATTTTTAGCGGGACTGCGACATTGCAGCGGACATGTTGGACCCCTAACTGACATTTTTGACACTTTTGGGGGGACCAGTGACATTACTACAGTAATCAGTACTAAAAATGTACACTGTTACAGTAATAATGTCACTGGCAGGGAAGGGATTAACCCAGGGGCGATCAAAGGGTTAAGTGTGAACCTAGGGGAGTGTTTTCTAACTGTATGGGGGAGGGACTTGTGGAATCAACACAGGGACCTGTGATCCTAAATAGGAGGGTCACAGGCGTTCTTTGTTCATTCCAGAGAAAACAATGGTCTGCTACCATCGTTCTCTCTCCACGGGGAGTGATCGCGGGTGCAGTGCAGCAATCGTGGTCACCTACCCTGTGGATCGGTTTCCCCGCTGCCTAATACGGGCAGGCGTGCGTCCCCGGTGGTGCATGCGTGCTCCCGGGAGTTCTCCTGTAAACTGCCGTACAGGTACGGTGGTTCACGCAGCCAAGCCAGCCTGCCACAGGCGGTCGGCAAGTGGTAAACCTCAGAAAAAACAAAAACCTGAAAGACAAAGGCTTTATGAGCTAGTATGCATCGCATACTAGCTTATTATGAAATACTTACCTTAGAACGAAGCCCACGCAGTGGCGCCCGCTCACTGGTGACACGGCCGACAGTTCAGCCGTCTTCCCTCCTGGTTTGCGCCCTCCGGCCATCTGATTGGCCTGAGCTGCGACGACGTCAACCCTGTGCATCTGAAGGAACATGATGTCACTGGCTGTATGCAAAGTAAATATTTCCTAAACAGTGCATATTTAGGAGATATTTACAGTACCTATAGGTAAGTCTTATCATAGGCTTACCTATAGATACAGGTTACAGAGGAAGTTTTACTTCCTCTTTAAAGCGGTTGTAAACCTAAAATAAAAAAAAAAACCTGCAAGACAAATGCATAATGAGCTAGTATGCATCGCATACTAGCTCATTATGAATTATTTACCTTAGAACGAAGCCCCGACACAGACCCCCGGACACCGCTGCGGGCGCTGACATGATCCCACGGCGTCTCTTCCGGGTTCGGCGGCTCCGGCGCTGTGATTGGCCGGAGCCATGCGCGCGGGAGTCAATTTCTGGCAAGCTCAGGGAAGCTGAAGGTCCGCCGGACCTTCAGAGCGCATGCGCCGCTCGCGTGAGCGGCTGCATGCACTGCAAATATCTCCTAAACAGTGCCGGTTTAGGAGATATTAATTGTACCTACAGGTAACCCTAATTATAGGCTTACCTGTAGTTAAAATTGAAAAAAGCAGTATACTACCGCTTTAAAGTGGTTTAAAGCACAAACATTTTTTACCTTCAATTCGAACTATAGGCAAACATTTTTTTTTTTTTATTAAAAATAGAGTAAAGGAGGGTTATAATTATAACCCCTGTCAGTTTTTTTCCCCGCCATCTCTGTCCCATTGCGGTGATTTCCCTTCCCTTCCTGTCCCACAGCCAAACAGGAAGTGAGAGGAAATCCTTGCAAATTAAGGGAATTCCTTGGGGACCCTCAGGTCACCAGAACTAGTGTCCCCATAGGAACATTTCCCCTCTATTACTTTTCTGGGCACAACCCAATATTTTGCAATTTCCTTTTACTTTCACTTTCAATGATAATAGTAAACAGCACAATTAGAGAGGGTGAATCTCCTTAACCACTTTCCACCCGCCCTATAGGCGATTGATGGCGGGAATGTGGTTGCATTATCCTGACCGGACGTCATATGACGGCGGCAGGATAATGCGCTCTGCCCGCCCCCGGGGAGAGCGCAGAGCAGCGATTGGTGATGCGGCGTGTCACGCCATGTGACCAGCCATGTCCAATCACAGCTGGTCAGATAGTACACAGGAAGAGCCGTTGATCGGCTTTCCTCAGTATGTGCCTGACAGGCACGAGTAAAGGAGAGGCAATCTGCGGCTCCCCTGACGGGGGGGGGGTCTGCACTGGTAATCAGATCATTGATTACCAGTGCAGACCCTCGGGGGGGGGGGCCACTAGAACCACCAGGGATGCCCACCCATGACCCCAGGGATGCCCACCCATGACCCCAGGGATGCCCACTATGGTCACCAGAGATGGAAATCAGGGCTCAGGGAGTCCCCCAGTTCCAATCCCATCAGTGCTGCCCGTCAGTGCCCTCCCCATCAGTGCTGCCCACCAGTGCCCATCATTGCCATCTATCAGTGCAGCCCACCAGTGCCCATTATTGCCCACCAGTGCCGCCTATCAGTGCCCACCAGTGCCGCCTATCAGTGCCCATTAGTGCCCATCAGTGCCGCCTATCAGTGCCCATCACTGCCACCTATCAGTGCCCATCAATGCCACCTATCAGTGCCCAGCAGTGCCGCCTATCAGTGCCCACCAATGCTGCATATCAGTGCTACCTATCAGTGCCGCCTATCAGTGCCACATATCAGTGCCACCCCATCAGTGCCACCCCATCAGTGCCACCCCATCAGTGCCACCCCATCAGTGCCTCCTCATCAGTGCCTGTCAGTGCAGCCTCATCAGTGCAGGAAAAAACATATTTATTTACAAAATTGTATAACAAAAAAATTTTTTTTTTTAAACTTTTAGGTAAATTTTTTATTTGTTTAGCAAAAAAGAAAAAACCTTGGGGTGATCAAATACCACCAAAAGAAAGCTCTATTTGTGGGGGGAAAATGACATAAATTTGGTTTAGGTACAGTGTTGCATGACCGCACAATTGTCATTCAAAATGCAACAGCGCTAAAAGCTGAAAATTGGCCTGGGCAGGAAGGGGGTGAAAGTGCCCTGTATTTAAGTGGTTAACAGGGGCACAGACAGCAATAAAAATTGACAGGGGTTCTAATCTATCTGTACTCTATCCAAAACGAAAAAAAAAAAAAGGTTTTGCCTTTAGTTATACTTTAATGCATTCCTTGCATTAAGGTAGAAAATGTTTAGGCATCAGTATTGGCCCTTCACCCCCCATCCCTGAGCCCTCATTCAATCCAGCACATTGCATGTCTAGCGCTCTTCTCTCCCCTTACTTCTGGGTTTTACTGGCTTTGCTGGGGCACCCAGAACTATTGGCTCCCGCTGCTGTCAATCAAAGCCAATGATAAGGGAGCAGGGGGCGTGGCCGATTACTGCTGTCTGTGTCAATGGATGAACAAGTGCCCCCATTGAAAGCAGCTCCCCGTGGGGGCACTGGACATAGAGGAGTAGCCATTGCACAGAGCAGGTAAGTATAGATATGTTTGTTATTTTTTCATTTATTTATTTTATTTTATAATCACTTTAACTTTACAAACATGTACTGTACCTCTGTACATTAAAGCGGTAGTAAACCGCTGCAATTTAAAAAAAACAAAAATAACTTTTCCCTGCAAAATTATAGCATAATGTGCTAGTATGCATCGTATACTAGCACAATTTGAAATACCTTAAAACAAAGCCCTCCGGAGGAACGCTGTCACTGCTAAGAGGGCTTCTATCTTCCCCCGGTCTTCCTTACGGGTTCGAGGACTCTGGCTGTGTGAGTGGCCAGAGCTGCGATGACGTCACTCCCACCCGGGAGCACTCAGTTACAGCACGGTGCTCTGAAGGTCTGGAATGGTATGCCGGGCCTTCAGAGCGCAAGCGCTGGTGACGTCACCGGCTGCATCCAGGGTGAATATCTCCTAAACGGTGCATGTTTAGGAAATATTAATTTTACCTACAGGTAAGCCTTATTATAGGTAATTCAAATACTACCGCTTTAATGCTGCTAATAAAAAAAAATTATATAAAAAAAAGAACAAATATGATAATAAGTATTATTTAAAGAGTTTGTTGTAGCCCAAACATTTTATTTTGGTTTAGAATTGAGTAGAGAAGGGTTATAACTCAGGTTATTTTGTGCTGTCTGTGTCCTGCTGGGAAGAGTTCCCTTCACTTCCTGTCCCAAAAACACAACAGAAAATAGGAGGAAATCTCCGAAAGTGAGATAAGTTCCCTTTTAGATAGTTGTCACTAGAACATTTCTCTCCATAGGAAAGTCTAATGCCTCGTACACACGCAGCGGTTATCGGCCGACCGATCGTCCGACTTTTGTCCAGAGTGGTGTTTTGTTGGTTGGAATGTGCCTAGACTGCACAAGAATTTTCTCGGCCAACAAAATTCTACTTCAGAAGTGATGTCATGTGCTGGTTTACTTTCCGTGTGTTTTTTCTTCTCTGAGCATGCCCAGTCTTGCTCATCAGATTTTTGTCTGCCGAAATCTGTACTGACTGACGGAAAATCGGCCGTTGTGTTGACGGCCAACAAAAATTTTATAGCCTGCACACCAGATTTTTTTTCGGCCGAAAAGTCGGAGTCGGTTGTCGGAAGCATCATACTAACAAGCCAAAAATCGGCCGATCGGACGTTGGCCGAAAATTTACGGCCAATTATCGACGCGTGTGTACGGGGCTTAACTCTTGTCTCTTGTTCTTGTGACAACACAATTGTGAATTTTGCATTGCTTCCTGTTTTAGGTGACAATGGGCAAGCACAACGGTGAGTCCCCCCAAACAGAGACATCGCTGATCTGCAGTAAAAACCTAGACTGGCACAGTTCGCTCAAATTAACTTATCACTGTCTTTTGCTTCATCTTGCCCAACATTTCTGGGTATTGTTCCATCAGCTGCTCATGCTAATGAATAGAGAATTGGGGCAGAAATATTTTTTGCATGCCAAATTCTAATTTCCATCTTCATAGCTCTAGGTTGTTTCCATATAACACAAGTTGCATTCACAGGCTTCCCCTGACCTATCTATAAGATGAATGACAACCATCTTTAGGTTGCCAGTATGGTAAACATTGCTTATTTTAGGAAAGAAAGTTTTCATGGACTTTCTAGCCCTTCCCAAAATTTGATTGACGACCTAATTTAGTCTTATTATGGCCATTCTCTAAGACAGATTGGTACTGTTACCTTGGGGCCTAAATTACTAGAACTCACACCGCTATAGCAAAGCAACATAAATAGCATTTTGACAAATCAAAATAAACACAAACAAAAACAGTTTGTAGCATTGAATGACGCATGGCCGCATTTTTCGGCGAAAGGCTTCATTAAAAAGAATAAAAATAAAACTCACCCTTTATTTATAAATATTTTGTCATGTAAGATCATAGAATTTTTTTCTTTAGATTAAATGTTATTCTATGTTAGGTAAATTTGGAATTGGAAAGGTCTGTGCTTACAATGGGTAAAAGGAAATGTAGATTGATGTTTAATATTTGTTTTGAGCCCTGTCTAAGTCATTTGTGCATGATTTATAGCAGAAGCATTTCCTTAATTGCTAGAAATTGTTTTTAAATTGAACCACAAGACCTCAGTCATTTAAACAAAGCTAAAGTCTAGATCTGTGTGTCTATTTGTAAAGTTAAAAACGTTCTTGTATAAGTTTTGACAGAAGAGGAAATATAGTGCTCATAACAAGCATCCCAAAAACAGGGATTCATTGCAAGTCCTTTTTTTATGCAAGGAAGAAGACAGTATGGTTACTTGTTAGTTTGTTCTGAAGAGAGCATCTGCTTCAGAGTAATTTTTGAAGTGGCTCCAGAAAAACAGCCCATCCAAACTTTAACAACATTCTAGCAAATATCTTAAAGTGGATCTGAACTCAAAAGTGAGGATTTATTATGTTAGAGGGAACATCTGGATGCATTAATTGTGCCTAAGTAGCACCATGAAATATTTACCTTTTGTCTAGAATTCTTTTTGAAATCTAGCAGTGTACTTCGTTGCATAGACTGGAATCTAGACACTTCTGTATCTACAGCTTAATAGCTGTAAATTGGTAATGTGAGTGGCACTACTAGTTGTGACTTTTAGTCTCACCAGATTTGGAGTGAGACTTGGTAATGTCACCACTGTGCTTCTTGCTGGAGGGAAATCTGTACCTGAGGGCCTGCAGTGCATGAATCTCCATGCCTCTGCTTTGTTAATTTTGTAGATCTGAGCTTCCTGCAATACCCACCCAGTCATCAACATGAGAAAGCAAAGCAATGTTTCTCCACTGGCGACCTAAACACGGGGACATAGAAGTTGATTTATTATAGGGGTAGCACCCTTATATCTTTGTGCTAATGAGAGTGTATTGTTTTTGGCTCTGTCTGCCTATCAGAGGAGCAGCAGGGAAATCTATATTGCTTTCTGCCTACCAGAGAGCAGGACCTGTGAGTTAGGTCTGCTCAGCATGCTCAGTGTGTGATTCATTGTGTCTAGAGAGTGTTTCACACTGGTCCAATAGGGAGGCATGTTGGACAGTGTGAGGAAACCTGACCAATGAGTACACAGGCTTTGATACAGTCCCAGTGATTGGTAGAGACTGGCTGTCTTGGTGCATTATGGGTTACTGTATAAAAGTCCATGAGCACACATGCTGCGGGGTCTTTGGCTGGTGAGCAGAGTCCCGGACGGAGTGTGGCGGCGGCCTCCTCCTCTGTAGCAGTGGCACGAGGTCACAGGCAGTCAGCCTGGGGACCAGAGGAAAGGAACTGAACCCAGAGGTCCAGGAGAATTTACTGGAGGGGTAGAGACACTGAAGACCCTCGAAAAACAGTATCGTGAGTACAGGGGATCCTGTCTAGGGGCCTGACATGAGGGGGCCAGAGGGGGTCAGAGGACGGGTGTCAGTCTGTGGAGTGAAAGGGGATACTAGGCAGGTATCCTGAAGATAATCTACCCAACTAAGTCTGGTGAACAGACTTAACCTTAATTCATCTAGTGGCAAGGTGAATCTGCAGCCTGGCTGTATCTTCCAACAGGAGTCCTCATCCATTGTGAATAGTTCGATTTGGTGTATCACACTCTTCCCTTCTCCCATCCCTATTTAAAATAAAACATCAACAATAACTAAATACCCCTGGACTGATCATTAACTGAGCCAAAGAAGTAAAGTGTTAATCTGTGAATGCTAACGGTAACCCAGGGGGACCCGAGAGTGTTATCCAGCAGTCCTCAAGGGGGCAGTGCTACAAAGGCAAAGCAAAGTTGTACTTTCCAAGGGAATATGCCCCAGAGCTTGGTAAATACAGTGAAACTGCACAAAATGCTAACAATATACACAGCATTTTACATACTGTATATATTGTACATTCACATAAGTTCCTGCCCTCAAGGAGCTTACAGTCTAAGGTCCCTAACATTCATATTAACAACTAGGGCAAATTTTAGACAGGGGCCGATTAACCTACCAGCATTTATTTGAAGTGTGGGAAGAAACAGGAGTACCTGGAAAAAACTCACACAGACACAGGGAGAACTTGCAAACTCCATGCAGGCAGCGCCATGGTTGAGATTCAAGCTAATGACCCAAATGCTGCTAGGCAGATTAAATCAACCCCAAAGTGCAGAATAAGACATGGTAATTTTGTAATGGGAAAAAGGAGCCTATAGGCAGGACTAATGACTAGTCCATTGTTCTGCACTTACCTTTTTAAAACACAGCTTCCACAGTACAGATTGTATTTAAGTGGTTACATTGTGGGGAAGCTCGCGAGCAGCAAACCAAGATGGCTGTTTGCTAATCTCGCCGCCTGGACATATTAGCTAGCACCATTAGTCCCTGAAGGACACAGCTACTCAGCCCTTACTTTGCCCCATCTACCCGCATTCCTGGAGCTTCCGATGGGGAGAAAAAGCATGCCCACCCACTTGTCCAGCATGAAAGCTGCGGACCAGCCCCAAGATGAGCTCTCCCAGCCAGACGCCATCTTTGAGACCCCGACCACGAGTCTGGCCCCCCTCTTCACAGCTGCTCTCTGAGGACTCGGAGTGGCCGCCTGACACCTATGAGAGCCAAGAGGAGCTTCCAGAACAGCCGCAGCCTGCTTTGTGAGATGCTAAAATGCTCACCCGCTTCAAAACTATGTTACAAGTAGAGCTCTCTGCAGAGACTTCCAAACTGGCTGCACACCTCACCAAGGAGATCAGGGAGCTGGGTTTAGGCACTAATAACCTAGAGGAGAAAATGGATGCAGCGGTGACTGTCCTAGAAAATCATGAACAGGACCTGTCTGACCTGCTGGGGGAACTATAAGCAGCTCTTGTTTGCATGGAGGACTTTATAAAGCCTTCATGTGACTGCAACTGTCCATTGAAGGCCTCACCTCCACTGCCCTATATCAAAAGTTGGTCCCAGCGATCCCGATTAATAGGCTATAATTTGATCTGATCCACCATGCCCTGGGCCCTAAAAAACCAGAAGGCCCCCTGCATAAATTTGGGATCAAATTCACTTACTATCGCACTAAAGAGACCCTTTTACAGGCAGGTCAAGACAAAACAGGCCTCTCTTTCCAGGGCCACCATTAACAACTGTTTGTGGATCTATCACTGATCACCATCCAGAAATGCCTGAAGATGAAGCCCTTATACAAATGCACTCCTCAGTCACCAACTCCGTTACCGCTGGGGCTTCCCATTTAAATTATCATTCTCTTATCAAGGCCGCTCACACACGGTGACCTCTATGGAAGAAGCTAGGGCTGTCCTGGAAACCCTTTACCTGCTACCGACCAATGAGAAGCCTGCCGGGATCCACGCACCCTCACTCTCTTTCCAATCTCCTTAGTCGATCCTGGGATGAAGCTGCAAGCCGCAAACGCCTCACTGAGATCAGACCCGGGATGAATCCCACCATCATCAGGTATCTTTCCCAATTTTTTTTCTACACGTTTAACCTGGGCCTCACATCCATGGAGGGCCACGTACTGTTCGTGGCCTGGAGATTGAAGTTTACCTCCCAACACCCCCCTGTTTTTGTTTGCTTTTTGGGACTTGGGACCTAAGGATCATTAGGATCGTGCCTCTGTAGCCTGATTTGCCTGCTTATATCTTGCCTGTAACACTGGACTGTTTGTGAGTGCATTTCCCTTATATGAATAAATTTTGTTTTGGGGTTTTACACTATATTTGTTCCCTTTGGTCTTTATCCTTATGGTCTTTGATGTCTGCGAGTCTCATCCTCCATTCATCCCACTGGATATATACCTGGAGAACACCTGTGGTTGCAGTCCATCTTAGGAATCGCAGTACCTTTTTTGACTCTTATGCTGTACAGTATCTTTGGTCAACATCCTCAGCGCATTTGTTATTCTGGTGTTGGTGACGGTATACATTCACAGTATGATTCACCTGACCACCCTGGATGCCTTCACCTTATACTTTTAGGGCTCTTTCACACGGGCGATCCGATCAGATCCGCCTGTCAGTTTTTTAGGCGGATCTGATCGGATCCTCCATGCAGCTCTATGGGGCAGCGGGTGTCAGCGGAGACACCTCCGCTGACACCCGCTGCCATCCGCATCCGATCCTGTGCTGAAATCTGGACGGATGGAAACCCTATTTTTCCATCCGTTCAGTAATCGGAGCGGATCTGATGAGAGCGGACAAGCGGTCCGCTCTCCTCCGATCCCCCATAGAGGGCAGCGGGTGCTGAGACACCTCCCTCTCCGCTCTGCAAGCGGAGACGGAGCTGTCATCTGCCCGGCTCAGCGGAGATCGTGGATCGATCCCTGCTGAGCAACACGGATCCGCCTACGGAGCGGACCGTGTGAAAGAGCCCTTAATTGGGACTTTTTTATGTCTAATTTCTATACCATTGATTTGGTTTTATACGCACTTCATCACTTGTATTTGTATGGAGAGCTGTCATAGTTCTCTCTGATTTAGCGCTGCACTTTTGTCTATGTATTGCTCTTATCAACCTGTTTGTCAGTTGTCTTGTGCTAGCAGCTTTTTTACTAGTTATTATTTGTGTGGGTTAGCGCAGTATACACCTTTCCATAGTATGGCCCTTTGCCTGCATTTTCCCCACTGTGATATTAAACAGTGAATGTTTCCAGTCATCTTGTTATTTTTGCTTACTCATATCAACCCCCTGGTGGGGAGATCCAGTAGAGCTACACATGTCATATCTCTGGTTGCTTACTAGTGCACCTGACCCATGGGCTCCCTTAGTAGGCCCTCGAGGCCTAGGCGACATATGTAGACCTACAGCTTATACCCCTAAGGCGCTCAGGGGATGTTGTGTGTTTCTAAAATACCTAGTTGATAATATCCTTGCCCATGTCATTGTGATACGTTTGATGTTCTATAGCACTGCGTGGGTGACTGACTGTTTTGTTATTGAGCTTTTTTTTTTTAACAATAAAAATTATTGTACCAGAAATGGTTGGTTACATTGCTTTGTTGCTCCTCAAATTCTTCATCACAGAAGCCATGATTTTTTTCATATAACAAGAAATAGTAAAGAGAATATGGCAGTGGAAATAACTCCTTAATACTAACCTACTGACAAAAGAGCCTGAAACAAAAACATTCTTGTGTTTCTTGTCAGCAAAGCATCCTGTCTGATCCGGGTGGGCCTCCAGACTAGAGTGAACTCTGCATTATGATCAACCTGGGTGCCTAATTGGAGCTCCAATTTGTCTTCAGAGGGTCTGGTTTGAACAAAATAAGGCCTTCAACAAAATCATGGTGTGCAGTATGCTGAAATTCTGTACTGGATGGTAGGGGTGCCTCAACAGAAAAAAAGCCTAGAGCAAATATAGAAAATGAGGAATAAAATGTGCACAGTTGTGGGTGAGACAAGATATAAGTGCATCTTTAGGCTGCATTCACACTTGAGCGTAGCGTTTTCGAGCGTTTTTACTGCGATTTTTACAGCGATTTTACCGTGATTTTCAGGCGTTTTTTTCAGGCGTTTTTGGAGGCAGGCATTGACATCTATCAAAAACGCTGGTAATCAGCCCAAAAAGAAGCTCATGTACTTTTTTCAACTACAGGTGTTTTGCTTCAGGCGTTAAAACGCGCAGATGTGAACAGGGGCCATTTAAATGAATGAGTTTTACTTGTTGGGCATTTTGGAACGTTTTTTTTTAGCGTTTTTGGAGCTGAAAAACGCTCAAAAACTCCCAGGTGTGAATGGAGCCTTAGGAGTTGCAGTTAGATTAGCTTTTTGTAAGTGTAGCAAACCACTCAAAGTAGCAACACCTCCCACAACGAAAATTGTAACACATATATTTCAATCTGAGAAAATATTATCCTTGCCATCAGCAGCAAATGCGACCCGCCATTGCATAACACCCTATCAGTGTACAATGTTACTTGCTTTAGCATGTAATTGGGCCCTTCTTGCCAGTTATGAGTTTAAGAAGGCATCAATGCCAGGTGTGAATAATGAGCATAAGGATAGATGGGACATGAACCAAACAGTACACATCACATTGAACCCCACATATAAACAGAATATCCCACCATGTACTCCAAATATACACAGCTCACCAGACTATGGACCTCGTTATATGAATCACAACACAGCATACACTAATCACAAAGCACCATTTACCATAATAACTTAACACTGTCACCTAATGGGGCATTGTAGTGAAAAATGCATAAGACAGAAGTTACTTTTAATGGAACCCACATGAAAAACCAATCAGTACATTCAGAGAGGTGGGACATAGAGTGATGGGCAGATCTTGACTTTACTTCTGTATTGGTCACTGAAGCCAGCAATCAAAGTAAAGGAGCAATAGGGAGGTTTGAGAGATATAAGTGGACAGACCCAGGGCTTGACTTTTACAGGGAAAGTCAGGATTATTTGCATATATCTTGATTTTTCTCTGATTCTGATAGTTTAGACAGTTCTTTACTGAATGTAATTACTCCTTATTCTTTTATTTATCATTATGTGGTCAGTTTGAATTGCCCAGGTTTGTGACAGATTTACTTTACAGGAACATCATATTACAATAAAGAGAAAATATAATGATTTCAAGGAAATTTTATTTAACTTTTTTCGTATAAAATATTTATTTTTCAACAGTCCTCATGTAGGATGCATCCATGAAACTCTAATAAGAAGCCCAGCAGTGTCTGCATGCTTGTTGGCACCCTGTTTATACCTGACTAACCCAGACTGCAGTCTTTGCAAACTGATTACTCATGTTCGTTATATCTACTACACTGCCTAGCTATAGCAATAACGATGGTGCTTGGAGCTTGCCGCTTGCTAATTTCAAGTGGTAAATAGGAAATATTCATAGGTATATTCATATTTAACTTTTAGCCAATTTTAAAAAAAAAAAAAACTTTTTGTTTTGGCACAGAAAATAGCAAGTACAGTAAAACCTTGGTTTGAGAGTAACTTGGTTTGAGAGCGCTTTGCAAGACAAGCACATTTTTAAAATAAATTTTGACTTGATATACAAGCGATGTCTTGATATACAAGTAGCGTCATGTATTAAAAAGAAGAGAGGAGCCTCTAAAGTGTAGCAATATGGTTACATTTAATGAAGGTTCAATATTTAGCAACTCACATGTTTGATGATTAAAACAGGCACATCTAAGTATGCAGGCATCTGGGGTAAAGCTGTCCACATAGACCATCTTCTGCACAGCCATCTTCATCATCCCTTCCATGCTGCTCTACACGAGAGATTCAAAGCCTCACTTTCAGATCACTCTACTGCAGGCTATTCTTCCCGGTCAGGATTGCAGACTGACAGTGGTGAGAGCCGGTGGTTCAGAAGATGGTCTATGTGGACAGCTTTACCCTGGATGCCTGCATACTTAGATGTGCCTGTTTTATTCATCAACCATGTGAGTTGCTAAATGTTGACCCTTCATTAAATGTAACCATATTGCTACACTTAGAGGCACCTCTCATCTCTCTTATATTCTGTAGCTCTGCTAGATTTTGCTTCTAATCCCCTTGGGAAGGCTGCATATTGTGGATGGACATTTTATGGTTACACAACCTATCACATTGCTAAAATCTTTGTATATAGACTATAAATGGAAGGACTTGTGGAACGAATCATCTGAGTTTCAATTATTTCTTATGGGGAAATTCGCTTTGATACAAGAGTGCTTTGGATTACAAGCATGTTTCCAGAACGAATTATGCTTGCAATCCAAGGTTTTACTGTACTTGAAAAAAATATCAAAACGATTTACATTCTCTTTAAAACACTATCTTGTTAAATAAGCCAGGATAAAAAATGTATTAAATCAGTCACTTAGAACTAGATACTGTTTGTGCCTTTTAGAATATTCTAATATGAAAATAAATACTCATTCCCAGGGATTCAAGAACCTAGATTTTGTGCTATTTCTTAATGCTAAATAAGACTTGGATTGCCTGTATCTGCCTAAATATGGTCAATGACTCCGCACAGTAAATTGCCATTTGCAGCATCGATCTACACGACTTAAACAAAATCACCTTCTTCATGCAGTAATCAGGGGAGGAGGCATGAGCCAAAAAATTTTAATAACAAGTCACTTATTTCTTACTTAATTGCATAGATGCATATCAGAGACAGGGGAAGGTGCCAAGACATTGTTTGTATCTGGGGTAAAGTTTTTGTCTCCGTACTAAAGATGAGTGCACTGAAAATGACTTCCTAGTTGAATTTCACAAGCACAAATATGCCATACATGTTCTCCTGGCACGCAAGGATGAATGCTAATGGGTTGGTGGTTTAACTACTCATTGTCCAAGTCATATAAAGTCATTCATAAAATACCTGCTTTGCACGCTAGAGCTGTAGATAGCACTGCTTTGAGTCTGTTGAAAAGTACACAACTGAAAGCCCTTAAAGGAGAAATGAAGATTGGAGCAAGCAGAAGGGGGGGGGGCAATCCACTCAACCACAGCAGGGTAGGAACTGATCCATTGACCTACAAAAGCAGGTGTGAGAGCCAATCCGCTGACCACCAATGGAAGGGGTGGGGGGCCTAACCCACATACCACCACTGGATTGGATGGGGACCTGATCCACATACTGCCAATGGAAGGGCGAGGCCACACCACTAACCAACGACAAAAGACAATTGGTTCACTGCTCATCGACAAATGGGGCGGGACCGCTTCACTGGTCTTTGATAGAAGCGGTGGAGGCAGCTTGCCTGTGTGACATACATTCTTGCACTTTACTTATAACCAATGGAAGTGGTGAGGTCCCCTTCAACGGCCACTAACAAAAGGGGCTGCTTTACTCATCATCGACAAAAGGGTTAGGTACCACTTCACTTGCCACCAATGGAAGGGGCTGCCTCACTGGTCACTGACAGCAAGGGGGGGTAGGTGTCGCTTCACTGGCCACTGACAGGCAGGGTGGGGGCTGCTTCAGTGGCCTGCGACAGGTAGGGTGGAGACCGTTTCACTGGCCTCTGCTGGTAGGGTGTGGGCCTCTTCACTGGCTCAGCAGATCAGCAGAAGGGGTAGATAACACCTACCGGTGTGATGTACTCAGGTACATTTTACTTACCACTGAAGGAAGGATGTACCCCCTCCTCCAATCACAGAGGTCAGGAGCACTATTGTTTAAACAGGTACACATTCTTTGAACCCGGGGATGAATTTGGAGGACATTTTTCCCCAGGGACAGACCCCCTAAAATTGGGAAATGTCCCTAGAAACCAGAGATGCCTGGTCACCCTATTTTTTTCAGTTGTTTGCAGGGTATAAATAGTGGTTTAAGAGATTCTTTCACTTCCTGCCTGGTGAAAAGGTTATAATAGCAGCAATAAAATAACAATACTCTTTTCACACAGTTCCCCCCTGCTGTTTACTTTCAATTTATAAGGACTATATATGCCATAGTATCTTGCTTCCTGCAAGCAGTGATTCCTGTACTGAATCTGCCCCCTAAACTCCACCTCTCAGCACCTCTTTAGTTCAGAAGTCAGGCTCTGTGAAATATGTGACACAGCAGTGCCTATCAACAATATTGGAATAAGGAATATTAAATACGTGTCATAGAATTCAGGGAGGTAAATGTGTGGGGATTTTCACAAAGTACACACTTGAGCAGGGGGCTCCAAACTTTCTAAACAAAGGCCCAGTTTACTGTCCATAAGACTTTAGGGGGGCTGGACTGTGACAATTGGGAGTATATAAGGTTCCAACAGCAGTGGGAAAAAACAATGCCCCATCATAGGTGTTAATGGGAGGAATTGTGGCCCATCATTGGTGTGATTGGGAGGAATTGTGTCGCACCATTGCTGTCTAGGCGCCCCATTGTTGTCACTGTGAGGAATTGTGTTCTATCATTGGTGTCATTGGTCCCCATTGTTGGTGTCATTAGAAGGAATTGTGTCCCATTATCGGTGTGAGTGGGAGGAATTGTGTTGCATAATTGCTGTGGTTGGGCCCCATTGTTGGTGTCATTGGGAGGAATTGTGTTTCATCATTGGAGTCACTTGGCCTCATTGTTGGTGTCATTGGGAGAAATAGTGCCCCATCATTAGTGTCTTTCAGAGGAATTGTGTCCCATTATTGATGTCATTGGCCCTCATTGTTGGTGTCATTGGGAGGAATTGTGTTCCATCATTGGTTTCATTAGGAGGAATTGTGCCCCATCATTGGTGTCATTGAGCGAAATTGTGCCCCTTCATTGGTGTCAGTGTGGGGAAATATGCCCCATTGTCGGTATCAGTTAATTAAATTGAGCCCCAAGGGCTGGATAAAAACAAGCAAGGGACTCAGTTTGGAGACCACCGTACTTGAGCATTGTTTTTGTTGTCATCTGTGGCATTAGGTTAAAAAAAGTACCTGAATTTTTTTGGGGCAGAATCACGTTTTTGGTCTCTTTGACTGTAATTAAAGTACCTAAAAACCATTTACAAAAACATGTTTTATGCGTTTTTTTCAGCCACACCCATTTGAAAGTCTATGAAAGTAAAAATGCACAACTCTGCTTCTGTTGCTAATCAAAATTCATGTACAAATGCACAATAAAAGCCTTAAAATCTATATTTTTACTCAGTGATCCTATCAGTAACAAATACCCCGTACTTGGGTGACAACCCTTATTCATCATACTAATCTATGGATCGTTCTCCCTGGGACAGGAAGTGTACTGGGACTGCAAAACACCCCCTCATCTCCATGATCGCAGAGGCTTGATAACACTGCTTGAGATAAAACTGTAGAGTGCACATGACAATGCAATGCACTGGATTTCTGGCAGGATCAAAACATATATATATATATATTTTTTTTTTTTAAAGATATAAAGAAAACATTTTCAGTGGTTCTTGTATGTCATATATGTATGATATTAAACATAGTAAAAAGGAGTAAATACAAGGAGGTGAATGTAGATTTTACATATAATTAAAGAAAAGCTAGGAGTGGGAGAGTCGATGCAATTGTATTGTAGTGCTTTGGCTCACAGATCCCTGGAAGAAGATCAATTCACTCAATAGTCCAGGAAATAAACCAAATTGCTCCCTGGAAGGGCTGATCATAAAGTCAACACTCAAAAACATTTGTTACTTAATGAGAAGATAGGATTTCTCTGGAGGAGACTCTGGTGCTGGGGACAAAATTGTAAAAGGAAAAAGGTGACAGATTGCATGTATTGGGATTTTTCTTTTTTAACAAGGGCCATTTTATATATGGAGACGTTCTAATTAATTGTGTCGATTGCATATCCTTTTAATCCTTTTGCCGCTAAAGTCATTTTTGAATTATTTACACACATAACACAAAATTCCTATTTTAGGCCTTATGATTATTAAAACCAACAAACATTATACACTGCTCAAAAAAATTAAAGGAACACCTTGAAAACACATCTGACCTCAATAGGGAAAAATATCATGCTGGACATCTATACTGATATGGACAGGGTAATGAGTTAGGAATGAAAGGATGCCACATCGTTTGATGGAAATGAAAATTATCAACCTGCAGAGGGCTGAATTCAAAGACACCCCAAAATCAAAGTGAAAAAAATGATGCAGCAGTCTAGTCCATTTTGCTTAAATTTCATTGCAGCAACTCAAAATGATACTTAGTAGATTGTATGGCCCCCACGTGATTGTATGCATGCCTGACAATGTTGGGGCATGCTCCTAATGAGACGACGGGTGTTGTCCTGGGGTTTTTCCTCCCAGATCTGGACCAGGGCACCACTGAGCTCCTGAACAGACTGAGGTGTAACCTGGGGGCATCAGGTGGACTGATAAAAATTGTCCCAGAGGTGTTCTATTGGATTTACATCAGACGAGCGTAGGGGCCATTCGATGGTCTCTGTTCCTTAATCCTCCAGGAACTGGCTGCATACTCTTGCCACATGAGGCCGGGAATTGTCCTACATGAAGAGGAACCCAGGACCTCTTGCACCAGTGTAGGGTCTGTCCTATGGGTCTAAGGATTTCATCCCGATACCTAATGGCAGTCAGGGTGCCATTGTCTAGCCAGTAGAGATCTGTGCGTCCCTCCATGGAGATGCCTCATCAGACCATTACCGACCCACCACCAAACCAGTCATGCTGAACGATATTACAGGCAGCATAACATTATCCACAGCTTCTCCAGACCCTTTCAGGTCTGTCACACATGCTCAGGGTGAACCTGCTCTCATCTGTGGAAAGCACAGGGCGCCAGTGGCAGACCTGCCTATTCTGGTGTTCAATAGCAAATTCCAAAGGAGCTCTATGGTGCCGGCAAGTGAGCACAGAATGCACGTTGAGCCCTCAGACCACCCTCATGAAGTCCTATTTCTGATTGCTTGGTCAGAGACATTCACACCAGTGGCCTGCTGAAAGTCATTTTGTAGGGCTCTGGCAGTGCTCGTCCCTTTTTGCACAAAGGAGCAGATACTGGTCCTGCTGATGGGTTAACTTAACCACTTAAGCCCCAGCCCTATTTCGGACACTTTTTGTTTACAAGTTTAAATCAGTATTTTTTCCTAGAAAACTACTTAGAACCCCCAAACATTATATATATTTTTTTAGCAAAGACTCTGGAGAATAAAATGTCGGTCATTGTAATATTTTTTATCACGCGGTATTTGCGCAGCGGTCTTTAAAGCGACATTTTTTTGGAAAATTTTTGAAAAATCACATTTCACTAATTTTAAAAAATACTAAACAGTAAAGTTAGCCCATTTTTTTTTGTATATTGTGAAAGAACATGTCACGCCGAGTAAATAGATACCCAACATGTTACGGTTTAAAATTGCGCCCCCCCGTGGGATCGCGACAAACTACGGTCAAAAGAGATCTCAATCTGTGACGCTTTAAATTTATTTAACGGTTACCAGTTTTGAGTTAGAGTGTAGCTCTTTTTTTTAAATTATTGCTCACGCTCTGGCGATCGCGGCGATACCTCACATGTGTGGTTTGAACAGCGATTTCATTTGCGGCTCGACTTCCATATACGTTTTTTTTTGTGCGCGAGCTAACGGTGACGGGGGGCGGCTAAATTTTTTTTTTTTTTTTTTTCCCATTTATTTTATTTATTTTTTTAACTTTATTAAAGTTTTAAAAAAAAAAAAAATCTGATCACTTTTATTGCTGTCACAAGCAATGTAAACATCCCTTGTGACACCAATATGTAGTGACAGGTACACTTTATGGAGGGATCGAGGGTCTAAAAGACCCTAGACCCCTCCACTACACTTCCCTGTATGCAAAACGCCGAAAACGGCATTTTTGCATACAGCCGTTTTTCAAATTTGCCGCCTTTTGCAGCACAGTAACCCGGAAGTGACGTCATGGACGCCGCCTCCGGGTTACGTCATCGGAGACCCGATCGATGCCGTTTCCGGCATTCATCGGGACTCCATCCAGCCGGCGGACGCGCCGGCTGGGTGCTCGGGGCTCCCGGTGGAACGGGAGCCCCGGGCAAAGCCACGGAAGGCGGCGGGAGGGGGGGGACGTCCCCTCCCGCCCCCCCGGGTACCGATCGAGCGGCTCCCGAGCCGCATCGGTCGGTACCGACGGAAAGCCAACCGTCGGCTCTAAACCACGGTACCGGGATGGTGCCTCTAGCTAGAGGCATCATCCCGGTACACTACCGCAAAGTTTACCGATTCAGACCTACGTTAGTATGCGGTAAGTGGTTAAGGACCTTCTACGGCCCCGTCCAGCTCTCCTAGAGTAACTGCCTGTCTCCTGGAATCTCCTCCATGCTCTTGAGACTGTTCTGGGAGACACAGCAAACCTTCTGGCAATGGCACTTATTAATGTGCCATCCTGGAAGAGTTGGACTGCCTGTGCAACCTCTATAGGGTCCATTGCCTCATGCTACCAGTAGTGACACTGACCCTAGCCAAATGCAGAACTAGTGAAAAACAGTCAGAAAAGATGAGTAGGGAAAAAAGAAATGTCAGTGGCCTCCACTTGTAAACCATTCCTGTTTTGGAGATCATCTCATTGTTGACCATCAAGTGCACCTGTTGTTAATTTAATTAACACCAAAGCAGTTGAAACTAATTAACAACCCCCTCTGCTACTTAACTGACAAGATCAATATCCTAGCAGTTTAACTTCTTGTCGACTGCCCCACACAGATTTACTGCGGCAGGGCAGCTCGGCTGCGCATAATCCCATAGATCTACGTGATAATGTGCACGCCGCCTCGGCAGTGCGCTTTCCGCCAGAAATGCGCTCCTGCCAGACTGTGGGAGGAGCAGGCTCGATCGCCGCCAGCCTCCTGTGATCTTCAGACCGAGGCCAGACCGTCAGACCGACACCCAGAAGTCTGGCGGCAGTGTACTAGCCGTGGCCTCGGCTACAGATCGGGACGGTAACGGCCTGCAGGTAGCCCGGATTGGGAATCTTGATGAGCTTGTAATTATTTTATTTTTGTGAGTGCAATTATTTTGGGGCTTTTATTTACAATAAACATCAGTGTGTTTACGGATTCACACTATGAGTGCATTATTTCATTTGCATGTCACATGATTATTGTGAGAGTGATCCAGCTACCATCTCTGTGGAGTTCCAGAGTCGTTCTGGGATTTGAAGCCCTGCCACTGGGTATATGTTTACTGGCATTTTATCCCCCTTATTGAGGTACGTGGGCACTTCTTGGGGGGCACACCGGTGTGGTGGAGGTGCATGACAATATATATGAACTATTTGAACGTACCACTTTGGGACACTTCTGCCAGTGATGTTGTAGTTGGCTGGACTTTTCTACTCACCATTTTACTATGAATATGTCACATTTGGACTATATGATGTTCATATTATCCTATAGCGCTGTTAGTGTATACATGTGATTATTATTAGATGTACACACCTTTAAACTATACTGTTTCTTTTGTTTATAACAGCAGCTGAGGTTTTGATTTGATTTTATATTAACTTTGGTTTTATATCAATTTTATATCAATTTTATTTGGTATATTTATTGTATGAACAAATAGGAGCAAGAAAACAAGAGAACAACGGGGGACAACTTGCTCACCCAGCGCTAAAAAAGACTATTCTATGTCTAAAAAATTCTTACATCAGCTGCTGCTATAAAGTATAGACAATATGTAAACAAGGTGTATACACTAGGTGATAGAGCATGTGGCTGCACCTAAAATGACACACTAGCAGCGCTATTTAGTCCACACATAAATGAACTTCAAATAAATAAATGAATGACACTGTATAGGGAAAAATAAAGTTCATGCATAAAGTCCCAATAACATCCAAAGATGCCAGTCCCAATAGTGTGAATCCTCAATCGTTCATCACCACAAGGAAAAAGGAGCCTCCACCTCACCACTGTGTACACCCCTTTGGTTGGACACTCACCAGATGAAAAATGTATGTACGCCACAAAGTATCGATGTCATGCATGGGACCTCCCGATCACCTCCATACTTTGGATGTAAGCCAAAGCTCCACTACAAGTAACCAGGTGTATCTCAAAAACCAACGACCACTTAATCCAAATCGTTGGTTTTTACTGTGTGGTATGTATGGTTTCTACTGTGTGTAGAGCACCGAGCACCTTAGCCCTGAGTGGGTTAGATAAATAGGCATCCCTTTGCGGTGTGCATGCCAGTTTCCTTACTCGTCTTTAAGTAATATAATACCCCATTTCTTGGCAAAATATTAAAGATGAGGTTGTGTCAAGTAAAAAGATGCCCTAAAATTGTGCATGCCCGTGAAACAGCGACAAACAACCACAGTACCCAAAATTATCAATAGGTGACGCTTTAAAAGTCTTTACAGGTCATCAATTTAGAGTCAACCATTATGATAGCTGCAGAATCATTGTACCCATTCTGATGTACATGATGAAGAAGTGTGGCACATTTTTCATTTTTGTACTTAGGTGCACGTGGTGATGTTTGTATGTGCTTGTAATGTGCAGGCAAAGAGCTTTTAAAATTTAGCATTTTTTTCATTTATTTTATTAAAAATACATTTTTAAAATATTTTTCTTCTTTCTTCTAAAATTCACTGCTATTACAAGGGGCATATGACAGGTTCTCTGTGGGAAAAGCAGAGAGTGGGAGATTCTATGTGTTTGTATTGTGGTGATATTAGTCCCCCAATGTCTCTCCTGTTCTTTTTTAAACTGATCAAGCACAGATCGTGGCCACAGTGACCAGGGAATGCAAGTTCTGAAACCAGAAGTAATAAAAAGTTTGTCACTTTTGGCTTTATTTATCAGAAGTCCATCCAGATCACTTCCACTAGAAAGCTTACAGTCAGCTGATGACCCCTTGTTATAGTAGCCAGGAATCTATTTAAATCGTTTATTACCCCAACACTTCATATTTCTGATGTGTGCCTTCTGTACCCTGTACTTGTATAAAAAAGTATCCTTTTTTCTTTGTATTGCTTCCTTCATGTGAATCCCCTGCTGTTCCTGCTAGTCCCCTTGATTTCCTATTTAAAACTGACCACACTAATCAGGAGAGCACACTGTGGTCAGTTCTCTAGCTATGCTCAGTGTACTGTCCTCCAATGATCAGACTTGTCCTGACATGCCCCCGCCACACAGCCATTCACTGGGAAGCTCATTGTCTTGCTGCTTCTCCTCCCCCAAGCTATTATACAGCTGAGAACAAAGGGAATGTAATCACTTATAAAAAAAAAAAAAAAAAATGTAAATATGTTATTATGTTTTTTTATCTATACAAAATATTTTGCCTTTCATTTCTACTTTAAACTGAGTCCCCGTTCACACTAAGGCGACCTGTGAGGCGACCTGGTCGCCTCACAGGTCGCCGTAGGTCGCCTTCCATAGGGAAGCTGCGGACCCGTTCTAATAGGAGCGACACAAGTCGCTCCGACTTAGAAAAAGGGTCCGGAGCTTCTTTGGGGCGACCCGGAGGCGACCGCCATAGACTTCAATGTTATGAAGTCCGTGACGGTCGCTCCGAGGTCGCGGCGCGCTGCTCGCACCGCGAACCTCGGAGGTCGCCCCCCCCCAAGTCGGATTGCGGCAATGTGAACGGGGCCTAAATGGGTTGTTTTTCAAGGTGATAGTTTACAATCACTTTAAGGCTTATGCTGATGGTTGTGCTGCCAATCAGGGTAAGCCTTATTTATATCTGTGATGCAGCAGAGGTAGTTGTTTCCTGGAATGACCACCCAGTGTCTTACCAAGTAGCTAATATATCAGGTTATGCACTAAGAGTCCGGACTCTTTCATATATCTTTTAAGTTGATAACGTTGTCATGTGCACATGGTGTTTGGTGTAGGTGGTGTGTTACAATTTTTACCAATGTCTTTTTTACCATATTATTTTTGATTGAATAAAATTTATTATGATCACTCTACTCTTCTTTCTGTATGGTTCCTTCTATATCCCTATTTTTTTATAAGTCTTTTATCTGTTGTAGTGTAAGGGTTAAACCTGTGTGTTCAAAAAGTACCAAAAATACCTGTAAATCCTGCCAGAAGTATTGTGAGCTGATAACTTCCTCTGCGTCTGCTGAATTCTTAACATTTTGCACTGTTCCCCATTTTTTTTATGGCCTACAGAACATTGCCTGTCTAGCTTTCACATTCAAGTCAATGGGCCTGCACTGCATCCACAAGCCAAACACTTGGCTCACAGTTGGGGCACATTACTACTATTCAAAACTGTCGGTTGGCAAGCAGTATGCCCTACTGAACATCTGTAAACCACTCATTAGCCGCCTTCTAATAAGCTATCCAGCGTAGATTGGTTTTCAAGGACAGCAGAATTGTGAACCTAGCCTATGTTAATGAAAAGAGGCGAGGGGGAGGTGTTCTATAGTCCTAATACATTTCATGTCCTATGGTGACAACGCCGTTCTTCCATAGATACAGTAGGTGAGTGAGCGCAGTCAACCAAGGACACATAGATTAGCGAATGAAATGGAGGAAAATAAAACTGAAAAAGGAAAACTAATGTAGGCACAGTGTCTAAGGACTGGTAAGCTGCAATATATTGTTCTAGATATGTACCTTTGGGAGGAATTCAGACCTAAGTCATGCTTTACTGCACTTGCCCCATTTGAAGCCTCTCACACACAGGGCTGCTGGCAGAAATCAGGGGGCCCCATACAGTCTACCTGACAGAGCCCCGGTCCAAAAGTGACTGAGGACATAGATTTTTCAGTCCCTTTCTCTGTAGCCTCAGCCGCACAGATGAATGAATAGGAAGCGCTGTGAGGCTTCCTGCTCATTCACAAACTGAAGCACAGTAACCACAGTGTACTAGGTTTCAGCGATGACTGGACACAGGAGAGATTGGTACAGATCGCTCCTTGTGTTCATTCAGGAAAGAAGGAAGCCAATAAATGACATATTTTTGCCCCCCCCACCATCTTGAAACACCACCCTGTGTGCCTGCAGCAGCTGCCAGCAGGAGAGGAGAGGAGGGAAGCCGGAAGTGCTGCGGGGGAAAGGGGCACACAGGGGGGCCCGGACCTCAGATGGAAGGGGCGCATGTGCTAGAACCAATTTACCTGCAGTGCAGCCGGAGGGGGAGAAAATAGTAGAAGCTGGCAGCACTGCGGGGGAGGCAGAAGAAGAGGTTTAGTTTCTGCAATAAGACAGTACAGCCTGACCTCCTGTCTGAGCCCCCCCCCCCACCCCCTTCTGAACTGATGGGGCTCGGGCCCAGTACAGGAGGGCTGGCTGTCTTATCAGTGGCCCTGCTCACACACCTTTGCTTTGGGACAGATGGCATGTAAATGTAATTTTTTTCCCAACAAGAGATTTTTGATAAGTTCCAATTACAAAATTTACATGACATACTCATGTAAACTTGTGTACTGTCTTCTATTAGCTAGCTGCTAGTAAAACGTGAATATTATTACTGTGTATAAGTCAACAACAAATTATGCTATTATCCCTCTGCACACAACAATAATTAAGCCATTACAGGGCATCATACTAAACAAAATTGTAACACTCAATACATTTTCATGGACAGGGTTAGATCATGGAGGAAAAGCTGAAAACTCAAGGCTCAAGCTGAACTCAAAAGCTGACAACACTTACAATTCACACAATGACATACATTTGTTTTTTTAAGGGAACATAAAGCAGGTTTGTATATACAGCATTTCATTTAGGGCTTGTTTACACTTCTGGTTGGGGGGGAGGGGGGCTAATGGTAAAAATCTGGGGTTTAGCTGCGTTTTTACTGCCCCCCCCATCCCCTTTAAGCTGCAAAGCTGGCTGGACAGCGTTATGCTTAAACTATCCTAATTGTGTTGCGCTGCCAACAAATTAAAAATGCATGTGCATAGCAAAGAAAAAATTAGTAATGTATATAAATAATTCAAATTCACAAAGGATCCATACAATTCATAAAAAAAGGGTAAGGAGAACAACTTCATTATAAGTCCCGCATAATTATAAAGTGCTAAGTGCAAAATCCATAACCAAAGGAAAACATGTGAAAATATGGCAGCTCAAATAGTCCCACAGACAAGTAGACTTTTCACCACTTGTGTGCACCAACAGTCGCAAACTGCTTACCAGATCCTCAGACCTCAAAGAGAAGGAGGTCTGGCTACGCTTTAAGGGAGAAAACCCAAATGGATGGTTGGATGATGGCTTCCTACTGTGTCTTCCCAGACACTAGTTTCCATCAGGTCCACTCCCCTTGTGATTGACAGCAGGCAGTGGGTGGACCCTTAGTCAATATACAGCCTACTATTGGCTATAGAATCTGCCCACTGTCTGCTGTCAACCACAAGAGAGAGAGATCTAACCTGACAGGGAACTAGTGTATTAGTTTCCTCATTATGCTCCACCTACTGCAGCATCACTGGTTGCTAGGAGGCTGTCGGCTGTGAAGCCAACTGCATCCTTAGCAACCAGTGACAGGGAGAGGGTAGCAGCAGCAAATATGCTTGCTCTGCTACACAGTGTACAGGGACAGGCACTCTGCCTGTCTCTGTACACCAACTCACAGTTGGAATTAATTGCCTCCGTTTTTGTTACCTATGAACTGAAAGTAATTATTTAAAAAAAAATAAAAATGATTCTGTGCTAATCAAAAATAATAAAAATTTGTATGATTAAAGCCGTGAATAAATGTGTATATCAATAAATAAAAATAAAAATCAAATCTTCCTTATTGATCTTCTCCCATATGATATTTCACCAGTTTGTCCAACATGGAGGTGCTTAGAAAAGGTAATTGACCCCCTGCAACAGGGTGGTCATATGACGCATAATGATAACAAATGTCCAGGTCCAATACTGTATAGGAATCCACCACTCGTTACCACAGCTTACCTGTATATAAGGTAACAAAAAACAAAAAGTGCTTCCATTAGTGTAAATCCAATTAAAAAAAAAAATATATATATATATATATATATATATATATATATATATACTGTATGTATATATATATATATATATATAAATGTAATTAAAAACACTCACATGTAGGTAAGGCATGAATGCAAATACATTTAAACAACCCTGAACTCCATCTTGCAAAATTGGCAAGAATTGTGGATGGTGATGTCACAGTGTCTGGCTCTACTCTATGTGTTTTGTCACAGCCGATGTCATCAGGAAATAATTATTTTTGCATTTGTTGCCACTTTGTGAAAGTGGCACTATTAACGTGGAGGTAAACTCCCATGGACGATTTATACCCATAGGTAAGCCTATGGTAGGGCTTACCTATAGGTACAGTAAATATCTCCTAAACGTGCACCGTTCAGGAGATATTTACTGGTGAAGCAGCCAGTGTTGTCACCAGCGCATGCGCTTTGAAGGAACGGCATACCCAGCAGCTCCTGTACGCATGCACAGGAGTGATGTCATTGCGGCTCATCTAGTCAAAGGACCAAATCCCGCCAATCCAGAAGGAAGACCAAATAAAGATGAAAACCCTGTTAGCGGTGCCAGCGTGCTAATGGAGAGTTTCACTTTAAGGTAAGTGTCACATAATGTGCTAGTATGGAGAACAAAAAGGAACTACCGGAATCTCCTGCACGGTTTCAGTAAAGTTGCCAAATTGGGCATCAGGAATTATTCAAATCTGACGCAGACTATTTTAATACTACCCCTTGGCACTGACTTAACACAAATACGTGGCCCAACAGGACTGGGCTTTTTGCCGTGGGGCTGCATATTTGCATACCTCCCTTTGTGCGCACTGCCAGCACAGTGAGCTTACCGAGAGCCCTGGGCTCCATTCTATCGATCAGGATCCGGAACATCGGGTACCTGATCGCTGTGATAGCCTCTGATTGGCTATCACAGTGATTAGACACTTTGAAACCCGTCCCTGTGTTTTCTGTCTCTGTGAATGGACGAGAAAGATATATTGATATTATATATTGATATTAGAATATTATATAGGATATATATATACAGATATATATCTTTCTTTGTCCTTGCAGATAAAAAAAAAAATAATAATAATAATAATAATAATAATAACTTAAAAAAATTAAGTAAATTTTTTTTTTTTTTAAAAAATGCCTAGATCAAGGTTTGATCTAGATCAATGCCAGGATTAGTGTTTGGATCAGGGTCAAAGGTCAATGTCAAGGTGAGTATTTTTTTTTTTTTTACAGGATTTTTTTTTTTTTTTTTTAATTAGTATCAGTGCTAGTTAGTGTCAGTGTGTTTTAGGCAGGATAAAAAAAAAAAAAAAAAGCAAAATGCTCACTATTGTTTCCGGGCTGTACTACGGGTACATACAACAACTAGCATACATATATGAGGTATTGCTGCAATCGTTAGGAGCAGGGGAATTTGTTTTCAGTTGTTCTTTGTTGGAAGGTATAGTAGTAGCAAGAAATATATAGCTAAATTAAAAGAAAATTATTATTATTTTTTTTTTTTACTATTTTGGGCCAGTTTTACTTTGCTAGTAAAAAAAAAAAAAAAATTCAGGAGATATCCATTACCATTTACCACCAAATAAAAGCCCAATTTGTCCTGAAATAAATAAGGTATAATCCACTTGGATGCACAGAATAGTGTTAAAATGTATGGTTTTACCAACACGTCAGTTTCAAAATACGGCTAAGGCATTAAGATTTGTTTTACCCTTAGGCGCAAAGAGGCTAAAGGTCCATACTGCCAGAAAAGTGTTGGTAGGGATTTATTGAATTTCCCCTAAGAATTTTATAGCACAGTGGCAATTATTTATGATACACAGTGATGTAACAAACTAAAGGTCATTTAGCTAGTTTCCATGTACATATATTTAAAGTCCTAGTATTTTTCCATAAATCTACAGAACAGCAAGGAGATATCACAGGAAAATTAATTGAGATCATTTTTTTAATTTATCGAAAGGTAAAATCAAAAGGATGTTTAGCTACAACCCAATTCAAAACAGTAATTACGCTCCAAAACAATATAATAATGTCATAATATTATGACATGCCCTTCTTAATGGAAGCCAGAAGTAGAAAGATGTATCAAGTTTTGTTTTTTTTGCTTTTGTTTTATTTAACATTTACACTGATGACCTGAGTTGCAACATCTGGCACGACTGGAAACATAACAAACGTTGCCATATACTGTACACAGTGCTCTCCCGTAATGGATAATTATATATTATGTTATTTATCTTGTTTGTTACCAGTTACAGCACAACATAGATAAATGCTAAAAGTATTTAAGAAAAGTGCACCACTTCTACAGATACAAATGTGCACAATGTACAGTATTTAATAAATGTGTGTGTCTTACGTCTATGTAGACCCCAAGGGCTCATTTACACTTAAGGTTTGGGAGGAAAGGTGGTAAAAATAGACGGTTGAGTTGTGTTTTACTGCCCCAACTGCTCCCCCTTAAAGTGGTATTAAAGTGTTACAAAACCCAGAACAGTAAAATCTGTCTGTAGATGCAGAATAGCATGCTTGTTATACTCACTGTGTAACTTAAGTGATTAATAACTCTGCGTGATCTTGTATGCACAGATCCTCCCCCTCCTGCAAGTTCACTCTGTCCAGATAAGCACAGTAAGTGTAGTTCAGCTGCACATGCTCAGTTTGGTCTCTGTTGCTGGATAGAACAGTTCCTTGTTTCAGCTGAGCTATTCAGGTCACAGGGTATTAACATCACACATTTGGGCGTGTATACAGATTCTAAATGACAGCCCAGTCCCTTCCTCCTCCTCCATGCCCAGTAACTAAAAAAGAACATAGTGGGTGGGATGTCACATCTTGATTGATGGAAGCTCCGCCTCCCATAAAAGCATCAGGATACAGGCTATAGTGGATTTCAAGAGGCAGTGATTCCATAAACAAGATAACACCCCTGTACTGTACATGCTTTTTCTGTGTTCTTTTTTGACTTCTTTTAAAAACACATTTATTTCTTAATTTGTAAATTAATAAATAATACAGATCATGCCAAAATTGTGTTATGTTTTCTTTTTTTTATATTTGTGATCTTTCTTTCCCTCTTTCTGTGCCTTTCCTTTTTCTCTCTCTCTTTCTCTTCCCTTTCCCATCCTCATTCCACCTGGCAGCTAACACCCCACCCCCTGTCATCCCCCACCTCATCTTCATCACACCTGGCACCTCACTGATACCTTGCTAACACCCCACCCCCTGCCATCCTCATCCTCATCACACCTGGCAACCCACTAATACCTTACTAAAATCCTACCCCCTATCATCCTCATCTTCATCACACCTGGCAACCCATTGATATCTTGCTAACACCCCACCCCCTGTTATCTTCATCTTCATCACACCTGGCAACCCACTGCAACCTTGCTAACACCCCATCCCCTGCTATCTTCATCTTCATCACACCTGGCAACCCACTGATACCTTACTAACACCCAACCCCTATCATCCTCATCTTCATCACACCTGACAACCCCACTGCAACCTTGCTAACACCCAACCCCTGCCATCGTCATCCTCATCTTCATCACACCAGGCAACCCACTGATATCTTACTAACACCCCACCCCCTGCCATCCTCATCTCCATCTTCATCACACCTGGCAACCCACTGATATCTAACTAACACCCCACCCCCTGCCATCCTCATCTACATCTTCATCACATATGGCAACCCACTGCAACCTTGCTAATGCCTTACCCCCTGCAATCCTCATCTTTATTACACCTGGCACCCCACTGATACCTTACTAACACCCCACCCTCTTTCATCCTCATCCTCAGCTTCATCACACCTGGCAACTCACCGATACCTTACTAACACCCCATCCCCTGCTATCCTCGTCATCATCTTTATCACACCTGGCAAGCCACTGATACCTTACTAACACCCCACCCCCTGTCATCCTCATTCTCATCTTCATCACACCTTGCAACCCACTAATACCTTACTAACACCCCACCCCCTGTCATCCTCACCCTAAGCTTCATTACACCTGACAACCCACTAACACCCAGGGCAGCCATCTGAAATTTTACCCCTTACACAGCTTTAGGCCTGGGCTCCCCCTGGGTCTGACCTTCAACATTCCCAAGGGCTCCGCACTGGCTGTCCTACCAAGTCTCATCCCATGTCCTCCTCCATCCCATGTCCTCTTTCATTCCATGCCCTCCTCTGTCCCCATCCCATCTTCCCAATCCCATGTCCTCCTCCTCCAATCCCATCTCCCCCATCTCATGTCCTTCTCCTCCTCCTCCATCCCATCTCCTCCATCCCATTGCTCCTCCTGCAGTATCATCTCCTCCATCCCATATCCCCCTCCTCTAATCCTATCTCCCCCATCCCATCTCCTCTTCCTGCAGTCTCATCTCCTCTATTCCATGTCCTCCTCCTCCATTCCATGTCTTCTAGTTCTTCCTCCTTCACTCCATTTCCTCCTCCTCCAGTCCCATCTCCTCCATCCCATGTCCTCCTCCTCCAGTCTCATCCACCCCCATCCCATGTCCTCCTCATCCAGTCCCATTTCCTCCGTCCAATGTCTTCTTCCTCCAGTCACATCTTTTCTATTCCATGTCCTCCTCCTCCTCCAGTCCCATCTCCCTCAAATCCTGCTCCTCCAGGAGGATAATTTTGCACAGACATAATGAACAGACACAATCAGCATTATATGAACACAGCGTCATATCTCCGGATTACAATACAGACGTTCACAAACCTGTCATTTTAAAGTGAAACTAAATCAACATTTTTAACTTAGTTTTGGATGGAATAGTGAAGTGTTAGAACCTCCTCCCCCTTCTGATGAGAACTCCATTTTTTTTCCTTTTGGTCACCAGGACAAAGAGCTCTTTGTGCCAGTGCCTCCATATGGAAAATCCAAAACTTTAAGTTGTCCCCAGAGCAGGAAAAGAGAGAAACCTTTTAATGGGAACTCCAGTTCTGGTGACAACTGTCTCGGAGGGCATTTCCCTCTCACTACCTGTTGTGTCTAAGGGACCTCACAATGGGACACAGATGGGAAAAATAAATAAATGGGGTTTTTAACTCTTCAATAATTTAGCCAAAATGGAAAAAAGTGCTGGCTTTATATATACTTTAGTTTTATACATAACTAGAACATCTAACAGGGTTATATAATTGCAGGAGATTTCTTCTTACTTCTTGTCTTACTGTCACCAGGACAGGAAGTAGGGGATCACACTGTGGGGACATAGCAATTGTCGCCTTATAATGCCCATATTATATATTATATTTAATATATATAAGGAAACAATTGCTGGATATATCCCCACAGTTACATTACCTCACTTCCTGTCCTGGTGACACCAAGACAGGAAGTGAGGGGAAATCTCCTGCAATGATATAACCCTGTTAGATGTTACCCACTGATACCTTACTAACACCCCAACCCCTATCATCCTCATCCTCATCTTGAAAGTTGGAACACTATGTTAACAATAAAGATGCTAAACCCACAACAGTAAAATCAATCAGCAGTAAAGCAAGCTTGTTTTACCCCTTAGTGTGGATCCTAAGGGGTTAATCCTCTGCATTGTGTAAAAAGACTGTTCGATCCTGTCTTCTATGATCATCTTCTTCTTCCACAGACCCCAAAATATAACCTAATAATTACAGTCTATAGAGACAGGCTGCACAGTTTTGTGCGTATTGCTAGAGAGTTTTTTGTTTTGTGTTTTGGGAGGGTACATGTGATCAGCATAGGGCCAACCAGCACTGTCCAGACATGTTCAGACAGAGAATCAAGGGTCTTGAAGCCTGATAGGACAATTGTGGGAGAATATAAAAGGGGGCACATTATGTGGCCACTTGTGTGGGATTGTGGCCACCTGGTAGAAGTTTGGTTAGTTAAAAGCATAGGGTTATAGGTGTACAGTAGGCTAGTGAAAGGTTAAATTTACCTGAGCATTGCAGCAAATATTAGCCAATCAGTGTGCAGGGAGAGTTTCTGGCAGGCTGGGCAGAGGCTATATAAACCTGGTTTGGGCTAGAGTGCTTCCTTTTGCACAGAAGAGCAGCAAGGAAGAATTTTCAGCCAAAGAGTCCCAGAATTGCTGTCCCACCTGCTGCCATGGAGGCCCTGCTAAAACAGCTGATAGAGAAGGCGGAGAGTGCGGGAGGTGAAGCATGGCTGAGGCAGTGTCTCTCAGCGTCCGGAGCTGAAGAGAGAATGCCGGCGGAAGCGCATCCTGTTTCTTCACAGGCAGAAGCGCCTGCAGCGAGGCCGAGTGTTACAGTGCGGGAGACGAGAGCGCGGAGGAGCCGGGCCCCAGAGAGGGAGAAGACGCCAGAGAAGCCAGCCAGTGTGACGGACAGTGAGCCGCCGTGCGGCGCCATGGATCTGAAGACGGCTCAGGCGCGCATCCGCCGTACATCTAAGAAGAGAAGAAGAGCCTCCCTATCTCCAAGAAGGGGTGGCGGAGGGCGGGCTAACGCCTGCCAGGCGGACCCAGAGAAGGAGAGAGGGCGTCTGCCATCTCCACAGAGGAGCATTCCTGTAGTGTCCAGAACGCCTGCTGTGGGAGTGTCTACAGCACAGCATGGAACACTAGGAGCAGCCCCCAGCGTGCTAATGGAGGAAGCTGAGCAGCGACCTGTTCTCCCCCCAGCAGCTGGTGAGTTATGCAGGGTTCAGGATTTGTCCTCATTGATTAACTCTTTGTCCTCTCTAGTGCAATCTTTCTCTCAAGTCTCCCCTGCTGTTTCTCCTCTCTCTGCTAAGCCTGTTTTGTCTATTCAGCAGCAGCCAAGCTGTGAGCTTAGTTTCTCTCCTGCGGTGTCTACTGTCCCTAATGTGTATGGGGTTAATGTCACAGATGACAATGTTAGCCATAATATATTTAAAGAGGAGAATATTATGCCTATGCATGCACCTTTACTGGGAGGTAGTGGTGTGCCGGAAGTATTATGAAAGGTGCGATGCCATGTGAAATGTCACCTTTGGGCTACCACCTGAGTTTGGGAGTTAAAGAAAAAATATGGAAAGGTGATTTTGTAGATTTGTTATCATGTTGCCTGCACACAAGGAACTGTTGGTTAGGACGGATAAAAGAGATGACAAGCAGGAGGAGGAGCGGCGCAGGGGGGCTCCTAGGTCTTTCCATAACTGGCTGCAGGCGTTTTGTATATTCGCCGGAGTAATGGCAGAAAAGCACCCTGAGAGGTGTGGGGGCTTATTCCAGCACCTGGACCATGTCTTGGAGGCGTACAAGAGCTTCGGGGGGTTGGGCTGGTATTACTACGACGAATCTTTTCGTCAGAAGCTGTCGGTCCACCCCTCTTTAAGATGGGGTATGAAGGATGTGGGCCTGTGGCTGAACTTAATGTCTCCGCAGAGGCAGAATCCTGTTAGGCAGCCGGTAGGAAACATACAGAATGCAGCATATCGCAAAGGTTGCTGCTTCGCTTTCAATGAGAATCAATGTCGGTGGAATGCGGCTTGCCGTTATAAGCACGAGTGTTCGTTCTGTGCGGGCTCACATCCAGTGAGTAAGTGTTTTAGAAAGAACGCTGCTGTTGGGCAAACCACAAAGGATATTTTTCCAAAAAGCCTGCACGCCTGTGAGGCTGGAAAGAATGCGTCCGTGGTTGGACAGGTACCCAAACAGGGAGAGGGCCCGTTTTCTCATTGAAGGTTTTGAGAGAGGTTTCCCTTTGCCTTCATTTGTGGGAAAGGGATGTACAGAGGTGGGCAACCTGAAGTCAGTGGAAAATTTTCCACAGGTGGTTAGGGACAAGATTTTTAAAGAAATCGAGCTGGGTAGGGTGGCGGGTCCTTTTGATCGGCCGCCTTTTGACAATTTTCGTGTTTCTCCACTGGGAGTGGTCCCCAAAAAGGAGCCGAATGAATTCCGGGTCATACATCACCTCTCTTACCCGAAGGGAAGCTCGCTGAATGATGACATTGATGAGACTCTGTCATCAGTATCTTATGCCACGTTTGAAGAAGCCATAGCTAAGATTCGGCTTTTCGGGCAAGGGGCATTGTTGGCAAAGGCGGACATAAAGTCCGCATTTCGACTTTTGCCTATATCACCTTTGGCATTCAATTCTTTGGGCTTTCAGCTGGAGGGTTTGTATTTTTTTTGACAAAAGCCTCCCTATGGGATGTTCTTTGTCCTGTTCGTATTTCGAAACATTTTCTTCTTTTTTGCACTGGGTGGTGTCAGCCAAGTCAGGTAGTGTGGGAGTGCTGCACTACCTGGACGATTTTTTGTTCGTGGGCCCACCAGATTCGGTTGATTGTCTGTCTTTGTTGCAAACCTTTAGGACAGTGGCGGAGGACTTTGGGGTTCCTCTGGCGGAAGAAAAAACTTGCTTGCCCGCTACAAAAATGATATTTTTGGGTATTCAGATTGATACCGAACGCATGGAGTTTTGTTTGCCTATGGACAAGGTGGCAAGGTTGAAATCTCTGGTACAGTCATTCATGTCGCGGAGAAAGGTTCTGTTGAAAGAAATGCAGTCCTTTTTAGGTTTGCTAGCGTTCGCGTGCAGAATTATGCCCATGGGTAGGGTGTTTTCCAGACGTCTTTACCTGTCCACTTCGGGCTTGAAGGCCCCATTTTCCCACATCAGATTGACTAGCGACCTTCGGGAGGATTTGTCGGTTTGGGCGGAATTTCTTGAAATGTACAATGGTCGTTCATTTTTTCAGGAAGAGTTTGTTTTTGCCCCGGATTTCCGCTTGTTTACGGACGCGGCGGGTTCTAAGGGCTTCGGAGCAATTTGGCAGACACACTGGTGTTGTGCAGGATGGCCGGATTCGTGGAGGATTGGAGGGCTGACGAAGAACGTGGTTTTGTTGGAGCTGTTTCCGATATTAGTGGCATTGGAACTATGGGGTTCCTGTTTCGCGAACAGAAGGATTTTGGTGGAAACTGACAACAAAGGGGTCTTGTTTGCGGTAAACTGCCTTTCATCCAAATCTATTCCTGTAATTAAGGTGCTCAGGAGGGTTGTCCTTTTGTGTTTACAGTACAATATATGGTTGAAGGCAAAACATACACCGGGTGTCTTGAATAATCTGGCCGACGCTCTATCTCGGTTTCAGATGGACCGGTTTCGCCAGCTGCTGCCGGAGGCGGACGAAGAAGGTACCGAGATTCCGAGCCGAGTGTGGACAGTTGTTGGGACCTAGTCGAGAGAACGATAGTGGGATCAGTGGCCCCGAGGACATGGGCGAGCTACGCTGCTGCCTGGAGAAGTTGGTTGGCTTTCACGGAGGCGAAGGGCCAGATGGAAGGTCGACCGGAGGAATGTTGGGTTTTGGAGTTTGTAGGTTCTCTGATGCAGCGGAAACTGTCTTATAGTCACTTGCGTAAGACACTGGCGGGCATTTCCTTTTTCTGCCGCTTGAAGGGTTTTCCGGCTTGTACATCTTATTTTTCAGTACAGCAATTATTGAAAGGCTATAGGAAGGAAGTGTCGGTAATAGATGACAGGAGACCTATTTCTATTGAATTATTGGGGGATATCTGCGGTATGACTTCATCAGTATGTAGTTCCGCTTACGAAGCACTGTTGTTCAGAACAGCTTTTGTCTTGACCTTTTTTGGGGCGCTGCGCATCTCGGAGTTGATACCGTTATCAAAAAAAGCAGAAGGGGGCCTTTTCTATGATCAGGTGGTGGTGGGCAGGGAAGATATCGGGATTTGGTTACGGCGCTCAAAGTCAGACACCTTGGGGAGAGGTGTGGGGATTACTATCAAGGCCCAACAGAATAAGGATATTTGCCCGTTGAGTATGGTTAAAAGATTTTTGAAAGTAAGGCCAGTTTGTGGTCGACATTTTTTAGTTCACCTGGATTCTACTCCTCTAACGAAATACCAGTTTGACTTCATTCTACACAAATGCTTAGAGCGGCTGGGTTTAAGTAATTTTAGGTTTTCCTCACACTCATTTAGGATAGGGGCAGCATCGGAGGCGGCTAGGAGGGGATTTTCGGATAAGGTAATACAAAGTATGGGAAGGTGGAAATCTAAATGTTTTAAAGTATATGTAAGGCCTAACTTGTTTGTTTGAATTCTCCAGGTTCTCAGCGAGCAGTCTGGATACTGGGACACTCCTTTATTTTCTGGGCGAGAAAGAGAGCATCGCAACGTGTTTACAGTACAAATTTAGCTCTACCTCCGGAGTTTAGATTGTTTTGGAAAGGAATTAGAGGCCTGCAGTGGCACCAGCTGTACTTTCATTTGTCTAGATTATTCCAAGTTTGGCCTCCTCCGGCCATTGTGATTATCCATGCTGGGGGTAACGACATTGGTAATATTAAGACATTAGATTTATTATTTAAAATGAAACAAGATTTACATTTATTTTCCCTTTCTTCCCCTGGGACGGTGGTGGTGTTCTCCGAGATAGTTCCTCGGCTTCCTTGGCTTTCCTCATCACAGAGGAAGGTTATGGAGAAGATGAGGAAGAGGGTCAATAGGGCGATGGAGAAGTTTATGCCGTCTATCGGCGGCTTGTCCTATAGGCATGTAGATTTGGAGGGTGGCATCCAGGGGCTTTATCGCCAGGATGGCATTCACCTTTCAGATGTGGGGATTGATATCTTTAATCTAGGGCTGCAAAATAGCATTGAAAAGGCCGCGGTGGTGGGGTAGGGCCGTCCTTGTTGCTCAAGTCCGGCTGGTGGGGACATTGTATTTCATATGGTATTTGATTTGATTGATGCTCGAGTTGTTCTATAACTGAGCAATTATAAGTTATTCAGTTTGAGTGTTTTTTACAAGCAAGTAATTTTTATGAATTAATTTATTTCATTTAAACCAATAAAGCGTGCCGCGGCCTTTTTCTTTGCCAAAAAACTTGAAGTCAGTGTTATTATTTATATTAAATTAAGTATGGTTAAGCGGGAGTGTGGCCTACAATTCCATATAAAAGGGGGCACATTATGTGGCCACTTGTGTGGGATTGTGGCCACCTGGTAGAAGTTTGGTTAGTTAAAAGCATAGGGTTATAGGTGTACAGTAGGCTAGTGAAAGGTTAAATTTACCTGAGCATTGCAGCAAATATTAGCCAATCAGTGTGCAGGGAGAGTTTCTGGCAGGCTGGGCAGAGGCTATATAAACCTGGTTTGGGCTAGAGTGCTTCCTTTTGCACAGAAGAGCAGCAAGGAAGAATTTTCCCCGCCCCCCCTCCCCTTTGTCGCGAGCACCTTTGTGTGGTTGGGTCACCCTAGTAGACTAGGGGGGACATTGTATTTCATATGGTATTTGATTTGATTGATGCTCGAGTTGTTCTATAACTGAGCAATTATAAGTTATTCAGTTTGAGTGTTTTTTACAAGCAAGTAATTTTTATGAATTAATTTATTTCATTTAAACCAATAAAGCGTGCCGCGGCCTTTTTCTTTGCCAAAAAACTTGAAGTCAGTGTTATTATTTATATTAAATTAAGTATGGTTAAGCGGGAGTGTGGCCTACAATTCCAATGAAAACTCCTCCTATAATCTTTCAGCACTCACTGATACAAGTCACAAGATTGCTCTAATTGCTATATACAGCTGATGAAAAAAGGTATTCATCAGTTTATACTTACTAAAATAATCGCATTTCCATGTTCTGTGTACTGTGGGAGACCAGATATAGCAAATGCAGGTTCTGGGTTTAGTAACACTGTAAACTCAAGACCAGAAATGTATTATACTGCGACTTACCAATCATTAGATGTGGTGTGCATTAGTTTTCATTTTTTAGGCTTTTACCCCTCTGTTTTCTCCTGGTGATCTGGCCAGTGACATATCTCCTGTATTAGAGGGCCTGCACTCTGGATGAAGATACACAGGGGGCATGTTTGGACAGCAGCATTGTCAGTCTGGTGCACTCCAGCTAATACTTTGTAAGCAGTTACACCAAACAGTTTTTTTTTCCATTTGCAATAAAGGTTTTACATAAATAAAAGCTGATTATTGTAAGAACCCTTTCTAGTGTTAACTTGTTTGTCTCATCCGTGTAACTGCTACATCTGCACAAAAAGCTAGTTCTGTTGAAAAACAACAGACTTACAGGCTGGATCACCAGGTGAAAATAAAGGAAATAAAGCATAAAAAGGAAAACAGATGCAGCCATCACATCTAAGAATTGGTAAGAAACAATATAGTACATTTTTGCTTTTAGGTTCAATACCACCTTAACCACTTAAGCCACGGAAGATTTTACCCCCTTCCTGAACAGGGCCTATTTTGCGATTTGGCACTGCGTGACTTTAACGGACAATTGCGCGGTCGTGCGACGCTGTACCTAAACGAATTTGACGTCTTTTTTTCCCACAAACAGAGCTTTCTTTTGGTGGTATTTGATCACCTGTGCGATTTTTTGATCATGCGCTATAAACAAAAAAAGAGCGTCAATTTTGCAAAAATAACAATATTTTTTTTTTTTATGAATATTCCCCCCCAAAAAATTTGAAAAAAAATCCAAATTTTTTAACAATTTAGGCCAATTTGTTTTATGCTACCTATGTTTAGTAAAAAAAATTTACAAAAAGCGTATTTTGATCGGTTTGCGCAAAAGTTATTGCGTTTACTACCTAAGGGAAAGATTTTTGTCATTTTTTTTTTCTTTAACGAGTAATGGCGGCGATCTGCGATTTTTTTTGCGGGACTGCGACATTGCGGCGGACAGATCGGACCCTTGACTGACATTTTTGACACTTTTGGGGTTACCAGTGATATTACTGCAGTAATCAGTGCTATACATATGCACTGTTACTGTAAAAATGACACTGGCAGTGAAGGAGTTAACTTTATTGGAGAGGGAGGGGTTAAGTGTGTCCCTAGGGGCGTGTTTCTAACTGTGATTGGCTGTGGCTACTAGTGTAAGAACAGAGATCAACGGTCCTACATAGTAGAACCGTGTGATCTCCATTCTTACACAGGGAAGAATGACAGGCGGCTTTGTTTATATTAGCCGCCTGCCTTTCTTCCGGTGTAACGGACGATCGCGATGTGCCCGGCGGACATCGGGTTCACCGGGCACACGCACGGGGGGGTCCGTGACCGTGCGGGAGCGGAAGCGCGCCTCCGGCGGCGCACGCTCGCTCCCTAGAGCCTCACAGGCTAGCGACGTAGCCCTACGTCGCTTTGCCTGTGAGGGGCTGACCGCCGCAGCAAATAATCGCGCGGCGGTCGGCAAGCGGTTAGGCTGCAAGGGTAGCCAAAGGGAATGTGCATATGCTGTGACTGCAATGCTTTGCTTCTTGACTATGACAAAGTTTATGCCCCCATTTGTGTTTGAGAGGCAGTACCACAGCCAAACACAACCCATTCAAGTATATGGGTCCATGCTGCAACTGCCCTACAACCATATGTAATGCACACAGTTACAGCATGGTGGTGTGGCATTTACAAGGTTAACAAAGGCAGTGATCGCAGCGTAAATTGTTTTCAGAGGGCAGAAGCACTGACAGTTTAAATGTAGCCTAGGGTTCCTTCCATGCAGTGTTTCTGGTGAACCTGAGTGGAAGCTCCATGCAAGTCTATGGGCAGGCTGATGTAGCCCAACACATGTCCATTTATATCTACCTTTTGAGTCCATCCAGGTCCCAAAAAAACTACAGAAAAGGACTGCATCATTTTCCATTTGTCCCGACCTAAACATGATGGAACAGAGGTAGCCTGATGTAAAAAGGACATGTTAATGACATCCCAGTCTTAGTCCGTAGGGTTTAATATTGAGTTGGCCCACCCTTTGCAGCTATAACAGCTTCAACTCTTCTGGCAAGGCTGTCCACAAGGTTTAGGAGTGTGTCTATGGGAAGTGTGTCTATGGGTCTATGTTTGACCATTCTTCCAGAAGTGCATTTGTGAGGTCAGACACTGATGTTAGACGAGAAGGTCTCCACTCTAATTCATCCTAAAGGTGTTCTATCGGGTTGAGGTCTGGACTCTGTGCAGGCCAGTCAAGTTCCTCCACCCAAACTCGCTCATCCATGTCTTTATGGACCTTGCTTTGTGCACTGGTGGGCAGTAATGTTGGAACAGGAAAGGGCCATCCCCAAACTGTTCCCACAAAGTTGGGAGCATGAAATTGTCAAAACAAGCTTGGTATGCTGGCGCCCTTAAAGTGTTTGTAACCCTAAAAAAAAAAAAGAAATACTTGGCTGATCCTGCCTGGTTCTGCCCCCCCCCCCTGTAAACTGACCACGGTTTCTCATGGCCGCTGAGCCCTGACATCGTGGTCAGTTGATGTGCCTCCCATCATCTGCAGCTCTCCTCTGTCCTCCCTGCCTCCCTGCCTGTCAGGTTATAAAGCCTCTGGGTCAGGATCACAAAATCCCCTCTGTTTAATAACGTTATGTGCCGCACAATATGTTTTAAAAAAAAAAAAAAAAAACATGCTGATTTCTACCTTATTTCAGAGCGCCTCCCGGAACTTACATCATTGCTCGCCTCTCCTCCTCCCCTTCCCTCCCCTCCTCTTGGCTGAACTCAGCCGGAGTTCTCTGCCCCTCTTGGCTGTCAAACTGGGAGAGGAGAGAGGCGAGCAGCCAAGTGAGTGCTGGGAGGCGCTCTGAAATAAGGTAGAAATCGGCATGTTTTTTTTTTATAAAACATGTACTCTGGGGCATAAAAGCTTATTAAACAGAGGGGATTTAGGATCCTGACCAAGTGGCTTTACAACCACTTTAAAAGTTCCCTTTACTTTAACTAAGGGGCCAAGCCCAAATCTCTGAAAAACAACCCTACACCCTAATCCCCTCTCCACCAAATGATTTGGACCAGTGTACAAAGCAAGGTCCATAAGCAGTGGTGTATTTTGGTTTTGTGCTGCCCTAGGCAAGACTAAAATTGGACGCCCCCCTCCCCCTCATATGTAAATTTGTCCCACTCTTTCCTTTTTAATGGATGTGACCCCCTCCACAATTGAAGGACTACAAGTCCAAGCATGAACCCCTGAGATCTCATGAGAGGGGGAGGGAGAGAGGAGGGGGTGAGGGAGGGAGAGAGGAGGGGGTGAGGGAGGGAGGGAGGGAGAGAGAGAGAGAGGGGGAGGAGAGAGAGGGGGAGAGAGAGAGAGAAGGGGGATGAGAAAGAGAGGGGGGGTGAGAGAGAGGGGGATGAGAGAGAGAGGGGATGAGAGAGAGGGGGATGAGAGAGGGCGAGAGAGAGGGGGTGGATGAGAGAGAGAGGGGGATAAGAGAGAGGGGGTGAGAGAGAGAGGGGGGATGAGAGAGAGAGAGCGAGATGGGCAGTGAGAGAGAGGGGGAGAGAGAGAGGGGAGATGAGAGAGAGAGGGGGGGATGAGAGAGGGGGTGAGCGAGAGAGAGGGGGATGAGAGCGAGAGGGGATGAGAGAGGGAGAGAGAGGGTGGATGAGAGAGAGAGGGGGATAAGAGAGAGGGGGTGAGAGAGAGAGGGGGGTGAGAGAGAGAGAGAGATGGGGGGTGAGAGAGAGGGGGGAGAGAGAGGGTGATAAGATAGACAGAGGGGGGGTGAGAGAGAGAGAGGGAGAGAGAGAGAGGGTGGATGAGAGAGAGAGGGGGATAAGAGAGAGGGGGTGAGAGAGAGAGGGGGGATGAGAGAGAGATGGGGAGTGAGAGAGAGGGGGGTGAGAGGGGAGATGAGAGAGAGAGAGAGGGTGTGAGGGAGAGAGAGAGATAAAGAGGGGGTGAGAGAGAGAGAGGGGTGAGAGAGAAAGAGGGAGGGTGAGAGCAACGGCTCTAGCAACCAGTGGCCAATAGAGTCTCAGGTGGAGGGGGGGGGGTGGCTTTTTTGCTGCCCCCCTGCAAAGTGCCGCCCTAGGCCTGGGCCTTGTTGGCCTAGGCCAAAATACAGCACTGTCCATAAGGTCATGGATGAGCGAGTTTGGGGTGGAGGAACTTGACTGGCCTCAGCCTAATGGAACACATTTGGGATGAATTACAGCGCAGACTGCAAGCCAGGCCTTCTCGTCCAACATCAGCACCTAGCCTTACAAATGTGCTTCTGGAAGAATGGTCAAACATTCCCATAGACACACTCCTAAACCTTGTGGACAGCCTTCACAGAAGAGTTGAAGCTGTTATAGATGCAAAGGGTGGGCCAACTCAATATTGAACCCTACAGACTAAGGCTGGCCATACACTATACAATTTTCTTATTCAATTTCCTTTAGATTTACCTTTAACTATGTAGTGCAAGGGCCTGCCTGACTGCATACAAATTGAAAGTGTTTAGGTTTGACCCTATATTACATGGTTTTGGTAAATCTAAAGGAAAGTTGAACAAGAAAATTGTATAGTGTATGGCCAGCCTAAGACTGGCATCCCATTAAAGTTCATGCGTGCAAAGGCAGGCGACCCAATCAGCATTGGTTTCCTCTAAGTCTGTTACGTGAAAGACCCCCAAGGCTGACTGTACCCATGTGATTTACCAAACTATTTCCATGTCGCACTGCACTTTTGTTGTTGACATAAGTGCTAGAAATAAATACTAATAAATAAATGGTATAAACAAAGCAGCAATAAATGGAAATAAAGCAACTCCTAAAAATAAATTTGGAGCCAAATATACCTGCTACATGCTGGGATCTCGCCGGCTAATTAGATTCTGCGCCATCAAAAAATTCAACTCTTCGGTTACATGGAGTTTTTTTTTTTTTTTGTCATTGCATACTATCAGCTTTTATGGTATTGTCATTGTGTTTTTATTAGTCTACAACTCTTTTTTAGGATAGTTCACTCTCCAGCTGAGAACTCTTTTATGTTGAAATATGTGTTGAGATTTCCAAAGATAGTTTGTGAAATCAGTGTAAGCATGGAGGAAAATGTTAGCATGAATGTCAGCATGGAGGCTAAAGCGGTAATAAACCCAAAATTAAAAATGTAATATATCTCATCTTACCAATCATTTGTTTTCTTTTCTTTGTCTTTGTCTCTCTGTTTTCACCTGGTGATCTGGAAGTAGTACACCTCCGGTATTAGTTAGACATCTGTAGCACTACTCCCTTGGGAGCTGCTGGTTATGGATTCCCCTGGGTTACTCATAGCAACAACTTGACAATATAGCATATTCTAAGTACTTGGCTCAGTCAGAAAACAGTCTAGGGGCTTTGGTTTTTTGTTGTTTTATTTGAGAACTTGGATAGGAGAAGGGATGAGTGGGATACTCCAACTGTATAAACTATGCACAATTGCTGGGACTTCTATATAACGCTGAGTGCGGCAAGGCCGCTGCTTCACCTTGCCACTTTAGTGAAGAAGAAATACTGAACTGTACTGCACTGTAAATCACTCTTCAGGGTCCTATTTGACACCCTCTTTAACCATATTCTTCAGCATTCTACTTGACACCCCCTTTAACCATATTCTTCAGGGTTCTACTTGACACCCCCTTTAACCATATTCTTCAGGGTCCTACTTGGCACCCCCTTTGTCCCTATTCTTCAGGGTTCTACACGGCACTCCCTTTACTCTGACACTCTGTGTGAGCTAGCCTTTTGATCCTCAGACTTCACTGGAGTGGTCCCCCTTTCTGGGCAGACCCCTTGGCAAGTCCCCTGATACTCACGGACACTGTTTTTCCTGGAAGACTTTGCCAGAAGCTCCACTGTCAGCTCCACTGGATCTTCTGCAGCTCAGCTCCACACACCTGGTTCACTAGGCCCACTGCCTAAGACCACTTTCCTCATACAGCAGGAGAGACTCTGCTTCCCACCAAAGACGCCCTGTCACACGTCCCCTTGGCTTTTATGAGCAATCCCAGGATGCATTGCAAGAGTGCCCTCCTACTGGGACTCCCACAAAAGCCAATGTGTCACTGGTCAGGTTTCCTCCACTGTCCAACAGGCTCCCCTATTGGATACAGTGGGGACACTCCCTCAGACCCAGTGAATCACACCTGGGAACATGCAAAAGGCAACCTAATAGATCAGGCTCCCCTGATAGGCAGATGGAGCATACGATGCTTTGAACCTAGCACCTAACTAGGAGGGTGCTACACATCAATCTGGAGGAATGAGCAGATGCAGCACAGCAGACAGCAGCATTGTCAGTGTGGGGGAGGGGGGCAAAGCAAACAGTTTTTTCCTTTTGAGATAAAGGTTTTGCATGAATAAATAAAAGCTGGGCGTTTGAATCACCCCTGCCGGGGTTAAGTAGTTTGTCTTACCATTTAACCACTTGCTGACTGCCTGTAAATGTACGTCATGGTTTTTTACGTTAATACCAGAGTTATGGCAGCAGCTAGCTACCAGAACCGCTGTTCTTTCTTATTGCTAGGCTGCCGGCTTTCCTATAAACGTGATCTAAGCAGAAGATTCGCCATGGGATCACATACTTGCCAACTGTCCCATTTTTACAGGGACAGTCCCGGCAAATAGGAGCCTGTCCCAGGTAATTTACATTGTCCTGGCAATGTACTTATTTACACTTTGCACTTTCTTAATGTATTTATTTACACCTTGCACTTTTTTTATAGTGACATATTACATTTTCTGTATGGTCACACCTGAGCACGTTTGACACTTTAGAATTGCAGGGAATTGTGATGAGAATTTTAAACTTTAGGCAGAAGTAGTGCAGTTGAATGGGAGAATTATTCCAACTCTGCTACTTTGGCCTCAAGTTTAAAATTCCCTTCCTGTAATTCTCTCTTTATTGAGTAGACCCTATAATCTGATGATAAGTAGGCAGGGATTAATAAGTGGAGTGGGCGGAGCTTCAGGGGAGTGGGTGTGGTAAGTAATTGATAGCTGTGCTGCAAAGTGTCTCTGGAAATTTTTTCCAAATGTCAGCAACTATGGGATCATTTTGATAGGTGGTGGGAGAGGTGACCCCCCCTCCTGCTTCCCAAATGTTTCTGAGTTTACCAGAGCCGTCGGTAAACCCAGAAGCGATCCGGTCCAGCGTGGTCCTCACTTGGCTCTATGCCCTTGGAGGACCGAAGCGACCTCTGACATCACTTCCGGTTCTCAGCCATCAACTTTTTTTTTCTTTAAGTCCAAATCTCAAATTATTTTATTTCTTTTCTTTTGCTGGTAAAGGTAAAAGAGGCACTGTTGTGCTTATTTCTATTACAAAAATATATATATAAAAAAGCAAAATAAATAGAAAAAAAAATTAAAAGCGCCCCCCCCCCATCCCTCTGTGCTTGCAAGCAGAAGCGAACGCATATGTAAGTCACGCCCACATATGTAAACTGTGTTCAAACCACACATGTGAGGTATCTCCGCAATTGTTAGAGTGAGAGCAATAATTCTTGTGCTAGAACTCTTCTGTAACTCTAAACAGGTAACCTGTAAAATGTTTTAAAGCGACGCCTATTGAGATTTTTAAGTACCAAAGTTGGTCCCCATTCCACGAGCGTGTGCAATTTTAAAGCATGATAAGCATGACATGTTGGGTATCATTTGGCTAACTTTACTGTTTTTTTTTTTTAATTCATTAGATTTTATTTGAACATTTTGGCACACTTACCTTGAAATTGCTTCCCATTTAGTGCTGAGATGCCATTGATCTTTGATCAAACAAAAAGTCGGCCACTCAATGCTTTTTCCTTTATAGACTTTATTGATGCACAACAGCAATGACAGAATCCATATGTTCTAATGCGTTTCGGCTGTAGCCTTCCTCATTGCAGCCAAAGCACCGATACTCTGCTCATATATTGTTGATATAGCAGTAGAGCTTGTGTGAGTGTCTTTTGATGCTTGCGATCTCCCTTGTTGCTGCGTCATGGGCACTGATGGGCATTGATGAGGCTGTACTGATGAGGTGGCAGTAATGAGCACTGATAAGCTACACTGATGGACACTGATAGGCTGCACTGATGGGCACTGATGAGGCGGCACTGATGGGCACTAATATGCTGCACTGATGGGGGTGCAGTGATGAACAGTGCCCTGATTATCAGTGTAAATGTGTTCTCTAACAGAATATCGGCATTCTTTTCCTCACACGGTGACAATCTTGAGGAAAGGAAAGGAAATGCCAATTACTGACATTTGTTTACCTCGATCTGTTATCAGCTGTGTCCGAAAGACACAGCGATCACAGAGTGCACCCGATGTGCACCCCAGGGGCACGCAGGGGGTGGGGTTTTGGGAGGACATCAATAGACACCCTTCCAGAACTGGATGACCACGCTGTAGCCATCTTTCAGCTATAGCGCGGTCGGGAAGTGGTTAATCGATTTCTCTCGCTCAGCCCATACGAAATTTTGGGATTATACACTGATCTAAATAGATAGAAGACAATCCACAACTCCATACATGCTCTTCAATATGTCTAAATTAATTTTAACTCCATTAAGTATAAATATGTACAGCAGAAGTTAACGCGTTTCAGCCATAATGGCCTTGTTCACAACAGTTATGTTCAAAAACAAAACAACATATATAGTGTAAAAACACCCCCCTCCTCCTTCACCGATCACAGAGATTTCCAATCAACCTAATGATTGTCAAATTGAAACAGTGACACCAGAGAAAGGGTTAAAATTGTTCTGGAAAAGCAAACCACAAAACAGGAATATAAATAATCAAAAGAAGCTTTAAAAAATGAAATATATATATATATATATATATATATATATATATATATATATATTGCAAAATAATAATCATTGATCAGTATAACAGAATAGAAAAAAATTAAATGACCACAGTTAAAGGGGAAATCAAAAATAGAGGCAGCAGAATATGAGAAACCCTGAGGTACTCTTGTTTTAACCCTCAAAATCCTATTCAAAAGTGGCCTTTCTTTGTCCCCACGCCTGGGCATTGGAGTCAATCTTTCGATGCAAGTAAACTTAAAGGGGGACAAATCTCCAGCATGATATTCTCTGAAATGACACGAAACATTAAAAATGTGTTTGGCATTAGGATTAACGGTATCGTGATAATGCTAACCTATTCTAGTACGTAGGGTACGTATAGTGCACCTCACGTATTGCAAGTTCCAAGCAGCACAATATATGAGGTACACTACTGTGATGATATGTGATGGTGTTCACCATCACTGGAATTTAAGGACAGATGGGTGATAGGTTGAATTGCTTCATATTTGTCAGCAAGGTCAATTGTTCCCTTTGCCATGAGGTTTCTGAGCAGGAAGTCCACTCCTAATATGGTCATCCCAGGAAGTTCTGAGGAGCCGGACTGTCTAGGGTGGCTCCCCATTCACCTATTGTCAGGTGTGCTAATGACCGCACCTGTTGTCTGCTAAGGGAGGTATTGACACTCAGAGTAATGTGTATTGAGGGCTCGTTAGGGAACCATTGTTCTGTGTCTGACTATTGTGTACATTGATTGCCCCCTGGGGCTTCTGTCTCCTTGCATTGGTCAAAGCTATCTGACCAATCCCTGTTGACTCATTTTCAAGTCCTCATTTGCATTTCCTGGTCAAGCTATCTGACCAATCACTACTGACTCATTTTCATGCCCTCATTTGCATGTCTGGAGAGGACCTGAATGGGAACTGCAGGTACTTTACAATTGACCAATAGGAAAGCGGTTGTTGGGGGCAGGATGTTCCAAATTCTGTATAAAAGTGTGCTGTGTTCTTCCAATAAATGGTCTTCCTGTTTGAACTTACATACAGCCTGCCTGGTGTTTGTTCTAATGGATTCCGGACGGCACATAGCTGTAGTTCGGATCCCGGATCCTTGGTTGACCGAACCATCAAACGTTGTGATCTGCAAGCTGACTTACTAGAAACAGAGGAGTGTCGGGAGAGCGGACAGAGCGAGCAAGGGTCTCGTCACAACTACATACCAATTACTGCTATTTATATATTGTTTAATATCAAAACGTTTGATTAAATTAGATGAACTAAATGACTTAGTAGGAGAATTCAAGTGACAGTATCTGCTTGTTTTAAAGTTACATGGAAAACTTCCAGGGTAAGACAGCTAGGTAGGTTGGCATTTATGTAGTGTAGGGGGGACAGAAAGGAACTCAAAGTAGGGGCCCTCCAACTGGAAAAACGACAACGTGCCCACAATAGCTTATGGAGTCTTTTTTTTTTAGTAAAGGATGGGTAAAATCTTTTTAATTATAACAACCTCCTGCTGGTACTCCTTAGAAAAAGTAGTAACAAAGGTAGCTGGGCAGCCCGTGTCAGATCTCTCTTCTCATATATGCAATCTCATACTACCTATTGCCTGATTTCCCACTAGAAGTGTTACCATTATATACTGATCAGTAAATGTATGGCTGTCAGTGTACAATTGATAAAAAATTGATAACAGAGGAATTTTTTTTTTGCATAAATACAGTGCATCCGGAAAGTATTCAAAGCACTTCACTTTTTCCACATTTTGTTATGTTACAGCCTTATTCCAAAATTTCTACAACTTAATTGAAGTCCACCTGTGGTAAATTCAGTTGATTGGACATGATTTGGAATTGCCCATACCTTTCTATATAAGGTCTCATAGCATGTCAGAGAACAAACCAACAAGTCATGAAGTCCAAGGAATTGTCTGTATACATTGGAGACAGGATTGTATCAAGGCATAGATCTGGGGAAGGGTACAGAAACATTTTTGCAGGATTGAAAGTCCTAATGAGCACAGTGGCCTCCATTATCCATAAATGGAAGAAGTTTGGAACAACCAGGACTCTTTCTTGAACAGGCCGCTCGGGCAAACTGAGTTACAGGGGGAGAAGGACCTTAGTCAGGTGACCAAGAACCGACAGTCACTCTGACAGAGCTCCAGCGTTTCTCTGTCGAGAGAGGAGAAGCTTCCAGAAGAACAACCATCTCTGCAGTACTCCTCCAATCAGGCCTGTATGATAGAGTGGCCAGACAGAAGGCACTTCTCAGTAAAAAGGCACATATCAGCCCGCCTGGAGTTTGCCAAAAAGCCCTTGAAGGACTCTCAGACCATGAGAAACAAAATTATCTGGTCTGATGAAACAAAGATTGAACTCTTTGGCCTGAAGGGCAAGTGTCATGTTTGGAGGAAACCAGGCACCGCTCATCACCTGGCCAATACTATCTTTACAGTGAAGCATGGTGGTGGCAGCATCATGATGTGGGGAAGTTTTTCAGCTGCAGGAACTGGGAGACTAGTCAGGATTGAGGGAAAGATGAATGCAGCAATGTACAGAGACACCCTTGATTTAAACCTGCTCCAGAGGGCTCTGGACCTCAGACTGGGGCACAGGTTCATCTTCCAACAGGACAATGACCCTAAGCACACAGCCAAGATAACAAGGTGTGGCTACGAGACAATTTTGTGAATGTCCTTGAGTGGCCCAGCCAGAGGCCAGACTTGAACCCGATTGAACATCTCTGGCGAGATCTGAAAATGGCTGTGCACCGACACTCCCTTTCCAACCTGATGGAGCTTGAGTGGTCCTGCAAAGCAGAATGGGAGAAACCGACCAAAAATAAGTGTGCCAAGCTTGTAGCATCATACTCAAAAAGACTTGAGCCTTTAATTGGGGCCAAAGGTGCTTCTACAACTTTTATTAAGTTATTTTATTTATTAAGCAAAGGCTGTGAATACTTACTGTATGTACATGTGATTTTTTTCGTTTTTTATTTTTAATAAATTTGCAAATATTTCAAACAAACTTATTTTATGTTGTCATTATGGGGTATTGTGTGTACAATTTTGAGGAAAATAATGAAAAAAATCTATTTTGGAATAAAGCTGTAACAAAATGTGGAAAAAGTGAAGTGCTGTGAATACTTTCCAGATGCACTGTATCTATCCGCTAGCAGTTTTTTTTTTTTTTTTTAGAGTAGGAAAGGATTGGAATGCCTGTCGGGTTTTATTGCTGTCAATGTCCCCACAAAGTTGATTCACCCTCTCTATTAGTCCTGATGATGTGGCAGTTAAATTTTTTTTAATGCCACACGATATTTGCGCAACTGTATAACAAATGAATGTTATCAGGAAAATTATACCAAAATGAATTTTAGTGCACACAAACAAAATATAATTTCCAATTTTGGGTAAAAAATAGAAGATAGGGTTGTGTCTAGTAAATAAATACCAAACATGTCAGGCCTTAACGTTGTGAACGCCCATGAAATGTCGAAACAATACAGTATCCAAACTGGTCCTCTTTGGAAGCCTTTGTAGGTTATCATAGTTACATAGTTAGTTAGGTTGAAAAAAGACACAAGTCCATCTGGCTCAACCAATAAAAATCAAAAAACAGTAAAGAAAACCCAACCATACAATACCATTTACACAATCATATACCCGCAGTTGATCCAGAGGAAGGTGAAAAACCCCAGCAAAGCATGATCCAATTTTCTACAGCAGGGGAAAAATTCCTTCCTGATCCCCTGAGAGGCAATCGGATATATTCCATGGATCAACTTTACCTATAAATATTAGTTCCCAGTTATATTATTTACACCTAGGAAAGAATCCAGGCTTTTTTTAAAGCAATCTAGTGAGCTAGCCAGAACCACCTCTGGAGGGAGTCTATTCCACATTTTCACAGCTCTTACAGGGAAGAAAACTTTTCGGATTTGGAGACAAAATCTCGTTTCCTCTAGAATGCCCCCTTGTCCTCTGTGATGACCCTAAATTTAATAACTCAACATCAAGTTCACTATATGGACCCCTTATGTATTTATACATGATGATTATATCCCCCCCTTATTCTCCTCTCAAGATAGAATAAATTCAGTTCCTCTAATCCATGGGTGTCAAACACAAGGCCCGCGGGCCGAATCCGGCCCGCCAGACCTTGTCATGTGGCACGCAGCGGCCCCTGGCCGCCACCACCGGCTCTCACCCGCTTTTCCTGCTGGCTGCCGTCACTTGTAAACACAGGAGCTTTTGTGTTTACAGTGATAGCTATAGTCACTGCGAGTCCCAGTAGCAGTGTACCAGTGAAATACGATATCCCCTCCTGTTACTGCGCACGCTCCGGCTCCAGGCTTTACAATCTGAGCACGGTGATGTTGCAGCTGAACAGGCAGCTTATTAAAATTAACCCTTTACATGCCGAGTGGTCGGCCGGGTGCACAGGCTGGAACGGAGGGGACACAGGCTGGATGAACCACTTGAATCCTGAAAGTTGAGTGCTTCTCTCCTGGGATTTCACTTGCTGCTAGTGATAGTGGGCGATGGACTTGCAGTGGGGGGCAGTATTTGGGTGGGTGGAGGTCTTGTATTGTGGGGGTGGTATGGTAGGGGTGGCAGTAAGTGGTTGGGTGGTGGTCTTGTAGTGGGGGGGTGGTCTGGTAGGGGGGGCAGTAACTGGGTGGGTGGTGGTCTTGTAGTGTGGGGGTGGTATGGTAGGGGTGGCAGTAATTGGGTGGGTGGTGGTCTTGTAATGGGGGGGTGGTCTGGTAGGGGGGGCAGTAATTGGTTGGGTGGTGGTCTTGTAGTGTGGGGGTGGTATGGTAGGGGTGGCAGTAATTGGGTGGGTGGTGGTCTTGTAGTGTGGGGGTGGTATGGTAGGGGTGGCAGTAATTGGGTGGGTGGTGGTCTTGTAGTGTGGGGGTGGTATGGTAGGGGTGGCAGTAATTGGGTGGGTGGTGGTCTTGTAATGGGGGGGTCTGGTAGGGGGGGAGTAATTGGGTGGGTGTTGGTCTTGTAGTGTGAGGGTGGTATGGTAGGGGTGGCAGTAATTGGGTGGGTGGTGGTCTTGTAGTGAGGGGGTGGTCTGGTAGGGGGGGCAGTAATTGGGTGGGTGGTGGTCTTGTAGTGGGGGGGGGGTGGTATGGCAGGGGGGCAGTAGTTGGGTGGGTGGTGGTCTTGTAGTGGGGGAACATTAGTTGGAGGGGTGGGTTGGTAGTGGGGGGCAGTAGTTGGGTGGGTGGTGGTCTGTTAGTCGGGGGTGGGTGTTCGTCGGGGGGTGGTCTGGTAGTGGTGGGTGGGCGTTAGTTGGGGGGTGGTCTGGTAGTGAGGGGGCAGTAGTTGTTGTGGTGGGGGTATGTCAGTGGTGGGGCAGTAGTTGGGGTCGGGTGGTGGGGGGCATTAGTTGGCGTGGTAGGGGTCTGTCAGTGGGGAGTGGTGGGGCAGATCCCTGCAGGCACTGACAGCGTCACTCACAGTGGGGCACAGGGGGGTAGGATAGGGCCAGATCCGACAGAAGGATCTCCCTTCAAGGCAACAGAAGTGAACTGTTACTGGAGCCGAATACAAAAGTCTACCTACACAGGTACTAAAGCTGAATACAAAGGGAGGAAACTTCTCAGTAGAGATGTGGGTAAGCTTAGGGAATGGTGGGCTGGGGGAATGGGGGCAGATTTGTGCAGATGTGGGGGATGGGTTAAAGTGGTGGGTGCAGAAGTAAGAGCCAAGGAGGAGGGGTGGAAATGAGATGTTGCACACTGTGCATAGTGCACCCCTGCACATTGTACGTAGCGTACCCCTGAACCGTGCACTCTGTGCGTAGCGCACCCCTGAACCCTGCACTCTGTGCATAACGCACCCCTGAATCCTGCATGTAGCTCACCCATGAATCTAGCACTCTGTACACGGGGCACTCTTGATTCCTGCACTCTGTACAAAGCGCAACTCTTGAACTCTGCACTCTGTATGTAGGGCACCCCTGATCCCTGCACTCTGTCTGTAACACAACCCTGAACCCTGCACTCTGTCTGTAGTGCAACCCTGAATCCTGCTTTCTGCACATAGCACAACCCTAAACCCTGCACTCGCTAAATAGCGCACTCTTGAACTCTGCATTCTGAACGTGGAGCAGCTCTGAACTCTGCCCTCTGTTCACAGCACACCCCCGAACTCTGAGCTAATTATTACTTAAATTAAAAAAAAACAGAAATAGTTAAATGCAGAGGCAATTATTTAATATGATAAAGGGTAAATACAGTCTTAGATATACAATTGGCCCCTCGAGGAAAACCATATTGCTGATGTGGCCCCCGATGAATTTGAGTTTGACACCCCTGCTCTAATCTTTCCTCATAGCTGAGCTCCTCCATGCCTCTTCAGTTTGGTTGCTCTTCTCTGCACTTTCTCCAGTTCCCCGATATCCTTTTTGAGAACTGATGCCCAAAACTGCACTGCATATTCCAGATGAGGTCTTACTAATGATTTGTACAGGGGCAAAATGATATCTCTCTCTCTGGAGTTAAAATGGAACTAAAGTTTGGCTGTTGCATACAATGAGCAGTCAGGCTTTTTATTGGGATTAATAATTGCAGGAGAGACATTACATGTCTTCTGCAATGAAATTGACTTACTGTACCTGCTTGCTCCTAGCGATCCCCGGAATGAAAACTGAACTGTGCATGGGGCAGTTCAGCTTTCAGCATCTGGCCTGATCCTTTATGCCGGAAAGACTAGTTTCATAGCATGCCATCACATGCCTACCAATGGCTGAAAACCGCCACACAGGAGAAGATAGCGAAGTTGGCGAGGGACCATTGGAAAGGTAAGCATTGATACCTTTAGCTCTGCTTTAACCATGAATGATGGTGCCAGAATTGTTTGAATTCGAGTGTGTGACTGACTGTCCCTTGCTCTCCCTTTTTCACTATTTGAATTTCTGTTTATTAACCACTTGCCGACCAGTCACTGGGACTGTACTGCGGCAAAGTGGCTCGATTCCGTCCAGCGACGTAGACCTACGTCGCTGGACTCCTCCTCTTGTGAGCGGTGCTCGCGCGCCGCCGGAGGCTCGCTCCCGCTGTTTTCAGTCACAGTGGGAGGCGGGCCAGGGGAGGAGCAGCTGCGATCGCCGCTGCTCTTCCCCGATCGTCGGGGAATCGAGTTTGGAGATCCGGGTTCAGCATAGCTGAACATGCGATCTGTCCCTGTGTCACTCAGTCACCTCCCCCCACATACGTTAGTAAGCACCAGGCATACATTAACCCCTCCCTCTCCAATAAAATTAACCCCTTCCCTGCCAGTGTCATTTTTACAGTAACAGTGCATATTTATAGCACTGATTACTGTAGAAATGTCACTGGTACCCCCAAAAGTGTAAAAAATGTCAGTCAAGGGTCCGATCTGTCCGCCGCAATGTCGCAGTCCCGCAAAAAAAATCGCAGATTGCCGCCATTACTCGTTAAAAAAAAAAACACCAAAAATTACAGAAATCTTTCCCTTAGTTAGTAAACGCAATAACTTTTGCGCAAACCAATCAAAATACGCTAATTGTGATTTTTTTTTTTACCAAACATAGGTAGCAGAAAACAAATTGGCCAAAAATTTTAAAAAATTTTGATTTTTACATTTTTTTGCGGGGGAATTTCATATAAAAAAAATGTGAAAAATATTGTTATTTTTTCAAAATGTACGCTCTTTTTTTTGTTTATAGCGCAAAAAGTAAAAATCGCACAGGTGATCAAATACCACCAAAAGAAAGCTCTGTTTGTGGGAAAAAAAGGACATAAATTTAGTTTGGGTACGGCATCGCACGACCGCGCAATTGTCAGTTAAAAATCGCACAGTGCCGAATCGCAAAAAGTGGCCTGGATGTAAGACAGCAAAATCCTCTGGTGGTAAAGTGGTTAAGTCATGGAAGCTCAGCATCAAAAGTGGTCATTACCTAGGGCATATGAAGTAGCCTGTGATATCAGCTTTAGAGAAATGAAATGTGATCAAGCTAATGTATTTTTTTATTTGCTCAAATTAAATCAAAATATGTCTTTATTTTTTGCATTAACAGTTACTCAGGGAAAGTATGCAGATATTGTGCTTCTTTCATAACCTCTGGTGACACCCACAAAGCTGAAATTCCTAGTGAGAGGCTCACACGAGTCCACATAGCTCTCCGGACTGTGGAATGCTGGGATCTTGCCCTGAGTCTAGGGCATGGCTTCATCTTCAGTACTGCTTCCAAATAGGAAAAAATACAATTACTATAGCTCCAACCATTTATTTATCCTTAAAGCTGAACTCCGGGCAAACATCTTGATTCACAGAATGAATGCATATTTGACAGTTGTTTTCTTTTCCCTGCCAAAGGATTTATATTTCTGTCCATCCAGTTTTGAGATTTACATAGCTCTGCCACACCACACAACTCTGTTTAGCAGGAGAGGGGACCTGATTTTTCTATGCTGCAGTTCAGTAATGCTTAGAGGTCATCTCCTCAAGCTTGTTACTGGACAGTAAAACGAGAAGCAGCATACTGATGAGCTCATCTCTCTGTCATTCAACTTTTTCTGGCTATCAGCATGACTAAGTGCACTGAAGCAGGGCAGCTGATAAAGCAGTACAGCCAGCCCTCCTGTACTGGGCCCAGGCCCCATCAGTTCAAAAGGGGGGCCCAGGCACCTGTTGAGCAGGAGGGTCAGCTGTACTGTCTTATTGCAGAGATCAATCCACTTCTGTCTCCCACTGCAGCGCTGTTAACTTCTCCTCCTCTCCCTCCCTCCAGCTGCACTGCAAGAGGATTGGTTCCAGCACATGCACCCCTTCCATCTGCTGTCCAGGCCCCCCTGTGTGCACCTTTCCCCCCACAGCTCTTCCGGCTTCCCTCCTCTCTGGCCAGCAGCTGCTGTGGGCACACAGGTGGATGTAATTTACTGGCCCCTTCCTTTCTTGAATGAATACAGGGAGCGGTCGGTACCAATCACTCCTGTATCCATTTATCACTGATGCACAGTAAACTGTGTTCACTATGCTTCAGCTTGTGAATGAGCAGGAAGCCTCAGAGCAATTCCTATTCATTCAACTGTGCAGCAGAGGCTGTAGAGAAAGGGACTGATAAAATCTATGTCCTCGGTCACTTTCAGTCAGAGGGGACCGGGTCAGGTAGGCTGTATGGGGCCTCGTGATTTCTAACAGCAGCCATGCACTGAAGCACAACTCATTGGCTCATTGTGCTGCTTCTTCCTCCCCTTCTCTGAGCTCTGCTTTAGAGGGATTGCACGAGGCTTATACATGTGTTAGTTAAAGCACACATATCATCACAATTACCTTGTGCATCCAGGTAGAATATACTTTTTTTTTTTTCAGGACAAATTGGGCTTTTATTTGGTAGTAAATGGTTATGAATATCTCCTGATTTAGTTTTTTGTTATCAATATATTTTTTTTTTTTGTCATAACTAAAACACACCGACACTGACACTAACTGACACTGATACTAATTTAAAAAAAAAAATTCTGTCCAAAATAAACTGACCCTGACCTTGACCTTTAACCCTTACTTGACCCAAACACTAACCTAGATCAAACCCTGATCTAGGTATTTTTTTTTTTTATTATTTTTTTTTTTTACACGCTTTACAGTGACTGATCGCTATGGTAGCCAATCAGAGGCTACCACTGTAATCAGGTGACCTGGAATCGGGAGCTATGGGTCCCAGTCATTAGTACTCTCGGTGAGACTCCGGGTCTCTGTGCTGGGAGCGAGCTGTGTGGCGTGCTCCCTGCACAAAGGGAGATACGCATATATGTGGCCCCATGGCAAAATGCCCACTTCCGTGAGGCCGCATATATCTCACAAAAGTGAGGTCACCCCTCCCATTTTTGTAAATATTTTATTATATCTTTTCATGTGACAACACTGAAGAAATGACCCTTTGCTACAATGTAAAGGCTGGATAAGGAGCATCATGGGCCTGATGCTGATGATCTTGGTAGGCCTTTTTATGGCAATAAATAAAATGAAAGCGCAAACATTTTTGGTAAAATAAATTAAATATTTAAACAAATTAAATTAAATAGAGAGGGGGGAAGATGAGAGAGAGAGGGTGAGGGAATGAGGAAGGGTGAGAGAGAGAGAGAGAGAGAGAGAGAAAGAGAAAGAGAGAGGAAGGGTGAGAGAGAGAGAAGGGAGATGAGGGAGTGTGAGAGAGAGAGTGTGTGTGTGGGGGTGAAAGAAAGAGGGCGGAGAAAAAGAGAGAGGGGAGTGAGAGAGAGGGGGAACAATGAATGGTGCCTTACACTTACCAACCATGTAGCAGGGGTATTTACTATGACAGACCCTTCCTTACCTCCCTGTTAATCGCTCCATCTTTACACATCTGCTCTCAGTACACCTGTGCATTCTAAATCCCCCTGCTAACCTCTACACCCAAACTGTCCACTGCACCCTTGTTGTACATCCCCATTGTCAGCGACATTCAGCAAAGGTGATGGTGGACCAGGGCTCAGGGAGTTTGACATACCTATAAATGCTCTTTACATATTAATGCTGCTTGTGATTTACATATTAATGCCGCTGCGATTTACATATGGGCCTATCCTAAGGAAAGGGCCTGGAGCTGCAGCTCCAATAGCCCCTATGTTAATCCGGCCCTGATCCTGAACACCCCTCAATTCCCTCCTGCTTAGAACAACCCAATGGCGTTCCACTGGTGGCAGGTTAGAGAAAACAAATATGTTTATGAACTCTTGGTGCTTAATGGCATTAAGTCCTTTGCATGCCTACAGGAAAACTGGCACCTTCCAGCCTCCAAGATTTTCAGATATACCCAAACTCGCCATCATGTTCATACTCTTCTCTCATGCCAACCAGATACCCCCCAAATGTTTGACTCCATTTGAAAACTGGTGTTGTAAGGACCCTTTCCTGAAAAGTTTTGTTTCTTAATAATTCACTTTGCTGTTGGATACCATGGGACCCTGCATGCTTCCCTACAATTCTAAATGGGAAGCTGACCTGTGTAAAACCTTGGACCAGTCCGTCTGGACCCAAATTTAGCTGAATTCCTCTAAGTGTTTCCAGAATATATTTGCCCAAGAGAACGCATACAAGTTGCTTTCTCACTGGTATATGATCCCAGTTTGAATAGCCAAATTTGTCCCCCTTGGCATTTCCCATGTGTCTTCAGAGGTGTAGGGAACCAGGTACCCTACACCACATTTGGTGGTCCTGCCCAAAGGCTCGGTGATTCTATACTTGGGTCTATTCAATGATCAGGGCAGTCTTAAAAGTCTCCCTAACTAGAACAAAATGGGGATGCCCATGCCCACGCACCAAAGCCCCCAGGTTAATGCCCAACATGTTAGGACTTTATTTAATTTGTATAACTGTTATATGTAACATGTTAGTATAGTAGAAAAAAGACAGGCACCACTCTAAGTGCAGTAAGGAAAGTATAATGAGGTAGGTCAATACACACCAATATACTCACAATTGAGCAGGTGAAAAAGGCAGTATATAACATATTAACTGGTCCGTCCGTGAGAGGCCTGAGTAAGGAGCGCATGCTCCGACAACCCGTCGCCTGCCTACATCATCACATCCTTGCGTCACGACCTGGGGAGTGTCGTCGGAAGTCCACCTCTGCTCCCCAGTATCCAGGAAGTGCCGACATCCATCGGCTACAGAGGAGTACTACTGACTGTTTGTGACACCCGGACGAACCCACCTCACGGACGGACCAGTTAATATGTTATATACTGCCTTTTTCACCTGCTCAATTGTGAGTATATTGGTGTGTATTGACCTACCTCATTAAACTTTCCTTACTGCACTTAGAGTGGCACCTGTCTTTTTTCTACAGTACCCTAAAAGTTTTCTTCTCACTTGTGGCAGAGCAGCCTTCAGTGCCCAAGGACTTTCTATACATATGGACTCTATATGGACTTTTCATGTGTATATGTGCATTAGACATTTTTATTGTGTATGGTAGCAACTGTTGGTTTCCCTTTCTTTTCTTTGCGCCAGTATACCAATTTGTTTATTTAACATGTTAGGCCTCATCCTGGTGGCTTTGGTGAGTGGGCATGAGCATCCCCGTTTTGCTCTAAATTTATTCCCTGCTTTGCAGAGACACAGAATCCATGCAATCCCTCTTGTCAGAACAGCAATCTGCCTTGTTTACATAGGCAGATCGCAGTTCTGTCTCTCTGCCTACCGATTGGCAGGTGGCGGAGGACATTGAGTACCCCGCACCTGCCGATTGGCTTTCGTTGTGTGTAGTCACAGTGGAAGCAAGCCGCTGGCCCTGCGCATGTGCGCCTCCTACCCGGACGTGTCAGATGACATATGTTTATGCGATCCAGCACACAGGGGCCACCCTGTAACAGTAAAACTACAATGGAGAGGACCTAAATTTAAATAACATGCTTAGAGAATGCTGTATGTGGTGTTACAGAACAGCATAATTTTCACAGACAGCCTTGGTGACAACACACACAGTACACATATTTGGCTATGGAATTGTTTACTTTGTTGAACTTATTGAAGCTAGTTTTCACTCTCAGAGCCGGTTCACATTTGTGCGGCTGCGGCGTTCGCATGTAATGTCGGAGCGCACTGCTCCTTCATTACATGCGATCGGCTGTGCGGTGCGAGTTTAGCCATACAGTTTGCAAACACGCACAGGACCCTTTTTGGCAGCCACATCAGGATCGGATCGCACAGCGGTTCACACTTGTGCGATCCGATCCTGTGCGAACTGCAAGATCGCACTGTGATATGCGATCAAACTGGGGGTGTCGTTAACATTACATTGACACCCCCAGCGTATCGCATATGGCAGTGTGAACTGCCGGGGGTGCGTTTGCGATGCGGGAACAGGCTGCGGATTCGCAGCCTTCCCGCATCGCATAAGTGTGAACCGGGGCTCAAGAAACAAGGAAATAAAGAATATACATAAAAGAGGAAAAGACAGGAGAGTCCTTCTGTTATATGTTTTTTACAAATATTGTAAATATTTTAAAATATTTATATTATTTAAAAAATGTACGTTATAAATATTGTACTTCTGAAAATATTATAAATACTGTACTTCCGAGAAGGTTCTAATGCAATACTTCACATCTGGAGAGGCTGCAGGCTATATATATATAAATGGTGTGTGCAACCTGCAGTAAACGTTTCGGGAAACTACTACTGTCTTCATGCAGGTCTTTAGGAAATTTGCGCTAGACACAAACCTTAGTTCTTCTCCAGGACCTTCATGCTGGTCAACTAACTTAGATAAAAAAACATGAATTAATAATTCTGTCAGATTGCAGAGGCAATCTGGGAACATGATTAGCATATGAAGACTGAAAATAGATAAAGAGAATATTGTACCATTTTTACTGTAGCCTCCTAGTTAAGCTGCTAGGTAAATTTGATTTCTGGCTCCCTCTGTACCAGGGGAACAGTGATTGTCTGGTCTGTTCAGGGCTTCACAGGCTGGGAGTTTGATTGCTCCCCCCTGCCTCTAGAAGAAGTTTCTGGAGTTTGAGGAGGGAGAATTTAAATGACCAGCCTGAATATTGAGCAGAGTTTAGCTAATCCTTGGGGAGGTGTGCCCAGAAGGTGGCTGGGATGTTGTTAAACAGCTTGGAGCCCTGAGAAAAGTGTCTCTTTCCCTGCCGAGGGAATGGATCTGTGAGCTAAGGGGGGAGGGGGGCTGCTTGCCCCCTGGAGCCCTTTTTGACTGGGTGTTGGATTACTTTGGCAGAGGCTGTGCGTATGGACTGATCTTGTTCCAGGATTCTGTGAGTAGAGCCTCTTTACTTGTGCTCAAACCTACTTCATGGTCCCCAGTTGTGAACATGTAGACTGTTCCGGATTACCTTTACTTGTGTTCAAACCTACTTCATGGTCCCCAGCTGTGAACCTGTGGACTGCCCTAGTCTGCCTGTTATTTGTGCTGCTTTTACTGACTGAGAAAGAAGTGTCCTCAGCTAACATGACCTAATGTTTTGGAGTGTCCCATACCACCCCAATTCTCCTCCTATTAGATGTACTGGTACATTTTTATATTTGGTTCTTAGACTTGGCATTTCTGCACATTGGTCAATGGGTAATGCTGTGTATACCCTTGTGCCCAGTAGAGGAGCCGTTATGTTTAGCCAATAGGTGGCAATGTGGTCGTTAAATAGTTGATGGGCTTAGTTCAGATCAGCAGTAAAGTAGCTCAAAGAGATTTCAAAAATGTTTTTGCAATTCATTAAAAAAACACTCGTAAATAAGGAATGTATTATCTCATCAAAATTTGCAGTATTTTTCTCATGAAGCTGTTCCTTATTTTAATGCATGACATAATTTTCAGTGGGATGAATACAGCAGAGAGGGATTAGATCACCTGTCAGGTTTTTTTATTTTTGCTGTTTGTACCCTCGTTACGGACATTCCCTCTCTTTATTTCTACTGCTAAAAGTTAAAGGAAAGGAAAATCCCACATTTTGGGTTGACATTGGAACACTAATAGATAGGAAATCTCTTCAATGAGACATAGATGGTAAAAAAAAATAAAATGGAGGGGGGTTCTTACCCGCCCTTACTCTTTCCAAAAGGCAGAGAAAAAATAGAGATTTGCCTTTAATTACACCTTAAAATAATTTTTGCTGTGATATTTGGTGAAGTTACTGATATATCTTTGGACAGGTCTGTTATGTCTTGCTAAAGAAATGCCATTGCTATCCTCTGATGTTCTTGAAAGTGTCACTCTGGTATCCATCTGCAAAACCTTCAAATTGATAACACCTCTCTTCTAGCAGCTCAAGTTACTCACCTTTGAAAGAATACTTGACTATTTCTAATCTGCTTCCATCTTTTCTAGTAATGTACCCTTTATCTGACAGATGCAGCCACATGTAAAACAAACAGCATTACAAACTAATTTGTGTCCAAAGGATTCTTAAAGTGGTTGTAAACTGCGGATATTAAAAAACAAAAAAACCCTACAAGGCAATGGCATAATGTGCGAGTATGCATCGCCTGCGAACAAAGCACTTCAGCACTGTAAAGTCACCACTGAGAGGGCTGACATCTTCCCACTGTCTTTCTTCCGGGTTCGCGAGCCCTGGCTATGTGATTGGTCGGAGCTGCGATACGCGGGAGCCCTCAGTTCCAGCATGAAGCTCTGAAGTTCCGGCCAGATATGCCGGACCTTCAGAGTGCATGTGGCAGTAATGTCACTGGCTGCATGTAGGGTGAATATCTCCTTAACGGTGCACATTTAGGAGATATTCTTTTTACCTACAGGTAATCCTTATTATAAGCTTACCTGTAGGTAAAAATGACCAAGCGGGGTTAACAACTGTATAAATGCTACCCATTATCTTCTTGTCTGTGGACACTTCTCTGCAATGGCTGACACAGGGGAGAAGGCTTACCCCACAGGACTGGAGTGGCTTTTCTATGAGGTTACTATTCTTACACAAAATTAGTTAGCATAGCTGTTAAAAAAGAGGGTTGTGGGTATGCTCATTTTGATGGTTATTGTGATAGATACCAGTTTTCAAGTTTATCTTAAAGCGGGGTTCTGGCCACAGAATTGTTTTTTTTTAATAAATACTTCCCAAACAGTGATCCACCGCCCTTCATACATCCACTAATCCGGTTTTAGACAGTTTAATAATTGATTGGCAATCATAAAATCTTACTTTATAAAAAGTTTGCTGAGCGCCGCCATCTTTGTCCTGGTCACCCGAAGCCGCAGTATGCAAATGTATGCCCTGCTTCCTGGTTCTAGCTCATTGTGCAAGCTGTGAGAGGAGCCCGGCTGCCTACATCACTGCCCATTGCCTCCTGGGAGTGATGAGTAAGAGCTCCCAGGACGCATTGCAGGACAGGAAGTGACAGCGCGGGCCACAGCCACAGAGGGAGGAAGTGGAAGGAAAGGTGAGTATATTTTCTTCTGAAACAAGGTAAGTTAAAAAAAAAAATTCGGGAATATCCAATTCTTTTTCAGGTGACAATAAGGAAGCGGTGGCACAAAATCGAATGTAACGATTTTGCGGCCGGAACTCCGCTTGAAGGCTGGCCCCCCATCCCTCCGCTTGGGGAAGACAATAGATGATTCCCCTGTCAGCATTGTCTGTTTTGATGGTGGAATTGTGTGAATTTCTTTCCTCAACCAAAACATTTTCTTTGTTGATAGTGAGGACACATCCTTCAGATATTTCCAAGATACAGCTAATCCTAAACATCTCCTCATCATTAAGATAATGAAATGTTTAGGGGTGTGTGTCAAACTGAGATGTGACACCTAAGTTCCTCAAGACCTGTAATTACAGTTGATCTGCACATTTCAAGTCTAACAATGCTTGGCCTACTAATATGGCTGGAGAACATTGGTGTTTTCTGAAGTCATTTTTTTTAATTAAGGGTTTTGTAATAGAAGATAGCATTGTGAACATTTTCACCAAAGATATCTTCAAAGATATTTGTAAAAAATAAAGCATTTCCCCTACATGGGACATATGTTCTAACAAGGGATTAGACCAGGGATCTCCAACCTTTCTAAACAAAGAGCCAGTTTATTGTCCTTCAAACTTGGGGGGGTGGGGTGACTGTGGACAGTAGCAGAAAATGTACTGGTGTCAGGGGGAAGAATAGTGACTCATCATTGGTGTTGGTGGGAGGAATAGTGCCCAATTGTTGGTGTCACTGGGAGCAATAGTGTCCCATCATGGATGTCAATAAGAGAAATAGAGCCTCATAATTGGTGTCAGTGGGAGTTATAGTGTCCCATTGTTGGTATCACTGGGAGGACTAGTGCCCCATCATTGGATAGTGTGGCAGGAATAATGTCCCACTGTTTCTGACAGTGGGGGAAAAAACACCCCAAGGGCCAGATAAAAGCATTAAAGGGCATGAAAAGGGCTGCAGTTTGGAGACCACTGGATTAGAGTGTTGTGATATGTATGTACATTGAATTATGTTTGGAGTGATTGGGATCTTTATGCAGCAAATGATGTATATGCTTGTATATACACAACAAAGTCTCTAAAAATTTTGAGAACGGATCCAAAAAGAGACTACTCATACAATCCTTAAATCTTGCATGCCTGGACCACTACCCTTTTAAAGCAAGCATCTATTTATTTATTTCTTTACTTTAGTGAATTGAATGCTGTTTTATGCTGTATTTACGGAGTATTTTTACTTTTTGAGGTACATATCACTTAAAGGGATAGTGAACTGACAATTTCAGTATGGCATGCGATATTTGGTAAAAATGTGTCACGTGACCCAAACATGGCATGTGAAAGCCTTTCATGAATTGAGCCCTCTGTCATAGGGTTATAGGCTGTTAATGCTATTGATTGGTCATCTCTGCGAAGATGATTTTCCAACCCCGCATTGTAATGTCTAAAATGCTCTGCTAACTCTGTGCTTTTACAGGTGAGCAACAATGAAGACCAGCACTTCAGTTGAAATTCTATGCACTAACTACTTGTGTTTAGATAGTGGTAGGGATCTATCTAGTTAGACTTTGCTTCTGTGTAAATATATGCTGTAAGTGTTCTGTCACCTGATTAGGTCCTGATTAGTGTTGAGCGAACACGGACTGTATTATTCGGGTCCGTACCGGATAATTGGATTTTTGCTACCCGGACACGGACCCGAAAACTTTATTGTATGTTTGGGTTTAAAATCCGTGTTCGGTAATTTTATTTCCTGTTTTGTATGTAATGACGCGCTTTTAATGGCGGGCTTTCAACAGCCAATCAACAAGCGTTTAACTGGTGTGCCTTAGAAGCCATCCCAGCCATGCCTACTAATGTATTAGTAGCTGTGATTGGCCAGCGGAAGCATGTGACCCAGGTCTTTATAAGATCGAGAGACACAGCGCGGTGCGTCAGTCTGCTGTAGTGTAGGGAGAGAGCACACAGAACGGTGCTGGCTGCTGCTGATTAGGGACAGACAGGGAAAAACAACATTGTGCCCGAAAAGAATGCAGGGACAGGTCGGAGTGTAGGCACTTCAGCCCACTGAGGAGGAGGAGGGAGAAAAAAATATATTTTTATCAGTCTGTTGTGTGCAGCGTTCAGCTATATTTTACTACAGATTGCTGTTCTAATCTGCTATTTAAAAATTACAAAGTTAAAGGGGAATTTTTTTTCTTTCCCTTCATAGCCTGCTGCTGACCGTGAAACATAAGACACTGCTGTGTTCACATGTGCTATTGAAAAATCACCAATTAAATTGTGGCATAGTCTGTACTAATCTGCTATTTAAAAATTACAAATTTAAAGGGGAATTCTTTTTTTCCCTTCATAGCCTGCTGCTGACCGTGACATAAAACATAAGACACTGCTGTGTTCACATGTGCTATTGAAAAATCACCAATTTTATATACTTTTTTCTATTGCGCTATTCAATATACACCCTTTTGGAGTAAAAAAAAATTAAATTGTGGCATAGTCTGTACTAATCTGCTATTTAAAAATTACAAATTTAAAGGGGAATTCTTTTTTTCCCTTCATAGCCTGCTGCTGACCTTGACATAAAACATAAGACACTGCTGTGTTCACATGTGCTATTGAAAAATCACCAATTTTATATACTATTTTCTATTCCGCTATTCAATCTACAGACTTTTGGGGTAAAAAAAATTAAATTGCGGCATAGTCTGTATCGGTACGTGTGAGATACACCTTTTAAATTTGTTTGGCGCATCTCCTTCCACCACCGAGGATTGCAGGGCGCTTCAGTTTGCCTCCTGTTCCGAACTCCTCCTACTCCTCTTCCTCATCCTGCCTTTAGGGTACAAAAAATTGTAATCGGGGCCTAGTCTGTGTTTGTACGTGTGAGATACACCGTTTTATAAAATGTTTCTATTCCGCTATTCAATATACACCCTTTTGGGGTGAAAAAAATTAAATTGCGGCATAGTCTGTATCGGTAGGTGTGAGATACACCTTTTTATATACTTTTTTCTATTCCGCTATTCAATATACACCCTTTTGGGGTGAAAAAAATTAAATTGCGGCATAGTCTGTATCGGTACGTGTGAGATACACCTTTTAAATTTGTTTGGCGCATCTCCTTCCACCGCCGAGGATTGCAGGGCGCTTCAGTTTGCCTCCTGTTCCGAACTCCTCCTACTCCTCATCCTCATCCTGCCTTTAGGGTACAAAAAATTGTAATCGGGACCTAGTTTGGGTTTGTACTTGTGAGATACACCGTTTTATATAATTTTTTCTATTCCGCTATTCAATATACACCCTTTTGGGGGTGAAAAAAATTAAATTGCGGCATAGTCTGTATCAGTACGTGTGAGATACACCTTTTTATATAATTTTTTCTATTCTGCTATTCAATATACACCCTTTTGGGGTGAAAAAAATTTAATTGCGGCATAGTCTGTATCGGTACGTGTGAGATACACCTTTTAAATTTGGCGCATCTCCTTCCACTGCCGAGGATTGCAGGGTGCTTCAGTTTGCCTCCTGTTCCGAACTCCTCCTACTCCTCTTCCTCATCCTCCCTTTAGGGTACAAAAAATTGTAATCGGGGCCTTGTCTGTGTTTGTACGTGTGAGATACACCGTTTTATAAAAAATTTTCTATTCCACTATTCAATATACACCCTTTTGGGGTGAAAAAAATAAAATTGCGGCATACTTTGCATATTTGACTGTGAGATACACCCGTTGTATTTGTATACTGCTTTTCTATTCCGCTATTTAATAAACACCCTTTTGGGGTAAAAAAAATTAAATTGCGGCATAGTTTGCATATTTGACTGTGAGATACACCCTTGCGATACTGTTATTGTTTTGTTCCGCTATTCAATAAACACCTTTCTAGGGCAAGATCATAAATTACAGAAATATGAGGAGAACGTCAAATAGGGCCCGTGGCCTGGGTCGTGGTGCTGCTGGTAGAGCTCCTGTTGCAAGGAGAGGACATGGTCGATCTGTGCCAGCTACACGCACAAGTGAACCACCTTCCTCAAGTGTGAGTAGGCGACAGAACCTGCAGCAGTATTTGGTAGGGCATCATGCGCCTCTACAAGTGTTGAGGCAAGAACAAGTACAGGCGATAGTAGATTGGGTTGCTGACAGTGCCTCCAGTTCCTTCACATTGTCTCCCACCCAGTCTACTGCAGAAAGGTCAGAGTTGGCACCTGCAGCCGATGTCCAACCGTCTTTCACCTCACCCCCTTGCAAATCAGGCAAGCAGTCTGAGCCCCAAGTCATGCAGCAGTCTCTTCTTCTTTTTGATGACTCTGTCAGCAGGGTTTCCCAGGGCCATCCACCTAGCCCTGCCCCAGAAGTGGAAGAGATTGAGTGCAGCGATGCCCAACCACTTATTTCTCAAGATGAGTACATGGAAGGACCATCGCAGCACGTCTCTGATGATGACGAAACGCAGGTGCCAACTGCTGCGGCACTCAGAATTGTGTAGACCGACAAGGAGGGCAGGGGTGAAGACTGGGTGGAAGATGATGTGGAGGACGATGAGGTCCTCGACCCCACATGGAATGAAGGTCATGCAGGTGACCTGAGTAGTTTGGAGGAAGAGGCGGTGATCGCACAGAGCCACCAGCATAGCAGAAGTGGGAGCAGGGTGCAGAAGCGGAGCGGCCGTGCCCTAGACACTACGCCTGCTACTGCCCAATGCAGCAAGGGACCGAGCGCACCAAAGCCAGCTCAAAGGAGTTCTCTAGCGTGGAAGTTCTTCAGACAATGTGCTGATGACAGGACATGAGTGGTTTGCACCCTGTGCAATCAGAGCCTGAAGCGAGGCATACACCTTCTCAACCTGAGCACAACCTGCATGATCAGGCATCTAAGTGCAAAGCACGAGCTGCAGTGGAGTAGACACCTTCAAAACCAAGAAAGGTCTCTGGCTCCTCCTGCTTCCTCTTCTGCTGCAGTCTCGGCCTCTTCATCCACCTCTGTAGTGATACCGGCACCTGCCACACCGCAAACAGATGATCTGTCAGCAACACCACCACCTGGGTCACCAACCATCTCCACAATGTCTTGTGGAAGTGTTCAGCTTTCCATCTCCCAAACACTTTAGAGGAAGAGGAAGTACCCCCCTACCGACCCGTGATCCTTGGCCCTGAATGCCAGCATTTCAAAATTCTTAGCCTTAGAAATGCTGTCATTCCGTCTGGTGGAGACGCACGGTTTTAAAAGCCTTATGTTGGTGGCTGTCCCACAGTACGTCGTGCCCAGCCGCCACTACTTTTCCAGGCAAGCCATCCCTTCCCTGCACAACCAAGTCGGGGAAAAAATCAGGTGTGCACTGCGCAACGCCATCTGTGGCAAGGTCCACCTAACTACCGATACGTGGACCAGTAAGCTCGGTCAGGGGTGTTATATCTCCCGGCACACTGGGTAAATGCAGTGGCGGCTGGGCCTGAGGCGGATAGCAATTTGGCGCATGTCCTTCCACCACCGAGGATTGCAGGGCACTTCAGTTTGCCTCCTGTTTCTAACTCCTCCTACTCCGCTTCCTCATCCTCTACCACCTCCTCATCCAGTCAGCGTAACACCTTCACCACCAACTTCAGCACAGCCAAGGGTAAACGACAGCAGGCAGTTTTAAAACTTGCCTGTTTGGGGGAAAAACCCCACACAGGAGTTGTGGAGGAGCATGAAACAGCAGACCGATGAGTGGTTGCTGTCAGCAAGCCTCAAGCCCGGCCTGGTGGTGTGCGATAACGGGCAAAATCTCATAGCAGCTCTGGGCCTAGCCGGTTTGACGCACATCCCTTGCCTGGCGCATGTGCTGAATTTGGTGGTGCAGAGGTTCCTTAAAAATTACCCCGATATGTCAGAGCTACTGCAGAAAGTGCGGGCCGTCTGTGCGCACTTTCGGCGTTCTCACCCTGCTACTGCTCGCCTGTCAGCGCTGCAGCGTAACTTCGACCTTCCCGCTCACCGCCTCATATGTGACATGCCCACAAGGTGGAACTCCACCTTGCACATGCTGGAAAGACTGTGCGAGCAGCAGCAGGCCATAGTGGAGTTTCAGCTGCAGCACGCACGCGTGAGTCGCTCTGCGGAACAGCACCACTTCACCACCAATAACTGGGCCTCCATGCGAGAACTGTGTGCCTTGTTGCGCTGTTTTGAGTACTCCACCAACATGGCCAGAGCCGATGACGCCATTGTCAGCTTAACTATCCCACTTCTATGCCTCCTTCAAAAAACGATGGAAGAGGATGTGGCACAGGAGGAGGAGGAGGAGGAAGAGGGATCATTTCCAAGGCTTTCAGGGCAGTCATTCCCAAGTGGCTCCGAAGGTGGGTTCCTGCACCCACAAACGCCATGTACACAATAGTCCAGCAGGGGCACAGTTCTGGAGGATGAGGAGGAGGAGATGGAACCATGTTCACAGCAGGTTGGCACCCAGGCCAGCTCATGGCCATCACTGGTGCGTGGCTGGGGGGATACAGAGGACACAGACGATACACCTCCCACAGAGGACAGCCTTTCGTTGCCTCTGAGCAGCCTGGCACACATGAGCGATTACATGCTGCAGTGTCTCCACAACGACCGCCGAGTTGCCCACATTCTAACTTGTGCTGATTACTGGGTGGCCACGCTGCTGGATCCCCATTACAAGGACAACGTACCGTCCTTAATTCACTCACTAGAGCGTGATCGCAAGATGCGTGAGTACAAGCACATGCTGGTAGACGCAATGCTGCTGGCATTCCCACCTGACAGCGGGGCCACAGTGGAAGCACAAGGCCAAGGCAGAGGAGGAGGAGGAGGAAGAGGTCGCCAACGCAACCATGGCACCGGAAGCACCTCAGAAGGCAGCGTTAGCATGGCCAAAATGTGGAAAAGCTTTGTCAGCACGCCACAACAAACAGCAGCACCAGCAGCTCATATGGAACGTCTTAGCAGGAGGCAGCATTTCACCAACATGGTGGAGCAGTATGTGTGCACACGCCTACATGTAGTGAATGACGGGTCTGCCCCCTTCAACTTCTGGGTCTCCAAATTGGGCACATGGCCTGAGCTTGCCCTTTACGCCTTGGAGGTGCTGGCGTGCCCTGCAGCCAGTGTATTATCTGAACGTGTATTTAGCACGGCTGGGGGCGTTATCACAGACAAGCGCAGCCGACTGTCCAGAGACAATGTGAACAAGCTCACTTTCATTAAAATGAACCAGGCATGGATCCCACAGGACTTTTCCGTACCTTGTGCAGAATAGAGATGGATACCGACCTTACCCAGCCATTGTTATATTTTTGATCTTTCTCACTCTTTTGGGGTGTACCCTAATTTAAAATGACTGAAAAAAAGCAGTGTTGGCTACCTCGTCCCCCTCCACCACCGCTTCCACCTACACCGCCACATCCACTGCCACCTCAACCTCCCTCCTACTCCATATGGGCCTCGTCCTTCACAGATGAAGAAAATTGTTTTATTTTTCTGTTTTTTTGTTGTTTTAAGTTATTTCCATTACATTTGGCTGCCATTTGCAGCACTCTAGCACTTTCCATTGGTTTTTTAGAGCCATTTTAGTGGCTGAAAGTTCGGGTCTCCATTGACTTCAATGGGGTTCGGTGTCCGGGTAAAGTTCGGAAAAAGTCCGGGACACGGACGCAGACTTTTTTTTCAAGTTCGGCCGAACCCGCCGAACACGGACATCCAGGTGTCCGCTCAACTCTAGTCCTGATATGACCTTGTGCTAGTCCCCTGATATGTTATATAAAGCTTGCATTTACATTCTGCACTTGTCTAAAGAACTTTTTTCTATATGGCATGCCAGAAATTTCTGTTAAACTGTTATTTCCCTTTTCTTATGTTTGTTATTGTGGGATACACTGCTCTTGTCCCAAGAGCAGTTTTCATGCTATGGGCCGTGGGGAAATGGCTTTTTTTAAGGTGGAGGTGAATATAGCACCTAGGCTGCTAGGTAAATTGGTTTTAGGCTCCTTCTGTAACCAGGGTAGCAGTGATTGTTTGGTCTGGTCTGTCAGGTGCTTTACAGGCTGGGAGATTATTTACTTCCCTCTGCCTCTTAAAAAAGTTTCTGGAGTTTAAGGAGGGAGAACTCAAATGACCAGCTTGAGTATTAAGCAGGGCCTAGCAAATTCCTGGGGGGTTGTGCCCAGAAGGTGGCTGGAATGCTGTTAAAAAGCCTGAAGCCCTGAGGAGATTTTATTTTTCCCTGCTGAGGAAATGGATCTGTGAGCTGAGAGGAGGGGAAGCTGCTTGCCCCCTGGAGCCCTTTTGGACTGGATGTTGGACTACTCTGCCAAAGGCTGCACCTGTTGATTGATCTTGTTCCAGGATTCTGTGAGTAGAACTTCTTTACTTGTGCTCAAACCTACTTCATGGTCCACAGCTGTGAACCTGTAGACTGTTCTGGAGTACCTTTTCTTGTGCTCAAACCTACTTTATGGTGTCCAGCCATGAACCTGTAGACCAGGCATCACTAAATGGCAGACCACAGGCCAAGTTCGGACCAAGTCAATGTTCTGTCCGGCCCCGCCGTGGTCACACCATTTAGGATCTGCTTTTTTTTCCCTCAGCTTCTGCTTCCCATTAGCTCTGTTGTCTTTACAGAGCTGACATCAGAAGAGCACGGAGGGCAGGGGGTGGCCCAGTTAACTGGTTGCTAGAACTGCCCTGCATTCTAGCAACCAATCAATTAACCAGGACCAGTCTCGCCCTCCGTTCATCCCTTTGCTGCACTTCCGATGTCAGCTGCTGTGACTCCTACTGTGCTGTGCCTCCGATGTCAGCTGCTGTGCCCTGTGTAAGGTAGGACAGGGAAGAGGGCACTGTTATTGTTATGAAGGACGGAGAAAGCTGATGCAAAGGGGGAAAGGATCAGAAACTGTAATATGAAGGCGGAGGAGTGATATAAAAGAGACAGGGCAGGAATGTGAAGGGAGTGATATGAAGGGGCATGGGGTTCTACAAAGGGGGTGAGGACAGACATGTCAAGGGTGGCTGGGGACGGCAGTGTGAAGAGGGGTGCTATAAAATGGGTGAGGACAGTTATGTGAAGGGGTGCTATAAAGAAAGGGGGTACAGTTATGTGAAGGGGGTGCTATAAAGGGGGTGAGGACAGTTATGTGAAGGGGGATGCTATAAAATGGGTGAGGACAATTATGTGAAGGGGGTGCTATAAAGGGGGTGAGGACAGGAATGTGAAGGGGGTAGCTATAAAGGGGATGAGGACAGGAATGTGAAGGGGGATGCTATTAAGGGGATGAGGACAGGAATGTGAAGGGGGTGCTGTAAAGGGGACGAGGACAGGAATGTGAAGGGGGAATACTATAAAGGAGATGGGGACAGGAATGTAAAGGGGGACTGGAGACTGCAATGTGAAGGAGGGGTACTATAAATGGGCAAGGACAGGAATGTGAAGGGGGGGTGATATGAAGGGGGCTGGGAACTACAATTTGAAGTAGGGGTGATATAAAGGGGGGCCGCAAACAAGAATGTGAAGGGGATCTGAGGACTCTAACGTGAAGGGGGATGATGTGCAGGGGTACTGGGAATACTGATGTAATAAAAAGGATTGTGATTTGAAGGATCTGAGGCTAGGTTCACATTATTGCATAACACGTGTAGGTGGCCCATTTATTTCAGTGGGCTGCCTTATAAGCAGAAACGCAAAAAAAATAAGTTCCTGACCCTTTTTTTTCTTTTTTTTTATTGTGCCGTACCAAGCTGCATGGTACTGTGGCACCAATGCGGTGTGGCACTCACAAAAACGCACCATGTTTGCCATTATGCAGAGGTGCCATTGAGAGTCAAACATATAATTCGTATCTCGGCTGGAAGAAAATTTTACCGACTGGCACTTCAAGAATTTTAATTCAATACCCCTACTGTTCCTTGTGCTTAAACTTACTTCATGGTCCCCAGTTGTGAACCTATACACTGTCCCAGTGTAACTGTTATTTGTGCTGCTGTTCCTGAGCGAGATAGAAGTGTTTTCTGCTAACATGACCTAACGTTTTGGAGTATCCCATACCACCCCAATCCCCCTCCTGTTACCAGTTCTAGAAGCAAATAACATTTTAAAGGACATCCATACACCAGTGATGGCGAACCTTTGCACTCCAGATGTTTTAGAACTACATTTCCCATGATGCTCAACTACACTTGTGCATGAGCATCATGGGAAATGTAGTTCCAAAACATTTGGGGTACCAAGGTTCGCCATCACTGCTAGACTGTTCAATGAGATGGACTGTTGTTGTGTGCCTAGTTGCCTCTGCATTGTTTTGGGAATTAATTTGTTAAAACTACAGCGGCCCCTTCTTGGACAGCGCTACATTACATGTAGTATGAAGGTATTTGTCTTGTAATACATAAAGTGATCAATAAAAATATAACCACCAAACAATCATAAATTATTACTAATAAAAATCTGGAGAAGGATGTATATAAAAAATATATAGAAAGAAGTTGTAATAGTAGTACTAGGTAGAACATCAATAGAAAAGCATTTAGTGGTAAGAAATTATTTTATGTTGTCTAGCTGTAAAAAATGTATGGAGAGAATCACAGAAAACATGATCTTGGAGAGTAAGGATCTGTAGTATTCTGCTATTAGGCGGGATTGCAGAGCACTTGGCAGTATGCAAGAGTATGGGTTGGCCGGCAGGCTGTGTCTAAGCTGGGCATGCATTCCAGCAGGCCCATTGTTTCCAGGTATACGCAGGAGCAGACAAAGGTGAAACAGGGAAAAAATGTTTGGAAAAAAAGAAACAGAGATGTACCAAACACTATCTATGTAGTGGCTGGATCTAGATAAAATGTAGTAGTTTTTTTTTTTTTTACACTTTGTTACAATTAAAAACCATGGGCGATTTGGATATTAAAACAAAAGGAAGTGTAGATGAAAGGAATATCATGAGACCAAATTATAAAACATGATAAATAGCTTTGAAAAAAAGTAATAAAAATAAGTGATGATCAAAAATATATATTATATTTGAGCATAAAAATCATAAAAAATAAGGATACAAAAAACATAATAGCTCAAAGACATCTAGTGCTAAAGAAAGTAAATAGCATGACAGTAAATCCACCAAAAGCTAAAACAATGCTAAATAGTACTTTTTTTTTTTCTTTTAAGGATGTGTGAAAAACAATTTAACAGCAAATAGTCCTCTGTTTCAAGACAGATAGTGCCACATTGGAGGGGAACATTACATTATTAAGAAGAATCGCCATTTTTTCAAATATATTCGGCTGAATTGTATCTTATAATTTAACTTAATGTTCACATTCTACCCTCTCATTTAGGTGGATTTCACTGTTTTGATCTCTGTCTGCAAATTCTATCATCATCTTGAGGGTGTAAAATGTAAACTAAACAAAGGACTGTAACGCTCCTGCGTTTTTATAGTAAGCTGGATTTGCAGCTGCAGAATCTCCACTCAGTAGTCATGTAGAGATGTGTTGAATTACCAGATCCAACTCTCCAGACTCATCACTGTGGACCCGTCTGCTTCAGCATACAGATATACACACACTCAATAAGATGTTCCTGGAGTGATAGGATGTATATGACAGTATAGAGGTGATGTGCTGAAGGGACAGGGGTGAGCAGTGATAGCAATGATAAGCACTTGATAGTAATGTTCAGGAGAGTAGTAGACGGTAATAGGTAGGATGCAGATAGGTTAGTAATCATGTATGGTAATAGGTGGTAAGGACAGCAGATGATATACAGGAGAGACTAACCCAGTGCAAGGATAGATGGTAGTAGACTCAAGAGCTAGCAATCTATGTAACAGTGCAGATGATAGAATTAGTAATGCATAGATAGTAACAGTCCTTAATGTGCAGAAGTAGATAGTGTAAGTTTGTTATGGAGGAATCCCCTGTGGGGTACTTATCACTAGTAAGGTTAGTAAGTAGAGGGGTCCGGTAGTGAGGGAGTGATCCGGTAGCGAGATACGGGATCGGTATCGAGGTTCCGGTCTGTTCCAGGTAAAGAGAATAGCTGGAGGCTCCGGCAGCATAAGACAAGGCTTGTAAGCATGCGGTTTGAACGAACAACCTGAGAGAGAAAGCCGGCGATTGAAATAGCCGCTCAGAGCGGCGCTCAGTGATGATGTCATACGGCTTAAAGGTATATGCGTTCCACCTAACTAAAAAGGTGGGACGCAATATGAAAAGGAAAATGGGCAATAAGGGTACCAAAGGTACCAGAATCTTACAGTACCCCCCCCCTTAAGGCCGGCTCCGGAAGGCCTATAGCACTGGTTTCTCCGGGTATTTAGAGTGAAACCTTCGTATAAGCCTAGGTGCGTGAACATCAGAAGTATCCAACCAGGTGTCGTCTTGGGGTCCATAGTTCTTCCATCTTATGAGATATTGGAGTCTTCCTCTGTGGATACGAGAATCCAAAATCTCCCTAACCTCAAATTCTTCTCCGCCTTCAACTTGTATTGGAGGTGGAGGCAAGATGGTAGGCCTTATTCCTTGGTTAGGAACATGTGGTTTCAGTAGCGACACATGAAAGATGGGATGTATTCTGAGATCTGCCGGTAAAGTGAGTTGTACTGCAGCTTTTCCAATGAGTTTCTTAATTGGGAAGGGTCCCAGAAATAAAGGTCCAAGCTTTTTGCTAGGGATCTTTAACCTTAAATTTTTCGTCGATAGCCAAACGAGGTCCCCAATAGCATATTGAGGAGAAGGTCTTCTACGAAGGTCGTAGTACCTTTTTTGTTGACTGTGAGCGTGTGAGATGGTGGTATTAAGTAAACCCAGAGAGTCTTTTATTTGGGTAAGATAATCCGAGGCTACTGGGTTACTTGATGGTAGGATGCGTGGTGGAAGAAGTGTGGGATGAAACCCATAGTTTAAGTAGAACGGACTTTGCTTAGTAGTACTGTGGGTTGCGTTGTTATAAGCAAATTCCGCCAGAGGGAGGAGGTCCACCCAATCATCCTGTAGGTATGAGGTGTAGCAACGTAGATATTGTTCAATGCACTGGTTGACTCTTTCAGTCTGTCCGTTGGTCTGAGGGTGGTAAGGAGAAGTGAGCTTTCGCTCAATCCGTAGTATGTGACATAGAGCTTGCCAAAACTTGGAGATGAACTGTGAACCACGGTCGGATAAAAGAGTCTTTGGAATTCCATGTAACTTGAACACGTTTCATTAGTAATTCCGCTGTTTGCTTAGATGAAGGTAGTCTGCGAATAGAAATGAAATGTGCCATCTTTGTCAGATGGTCCACTGACACTAGAATGGTATTAAATCCTTTGGAAGGTGGTAGTTCTACTATAAAGTCTAAGGATACAACTTCCCATGGAACCTGGGGTATTGGTAGACTGCAGAGTAGACCAGATGGTTTTGTAGTGTCAATTTTGGACCTTGCACAGATGTCACATGAAGAAACAAATTTTTGTACAGACGTCTTCATATCAGGCCACCAAAACTGCCTGGTAAGCAAATTAAGGGTCTTAGTCATACCCATATGCAGAGGCGTAACTAGAACCTTCAGGGCCCCGGTGCAAGAAACCATGAAGGGCCCCCTGGACCCCTGGCGCCCTTTACTCTAGTTGCGGGGCCCTTTATTACGGTGAGGGAAGGGAGAATTCTGAAGGGGGGGCAGCACAGAAGGGGGGGACCAGGGGAGCACACAGGGGCCCAGAGACACCAGAGACAGCAGAACACAAGTATACTGGATAGAAGAAGTGTACAAAGGGCAGCGTACAGAGGAACTAATCTCCTCCATTTTCCTCCTGCAGCTACAGAAGGAAAAAGGAGGACAGTGATTTCTCTACATGCTGCCCCCGCCGCCCCTCCTATTCAGGTGTACAGGGGAGCCACATGGGCCCCCTTGAGCATGGGGCCCGGTTGCGATTGCAACCCCTGCAACCCCTGTAGTTACGCCCCTGCCCATATGTCCTGCCATAGGCACATCATGTGACAATTCCAAGATCTTGGTGCGCATAGTAGGGGGTATGTAGAGTTTGTCGTTGTAGTAGAGGAAGCCTTCTGCATCAGTACTTAGTTGTGGTGGAGGTGAATCCAATACTATACTGTGCAAAATCTCTTCCTTCAGGGAACGAACAACACCAATAATACGTTCATAGGGTATTATAGGAATAGAAGGAACTTCAGCGCAGTTATCTTCGGTTAATCGTGATAGCGCATCCGCTTTTTTGTTTTTGTCTGCAGGTGTGTAGGTCACTAGGAAGTTGAATCTTAGGAAGAATAATGACCATCGTACCTGCTGGTGGGAAAGAGTTTTGTTAGTCTGAAGGTATTGAAGATTTTTATGATCTGTATATATGAGTATTGGTAATCGGGTACCTTCAAGTAAATGTCGACAATTCTCTAGTGCCAGTTTTATGGCAAGCAACTCTTTTTCACCCACTGGGTAATTCACCTCTGGGCTGCTTAGTGATTTAGAGAAAAAAGCAACTGGGTGGAGTGGTGAAGTATTTGTTGGTCGTTGGGAGAGAACTGCTCCTACTGCCATGTTTGACGCATCTACCTCCAGAATATATTGGAGGGATGGGTCTGGATGGCGTAGTATGGGAGCAGAAGTAAAGCTTGATTTTAACAAGCGGAAAGCTCCATTTGCTTCTTCTGACCATTTGAATGGTTTCTTTATACTTGTAAGTTGTGTGAGAGGTCTCACAATAGCAGAGAAGTTCTTGATGAACTTCCTATAGAAGTTTGAAAATCCGAGGAATCGCTGTAATGCCTTACGAGTTGTTGGTATAGGCCAATCCAGAATACACGATATCTTGCTCATATCCATCTTGATTCCGGTTTTAGATATGATGTATCCTAGGAATAGTATTTCTTCTTTATGAAATAGGCATTTTTTTAATTTCACGTATAGGTTGTGTGCGAGTAATCTGGATAACACAAGTCTTACATGTTTTATATGTTCAGACAAAGATCGAGAATAGATAAGTATATCGTCCAGATATACCACAACACAGACATCAAGTAAGTCTCTGAAGATGTCATTTATGAATCTTTGAAAAGCTGCGGGAGCATTACACAACCCGAAAGGCATCACAAGATATTCGAATAATCCGTATCTGGTTCTGAATGCTGTCTTCCACTCATCTCCGTCACGGATTCGGATTAGGTTGTATGCCCCTTTTAGGTCCAATTTAGAAAAGTAAGTAGCCCCACGCACCTGTTCAATGAGTTCAGGAATGAGCGGTAAAGGATAACGATCCTTTATCGTAATGGTATTTAGTTGCCTATAGTCAATAATAGGCCTAAGACTTGAATCCTTATTGCAGACAAAGAAAAGTCCTGCAGCTGTGGAAGAAGTAGAGGGTCTGATGAACCCTTTCGCCAAATTCTCATCCAAGTATTCCTTGAGATGAGAAAGTTCATCCTGTGAAAGAGGATAAACATGGCCGAAAGGCAATTTGCTATTAGGGAGTAGATCGATAGAACAATCATAGTCCCTATGGGGAGGCAACACTTGAGCATTTTTCTCAAGGAAGACTTCGGACAGATCCTGATAGCTTAGTGGTGTAATCTCATCTGACACCACAGACAGGGTCTTTCCATAAGATGGGAGGTTACATGTGATCTCGCAATAGTGAGAAGGGAAGGTTAGAGTCCGTGTTTTCCAATCTATGGTTGGTTGATGTATGTGTAACCAGGGAAGTCCCAAAATAATGGGAAAATGTGGTGAAGGTAGTACATCAAAAGTGGTGGTCTCCATATGAGACTCGTTAGCAGTGACAAGGAGTGCTTGTGTCTGATTGGTGATTGGACCAGAAGATAACGGAATACCGTTAATGAAACTAACAGAGACAGGTTTAGGTTTTGAAATAATAGGTATTTTATTTAAAGTAACAAAACGTGTATCGATATAGTTCCCACAAGATCCTGTGTCGATCATAGCCTTGGTGGTGATCCTAGTCTGGTCCCACTGCAATGTCAAATGAACAAAGAGGTAGGGATTAGAAAAGGAAGTCGTTAATCCCCCTAGTAAGACATGTGAACACTCACCCTCTTTTTTGCGGACAAGGGGACAGACGCTTATCAAATGATCCGGGGATGCGCAGTACATGCAGATATTTCTGGATCTTCTCCTGGCTCGTTCAGTGGTCGATAAAGGTGGGCGTATGGTTCCTACCTCCATAGGAGTAGGGTCAACGGCCGAAATCCGAGAAGGACTGGACAATGGCATTCCCATTTTCTCAGCCTTTCTTTCTCGCAGTCGCCTGTCAATGTTGATACTAAGTTGTATTAAGGCATCTAAAGTGCCAGGTAAATCCGCTCGGGCGAGCTCGTCTTTAACGGCTTCTGACAACCCGAGCCTGAGCTGAGTTCGCAGAGATGTATCATTCCACCCTGAATCAAGGGTCCATCTTTTGAACTCTGCTACAAAGTCTTCAACAGGTGTCCTTCCTTGTTTTAAAGCCCTCAATTGGATATCAGCAGTACTCTGCCTATTGGGGTCTTCATATAAGCTAGCGAGTTCCGCTAGAAATAAGGGATAGGAGTTGAGAAGAGGATCATCTTTCTCAAAGAGAGAGTCTGCCCAGGCCCGTGGATCACCCGTTAAATATGAGATAGTGGTACAGACTTTAATTTGATCAGTAGGGTAAGTACGAGGTTTTAGCAAAAAAAGCAATTGACATGCGTTTTTGAATTCACAAAATTTTTTCCGATCACCTGTAAACACTTGAGGAGGGTTTATTTTAAGTTCAGGGGGCTGAGCACCAGTAAGCTGTGAAAGACGGGTTATCTGCTGTCTCAGAGTCTGATTTTCATCTTTTATTTCAGTAAGAGCAAGTATTAATGCATTTACTTTTTGTGTTAATTGTATCACTTGAGTGGGTAATTCTGCTGAATCCATTTTTTGGGTTCGTTCAATCTGTAACGCTCCTGCGTTTTTATAGTAAGCTGGATTTGCAGCTGCAGAATCTCCACTCAGTAGTCATGTAGAGATGTGTTGAATTACCAGATCCAACTCTCCAGACTCATCACTGTGGACCCGTCTGCTTCAGCATACAGATATACACACACTCAATAAGATGTTCCTGGAGTGATAGGATGTATATGACAGTATAGAGGTGATGTGCTGAAGGGACAGGGGTGAGCAGTGATAGCAATGATAAGCACTTGATAGTAATGTTCAGGAGAGTAGTAGACGGTAATAGGTAAGATGCAGATAGGTTAGTAATCATGTATGGTAATAGGTGGTAAGGACAGCAGATGATATACAGGAGAGACTAACCCAGTGCAAGGATAGATGGTAGTAGACTCAAGAGCTAGCAATCTATGTAACAGTGCAGATGATAGAATTAGTAATGCATAGATAGTAACAGTCCTTAATGTGCAGAAGTAGATAGTGTAAGTTTGTTATGGAGGAATCCCCTGTGGGGTACTTATCACTAGTAAGGTTAGTAAGTAGAGGGGTCCGGTAGTGAGGGAGTGATCCGGTAGCGAGATACGGGATCGGTATCGAGGTTCCGGTCTGTTCCAGGTAAAGAGAATAGCTGGAGGCTCCGGCAGCATAAGACAAGGCTTGTAAGCATGCGGTTTGAACGAACAACCTGAGAGAGAAAGCCGTTGATTGAAATAGCCGCTCAGAGCGGCGCTCAGTGATGATGTCATACGGCTTAAAGGTATATGCGTTCCACCTAACTAAAAAGGTGGGACGCAATATGAAAAGGAAAATGGGCAATAAGGGTACCAAAGGTACCAGAATCTTACAAGGACACAGAGGGCACAGACCTCCTGAAGTATGTAAACCATTTATTGTACAATTAAAACAATCTAAATTCACAAAAAAGAGAGAGAGAAACCCAACATGCAAACGTATGAGCTGTTTGAGTTATCCACGCTAGACAGACATACTATAAAGCCACCTATGACCACAAGGTGATAAGACACAGTATAGCTGACAGGTTTCAGGGGCCCTGCCCCCTTTCTTTAGAGCCTCTAGTTTACTCTGATATACTCACTTATTTATTCACAATTGTATACTAGAATAGACTGTTTTTATATATTCCAATTTTTTTATATGTTCCAATAAATGGTTTACATACTTTACAAGGTCAGTGTTTGCTGTGTCCTTTGTTTATTTGCACTTGCAGATTTCCCTGTCTGTACATGAGGTGTCGGCCAAAGAGTATGTTGGAAATAGTAGAACATTGATCCATGATGACTGAAGTTGTTTATCACATCTCATCAGATGCCAGAAACGCTGTAGGGTTTTTGTATTTGTAACATTTGTTGTTGTTTTTTTTTAAATGGGAAAGTTTATTGGGAAATAGCTTCAGTTTACATAAGTGCAGCTTACATCATCAGTAATCAGGGATAGCTAAAGGAAGAAAAATATCTTCCAATATAGATTTGTGCATATACAGCACTGAAAGAATGAGAGGAGTTATGCAGAGTAAATATCAAGGCAGAATATAAGGTTACTCAAAAAGTGTCAACAGGGTAGTCATCAGATATTTTGGGGCCCCTTACTCAGCTATAGACCTAGCCCCCCCCCCCCCCCCCTGGGCTTGACCACCAACATTTCGAAGGACCTGCCAACTGGCTGTACCACCAAATTCGCCCCCTGGCCATCCCACCACTTTTATCTCTCTATATAGTTTTACTGCATTAGAGGGGGCATATCAAGAGCAACTGATGAATGTTTCTTTTTTTTTGTTGCCATGAAGGGTCCACCTAACCCTCAGCCAGAGCTCTTCCCTCTGAGCCTAGTGGCTGAACTCCAGGGTCCAGTTGCAAGTGTAACCTTTGCAACCCTGGTAGTTCTGCCACTGGTGTCAGTAGTTTTTTATGTTTTATTAATTTTTACCATTTCCCTTTTCTTTTTTTTTTTAGATTTTTTTTTTTTTTTTTTAGGAGCCCCATTCGGGGGCTTTGGTGAGACATCAGGGGTCTAAACAGACCTCTGATGTTTCACCCTTGGGACAGAGAAAGGAGATTGAGGACACAGTCCTCATTCTCCATTTCTACAACTTCAGCAGTACAGAATGAATGGACAGGAATAGCGCTGTCCCATTCATTCACAAACTGAAGCAGTACGGAACACTGCCTCTATTCATTAAGACAAGGAAGGGGCTGGTAAATTACATATTTACTGGTCCCTTCCCTGCTCTCCATTTTGACACATCCCCCGCAGCAGCCGGGCAGGAGAGGGGTGGGGGGCACTGTACTACTCCCGTAGAAGCCACTAATATTTACCCTTGTCTCAACTTTTCAGCCAAACACACAGTATTACAGTATTTCCCACAGCCAGGTACACAACTTATGCTCATTTCTTCAATAATCAGTCTAGGGGTTTCTGTTGTTTTTGGTATTTTATTGTAGAACTTGGATAGGGAGGGGAATATAGTGGGATATTCCAAATTCAACTAGTTACAATGAGGATAGCTTCTTCAACTGAATTGTGGATTTCCTGCTTAATGCATTGTTCACTCTTGAGAAGTCCTCCAAGGGATAATGGACTGTTGCTCTTCAGGTAACTAGCCAGTATTCTTCTGCTGAACCCAGTTGCTGACTTTCCTAGCACAGAGGGGGGTAGGCAAAGAACCAGGCACCAAGATCTTTACAGTCTGTACTCACAAGGCCTCTGGTAGCCTCCTTCTAATCTTCCAGCAGCACTCTCCAGCACTACCAGACAGATCTTTACACGGACAGCTCCCCCTCAGTCAGCTCTTCGGAACACTTGGGCCAGCGCTCCAACTTCCAGGCCTTCCACCTGAGGCCACATGGCAGCAGGTGCTGATGAGGACACAGTGCCCCATCCTCAGTTGAACTTACCTGTCCAGGCAAAGACCCCTTCCTGTGTGTTCCACCAAATATAAATACCCTTCCCAGCATGCATAGGGGCCCCTATGTTTGTAATTGGCTGAAATGGCATCCGTATTCATGCTGCTGATCTGCATGAGTCACTCCTATTCATCCAGCAACTTCCAAAGTTGCCTGGCTACAGAGGAGTCAATACAGAAACAGCAACACCTGTGAAACACACAGAATTCCCTAGCTAATAATGTCGATTTCCTGTTAAGCAGAAAAGCTGCTATGTTTTACCTCACAGTCTCCTGTTAAGCAGGAGACCACACTATACTAAACTATGTACATCCTACCACCCTACCTGGGAGGGTGCTACATATATAACCATTCATTACAAACTTCATACTCTTATTTCCATCTAGTTGGCTATCACCGCTGCAATGTATGTAAACCACCGCTTCTATCGAGTAGGTCTTACAAACCGACACCATGATAAAGTTGTGCGACTTTTCTATACTGTTGGAAGGCTTTGCTGTATCAAACGGCATAATATGCAATGGCTCGTTTGTGGTCCAGAAAGCTCTAAAGGGCTCAGGTGCATAGGTGTTTGTATGCACAGCTGGAATGCAGAATCCCTTTATTTCAGTGATGCCGTGTGGATGACCGTTCTGAGGCCGTTTGACCTTCTTTGTGTTGTTTAGATGCACCAGGTCCTCTTGAGATGTGTTTGCATTGCAGCAAACAAAGAAGAAATGCAGCTTTTGAGTATGCATGTGTTTGAGCAGTATTCAAATAAGTAAATACAAAAGGCAGTCTGTCTATGTAAAGGAGGACATGATAAGCAGGGCTGGCTCTACCATGGGTCCCACTGAGTCCATTGGACCCAGGCAGAACTTTGAGAGGGGCAGCAAATTGATGCCCAAGATTTTTTTCCAGCAGTTTTGTGTGTCATCAGTTTGAAGGGCGTTACGGGTGGCATGTCCCTATTCCATACTAACGCCCATAGTGCAAACTGATGAGTTAGAGGAGGCAGAGGTTCTCCTCCGGGGAACCTTCCTTATGTGATTGTGGTGTGCGCAATGACGTCAGACATTCAGAGAAACAAAATAATACTGGAGTTTGTGGTTTGGAATTGAACATAATAGTATGCATTATAATTGTGCATGTAGACAAGGTGCTGTTGCATATAAATCTGACTTCCTGATACATTTAATTTTAGTTCTTATTATCATGATATTAAATAAAATTGTGCAAGCCTTTTAGTGGGCGTGATTTTTTTTTTGGGGAGGGGGGGGCAGCATTTAATTTTTGGACCCAGGCAGCACAATTTCTTGGGCCAGCCCTGATCCTATTGGGGTACACACTATATGAAAATCGAAAGAAAATTGTTTGTTTTTTCCCGTACGAGAAAAATGTTGGAGTTTGTCCCTTCGAGAATTTTCATAAGAAAATTCTGAATCGTCTGCAGAAAGTTCTGTACACACTATACGAAAATCGTATGAAAATTCTTTGGATGAAAATATTCACCCGATTTTCTTATAGTGTGTACGAGCCTTAAGGAGGACATCCTAAGGAGGACATCCTAAGGAGGACATCCTAAGGAGAACATCCTAAGGAGGACATCCTAAGGAGGACATCCTAAGGAGGACATCCTAAGGAGGACATCTTAAGGAGAACATCCTAAGGAGAACATCCTAAGGAGGACATCCTAAGAAGAACATCCTAAGGAGGACATCCTAAGGAGGACATCCTAAGAAGAACATCCTAAGGAGGACATCCTAAGGAGGACATCCTAAGGAGAACATCCTAAGGAGAACATCCTAAGGAGGACATCCTAAGGAGAACATCCTAAGGAGGACATCCTAAGGAGGACATCCTAAGGAGGACATCCTAAGAAGAACATCCTAAGGAGGACATCCTAAGGAGGACATCCTAAGAAGAACATCCTAAGGAGGACATCCTAAGGAGGACATCCTAAGGAGAACATCCTAAGGAGAACATCCTAAGGAGGACATCCTAAGGAGGACATCCTAAGAACAACATCCTAAGGAGGACATCCTAAGGAGAGCATCCTAAGGAGAACATTCTAAGAAGAACATCCTAAGGAGGACATCCTAAGGAGGACATCCTAAGGAGAGCATCCTAAGGAGAACATTCTAAGGAGGACATCCTCAAACAACCAGACTCTAGATAAATAGTTTTTCATGTTACATATCATTGGAGGTTTTGTCTGGAGTCCCCCCTTATCTGTAACATTACTCATCCTGGCAATTAGTGATTTTATTATCCTCTTTCTGTGTGCAATGTACCTATATCTGAAAAACTGGCAACATAACGGTTTTCATGCAGTTTCCCCTTGCTGGTATCTTAGCAGCCGTGATATTGTAAATCACTGTGCTGAATGCAATCAGTTATCTTTATAAACATGCCGAAGTGAATGGCTGTGAGTGGAGATACATACTTGGATCGGGATGCCTGCAGCACAGAGGAAGTTTGGACAGATGTCAATTTCTGTAAACATTTTTCAATTGTGCTTTTTTGAGCCTAAGGCGGTTCCATGTCTTAAGCAACAGGCTGTGTTCTCTCCGTCCTGAATATGTTTAAATGAATCTTTTGTTTACTTCAGACTCCCACAGATAATTTAATTATAATGTGTTAAAGCTGAAATCTAGGCAGATTTAAAAGACACGTTAATACAAATTTGTAATCATTATTACATCATTAAAGTTTCACTAAACATTCCTTTTTCCTACACATAGTTAATCCAGCTCACTGTAAATACAAAACTTTCTGGTTGGTATATTGTCAAAAAACATTTGCAAAACCGGCCAAACCTTTTTTTTAAGCATCTAACCGTTCTCCACACATCCCCCCAAATGGACTGTTTATCTCCTTAACTTTTCATAAGAAGCATTTCATGTATCTTGAGCCTCAAAGTACAATGCTCAGAAATTCATTGTGCCTTCTGTCTCCACTGCCCATGCGCCATTTAGCGAATTATATTTCTATGCATATGTGTCGGTGTTGGATGCAGAAGCAAACAGGAGAGGGTGGCTATGTTTACAGTTACAGTGGAAACATGTAGAATGAATGTAGCCACCTTCATGAACGACATGTGGGCTTAACCACTTTAACACCGGAGGATTTTGCTGTGTTACGTCTGGGCCACTTTTTGCGATTCGGCACTGTGCAACTTTAACTGACAATTGCGTGGTCATGCAATCCCGTACCCAAACGAAATTGATGTCCTTTTTTTTCCCACAAATAGAGCTTTCTTTTGGCGGTATTTGATCACCTGTGCGATTTTTACTTTTTGCGCTATAAACAAAAAAATAGCAACAATTTTGAAAAAATAACAATATTTTTCACATTTTTTATATGACATTCCCCCCCCCCCAAAAAAATGTAAAAATCTAAATGTTTTATCATTTTAGGCCAACTTGTTTTCTACTACATATTTTTGGTTAAAAAAATCGCAATAAGCATATTTTGATTGGTTTGCGCAAAAGTTATTGCGTTTACTAACTACGGGAAAGATTTCTGTCGTTTTTGGTGTTTTTTTTTTTTAACGAGTAATGACGGCGATCTGCGATTTTTTTTGCGGGACTGCGACATTGCGGCGGACAGATCGGACCCTTGACTGACATTTTTGACACTTTTGGGGGTACCAGTGACATTACTACAGTAATCAGTGCTATAAATATGCACTGTTACTGTAAAAATGACACTGGCAGGGAAGGGGTTAATTTTATTGGAGCGGGAGGGATTAATGTATGCCTGGTGCTTACTGACATGTGTGGGGGGAAGTGACTGAGTGACACAGGGACAGATCGCAGGTTCAGCTATGCTGAACCCTGCAATCTGACCCTGCCTGTCACTTAGGATCGCCGCCGCTCCTCCCCTGGCCCGACTCCCGCTGTGACTGAATACAGCGGGAGCAAGCCTGCGGCAGCACATGCGCGCCACCGAGAGAGGGCAATGTCAGACGTTATCGAACCACTTTGCCGCAGTGGAGCTCTAGTGAGCAGCGGTAAAGTGGTTAAAGAAATTTGGAAATATTTTCCAGGAGGTGCTCACCATGACTGCCATTACAAGGGAGAAAGTTGACCAGCATTTACAGTAGTGATCGACCGATTATCGGCAAAGCCGATATATCGAGGCCCGATCTGCACTTTCCCTGATATATCGGAATCGGCCGCCAAGGTGATCGATATTGCCAATATTTCGGTAAAGTGCTTGTACCGGAGTGATGCCTGCAGCTAGAGGCATCACCCCCGGTACCGGCATCCATAGCCGAAGGTCGGCTGTCTTGTAATGACAACCGATGCGGCTGAGAAGCCGCTCGGCTGTCATTACAAGGAGCAGGAGGGGCCCCCCCCCCGCCATCTTCCGCGGCTTGTCTGGGTCTCCCATCCCACGGGGAGACCCGGGCAACAAGCCTGCACGGCCGCCGAACTATATATAGGATCACAGGTCTCTATGATCATATCAAAAGCCCATCCCCCCACAGTTAGAAACACTCCCCTAGGCTTACTTTAAACCCCTTGATCACCCCCAATGTTAACCCCTTCCCTGCCAATGTCATTATTACAGTAACAGTGCATATTTTTAGCACTGATTACTGTAATAATGTCAGTGGTCCCCCCAAAAGTGTCAAAAATGTCAGTTAGGGGTCCGGTCTGTCTGCCGCAATGTCTCAGTCCCGATAAAAATCGCAGATCGCCACCATTACTAGTAAAAAAAACAAAACAATAAAAATGACATAAATCTTTCCTGTAGTTAGTAGACACGATTTTTTGGGAATGTTATATAGCAGAATGTGAAAAATGTTTTTTTTTTTCAGATTTGTCGCTCTTTTTTTGTTTATAGCGCAAAAAATAAAAATGCCAGAGGTGATCAAATACCACCAAAAGAAAGCTCTATTTGTGGGAAAAAAAGGACATCAATTTTGTTTAGGTACAGCATCGCACGACAGCGCAATTATCCGTTAAAGTAACGCAGTGCCGAATTGCAAAAAATGGCCTGGTCATTAAGGGGGAAAATCTTCCGGTCCAGAAGTGGTTAAAATGCATTTGGCCTGGTATCAGCCTCTTGTAGTCTTTATGCAGCAGGCTGGAGTGGAAGAGGAAGCAGCAGCACAAGCAGCCTCAATCTCATGTGCTGAAAAAAAGGAAGCTGATAGGAGGAGAAAGCACAGGGACAGAGAGATGAACTCTTTACTGTTTTGCTTCTTCTTTCACTGTGCAGAAACAGGCTGGGGCAGGTCCAGGATGATCTGGATTTAGAGAAAGTGGGATCAATGATGCTGAAGAAGAAGAAGACACCTAACAGCCAGAAAAAGTACCATGGAGAAAAACTCTGGATATACTATATATACAGTATAAACCTATATATATATATATATATATATACAGTATCTCACAAAAGTGAGTAACCCCCCCACACACACACACACACACACACACACACACATTTTTGTAAATATTTTATTATATCTTTTTATGTGACATCACTGAAGAAATGACACTTTTCTACAATGTAAAGTAGTGAGTGTACAGCTTGTATAACAGTGTAATTTTGCTGTACCCTCAAAATAACTCAACACACAGCCATTAATGTGAGTGCACTCCTAAGTGAAAATGTCCAAATTGGGCCCAATTAGCCATTTTTCCTCCCCGATGTCATGTGACTCGTTAGTGTTACAAGGTCTCAGGTATGAATGGGGAGCAGGTGTGTTAAATTTGGTGTTATCGCTCTCACTCTCTCATACTGGTCACTGGAAGTTCAACATGGCACCTCATGGCAAAGAACTCTGAGGATCTGAAAACAAGAATTGTTGCTCTACATAAAGATGGCCTAGGCTATACGAAGATTGCCAAGACCCTGATACTGAGTTGCAGCACGGTGGCCAAGACCATACAGCAGTTTAACAGGACAGGTTCCACTCAGAACAGGCCTTGCAATGGTTGACCAAAGAAGCTGAGTGCTCAGCGTGCTCAGCGTCATATCCAGAGGCTGTCTTTGGTAAATAAATGTAAAGGTGCTGCCAGCATTGCTGCAGAGGTTGAAGGGGTGGGGGAGAGGGGTCAGCCTGTCAGTGCTCAGACCATATGCTGCATACTGCATCATAGGGGTCTGCATGGCTTCTGTTGTCCCAGAAGGAAGGCTCTTCTAAAGATGATGCACAAGAAAGCCCGCAAACAGTTTGCTGAAGACAAGCAGACTAAGGACATGGATTACTGGAACCATGTTCTGATGAGACCAAGATAAACATATTTTGTTCAGATGGTGTCAAGCGTGTGTAGCAGCAACCAGGTGAGGAGTAAAAAGACAAGTGTGTCTTGCCTACAGTCAAACATGGTGGTGGGAGTGTCATGGTCTGGGGCTGCATGATTGCTGCCGACACTGGAGTGCTACAGTTCATTGAAGAAACCGTGTATGCCAACATGTACTGTGACATACTAAAGCAGAGCATGATCCCCTCCCTTCAGAGACTGGGCCGCAGGGCAGTATTGCAATATGATAACCCAAAACACACCTCAGAGACAACCACTGCCTTGCTAAAGAAGCTGAGGGTAAAGGTGATGGACTGTCCAAGCATGTCTCAAGACCTAAACCCTATTGAGCATCTGTGGGGCATCCTCAAACAGAAGGTGGACGTGATCTCTGTGACCAATCACAGCATCACAGAATGTAAACAAAGACTGCAAGAAAGCCTCCTGAACACCAGCTAGCACTAGTTCAATCCAGTACAGTGCCAACAGTATAAAAACCCACCTTCCTAGTTGGATGGATCAAAGCTAGGAAGGTGGGTTTTTATACTGTTGGCACTGTACTGGATTGAACTAGTGCTAGCTGGTGTTCAGGAGGCTTTCTTTCCTACATCACACCAATCAGGCTGATCATTGTGGGAGAGCAAGCAGTGCTTCCTGATCACTATCCAGTATGCAACTCATAACTGCTAACTGCAGTCTTTGTTTACATTCTGTGATGGTGTGATTGGTCACAGAGATCACGTCCACCTTCTGTTTGAGGATGCCCCACAGATGCTCAATAGGGTTTAGGTCTTGTTGATCCCTCTGTATATATAGCCTGTAAATTTAATGTACCTGGTGCATCATTACCAAGTTACATGTGTTTAACCCCTTCCCCCCAAATATCAGCATGTTTCTTGACTTCCAAAAATTGTGGCAAAGAAATAAGGTTATATTGTTGTGTTTATTTTCCATAAAGGGGTCATTTTGGGGATTTTCATATTGTCCTGGCAATTTTATATGACGTGTTGTAAAACATAAAGTGGATTAAAATGTGTTCACTTTTTTTTCCTTTATATAGTAAAAAATAAAAATCTCAGTGGTTGTTAAATACCACCAAAAAAAGCTCTATCTATTTAAAAAATATACTGAATATAAAGTTAGTTTGGAAATATTGTTACATGATGGAGTACTGTTATATCACAGCACTGAAAAATAGCTGAAAGCTGAAAAAAAATCTACACATTCCCTTCAAACTGCACCTGTACCCAAACTATGGACATGTATTTACATATTCTTACTATGCAGTTAAAGGGCTATAAAGCAATTTCCGGCTGTAGCTGCTTTTAACAGATAGGTATTCATTCTCAAGCATCTTTAAATATCACAACAAAGATTCTAAAGCTAAATGGGAGTCTTCCTATAACAGCCTAGAAACATCTGCTATTTGTTTATTATAGCAGACTGGCAACCGGTCAAGATTCTGTTCTCATAGAACTAATTTCTCCACAATGCTTATAGATACAAGGATGAATAATGACTTGTTTAAAGCTAAATCCCAGCTTTTGATACACTTTGCATAGTATGTTTGGGCCACCTTCGCCCAAATGAACTATATCCCTCACTAACATGTGAAGCCGCTGGATGTGCGGTATAAACTGTATTATGTAGCTGGGGCTACGTACAGCATACCGCACTGTGTTAAGGGTTCGAGCTAAGACTTCCTGTCTCATACCTACTGTAGGACATTGTATAGTCTATCTGATCAGGGCTCAGCCATTCAGAGAAAGCAATGTATTCTAGCAAGGAATAGCTTTCTCTGATTGGCTGAGTCAGAGAGGCGGGCTGATGATGTCGCAACCTTTGACTCTGCTAATCAGAGGAAGCTTTTGGGCCAAGGTGGCCCAAACAAACTATGTAAAGTGTATCAGCCTTAACTGTTTTACTGTTTTTTCAGAATATGAAAAATTTTAGTGTGTATCTGAGCCCAGTTTCACGTTAAACCACACTAATAAATTAGTCTTATTTTAAAAAATAATATAAATCTTTTAATGAGATATTATTTCTGTAAAATTATGACAAGCAAATATAAACAATATGATAGTTTAAATTATAATCCTAAAAGTCTTCCGATAACTTCTAACTTCCATTATTTTACATGTTACAGCATTTTATTGTCTGATATTATTGTTATTATCTGTTCATTCATTTGAAGGTTGCCTTTTAAATTTGTTACGTCTTACATGAACACAATACGTTTATTTATTGGCACAAGTAGTTCTAATTACCTTCTTGATTTACAGGTCTATGAATCACTCTGTTCTTGTCACATCAATTTCTTCATCTCATAAATTCTACCAACTTCCCTGCTCTGTCAGAGAATCTGTCATCACTCTATAAACAAGTAGCTGATTGTCTTTGATATAAATAGACAAATTAACTGGCTGCCAAGCTGAAGTGGTCTCATTTATTTTCTTTATGGATTACTCCTGGCTTTTATTTATTGTCCAGATGACTATAACGCTTATCCCATGTTTTTTTGAAATCGAGAAGAAAGACGTTTATTGATGACTGTTAGGTCAGTCATGACAATTCAATATAATGTTCTAATTTTCTTCATATAATCGTAAAACAGGGCTTATCAAATAAATAATTACAAAGACACCTTGGAATGCCTACATTGAGTTTGTTTAACACACTAGATTAGTAGTTATTATAACATTTAAAGCTGAACACTGGGTAGATATAATAAATGGAGTTCTGTATTCATTAATACATCATGGAATGTATTTGTTTTAAATGCAAGCAGTATAAGTACCTGAATTTGAATTGGCATTAGCCTCTTGCAGTCTCGGTACATCGTAGAGGAAGAAGCAGCACAAAGAGCTAAATATTTCACGTTCAGACAAGGAACATGCTGATAAGAAGAGAAAGCAGGTTAATAGTTAGATAGCTCATCACTTTGCTTCTTACCATCCACCAGTGCAGTCACAGGCTGGGAGTGGGTCCACAACAGCCTGAGATCCCATGCAATGGTGGTAAATGATGTTGGCCATCTGGATGAATGAGGACATTTTTATGGCAGAAAAGAAGTACTATATATATAGCACACCCCTGACCTCCAGAAAGCATTGTGATACTATGAGGTTGGGTTGACATTTCTTCTCAGGGTGCAGATCATTTAGGCAACAGTGGGAAGTGAACAGATGGGCACCAGTCACTTTTTAGGTGAAACAAAAAGTACTTTATTGCTTATAGTCCATGGTTGAGAGGGTCTAGGGTTTCAGATGCCCAAAATTAAAGCAGAACTTTGTCATTTCACATTCCGGCTCAAGGAAAAGCACATTTAATTTGAGACAGATACTCCTGTGTTTAGAACTCTTTAGCAGACATCACCACTAGCAACCACTTTCTTTTAGGAGAGTCGACCAGCACTAACTGGAACTCACGCCTATGCCCATTCTTCTCCCAGAGAATCAACCAGCCCTCTTGGGACCCATCCTGTGGTTCCAAATCCAGATACTTTCAGGTCTAAACTCATGGTACAGTCATATCCAGACCCCCTTTAGGCAGACAAGCCTAAAGAAGCAGTTCCATCACATGCATCCCCCCCCCCCCCAAGATAGAGCCTGGGGGAAAGAGAGCTTCCATTAGCTAACCCCAAATATTCATACCCTTTCCAATAAGACAGCACTGGCACAGGAAACTCCTAATGATTGGCTGGGAAAAGATATGAATATTTAGGCCTACTCTGTGATTTAACACTAGTGCCAGAGGTGACAGGGCCACCATCTGACAGAAGAGATATCTGACAGCCAGACTTAGGGGAAGCTGAACAAGACACAGACTAAAACTGGGCTGACTGGAGCCATGCAGACTAGATTTAGAGACACTCCTTCTTAAGGCAGGGTGGCTACATGTGGAAGACAGCTTTAGACGGAAGGTGGGCATTGCAGAAAAGCTGCAGTTATATTTTATTTTAATTCTTAATGGGGCATTCATTTTCTATTTCTACCTAGAGTTCTGCTTTAAGTGTGAAGTTTAATACTCTGAACTGTACATATTCAAAATCCATTCAAGGTCTCAGCAGACTCTAACCTATCAAAGAATGTAATGCAACTATATCATTTGTTCTGTCTATCAGGTATGTTGATGGAGACATAAAACATTTTTGGGTTGCACACGACCAAAACAATGGGGTAGATTAGAATTTCAGTCACTCCTCCCAAATTATTACAATTAGGTATTGAGGATTTTCTAGTTTGATATACTTTATATGCAGTATATTAGCTTTTTTAGAGTCCTCCAAAAGTATGTAGCTAATCTTGCTGGCATCATTGCTGTAGGAATTATAATCTTGGCATAACATTAATTTTAATGATGTTGATCCTCACTAGCCATGAAAAGCTAAATTCATCCTAAACTGCCTAAAAGTTATCATTGCCTTGTTATCGAAAATAGAGGAAGTTGAGATCAAGCAGCTTAAGAGGGTCTGCAGGAATTGTCATGCCAAGATATGTGATAGCCTCATTGCTCCAAATGAAAGGAATTGAACTTTTTAATCTGGTTGGCTAAAAGTAAATTCAAATTAACATTTAATAGTTTTGACTTAAGTAGGTTAATATAAATCAACTTAAGGTCCCAGGTTTTTTACACCATTTTCACATATCTGGAAGTTGGAGATGAGACATATTAAAAAGCTGTCCTGAAAAAATGGACGTTGTGTTGCTGGAGGCTCTGTATAAAACATTGGCTTGTTTTCGATAATATAATGTCAAACTGTGGTTCCAGATTACAAATTGGGAAAGCATGTGAGGGATACATAAAAGATTATGTGGTTCGCTCTCTGGAGCCATGTAACAAAAGCCTATTCCCTTTTTGGCTACTCCATGCCCTAGCAACCAACCAATTCTTGGTAACATGAGAAATATTGCAGCTCCCACCTTTCATCCATTTCTGCTGCCCGACCTGCCCTCTGTCCTGCTAGCAGGGAGACCCGGGAAAGGGATCTGCAGGGTGGGTAGGCAAGGATAAGAGACAGCCAGGTACAAAAGTGGTGGTCTCGATCGAACTGTCCCATGGTCAGGGTATGGATCGTGGTCTGCAATTTAGTGATACCTAGTCTATGCACTTCAAAGCACATTCCTTGTAGAGAGTGCAGATTTCATTGAAGAAGTTGTGTCCTTTTATGTCTGCCCTAGTAGTAGCTTTCTTTATGTTACACCTACAAAGGCCTACAAAAAATGTAATCTTCAGTTTATTTTTGTTCAATTTTTATTTAGAACAAAATCAAATGATCTACTATTGACCATGAAGAAGTTCTGCAACATGTAGAAAAAACTATTTACAACAAGGTGTGAAGAAGGTCTTATGCTTAAAGTTATACTAAACACACTGTTTAATTTACATTATTCCTTCTCTTTCTGTATCTGGATGATGGCACTGTATTTATTTTAACAAAAAAAACATCTAAGTACCTTTTTCCTAATTGATATACAGCTGTCAGGCGACCAAGCTCTTTCCCAGCCTGTCTGCAGGGAAACATAAGCAGGGTGAGCTTCTAGTCCTATTCTGATGGTCACATATTTAAAATTAAAACAAAAACTGCCTTTGGAATACAGAGTAAAAAAAAATAAAATAATGTCAATACACTGTTGTGTATTCATATTATTTTAAACACAATGTTTAAATTGGCATACCAAAAATATATATGTGAAATCCTATTTTGTGGAAATAACATTGTGTGGCAGATTTCTGACATTCACATTGCCATGCCCCTCCAGCCTGTATCTTAGAATAAGGGGGAGGTGAAGCCTCCATCAATCTATATGTAATATCCCACCCCATACTATTTAGCTGGTTAGTTGGCATGGAGGAGGAGGGGAGAGTGGGCTGCCATTTACTGCTGTGTATACACCCACATGTGAGACTATCAGGAGCTTGTGCTCCAGCATCCTTGCCTCCCATTTTGGGTATCACTCAGAATTTAAATATGAAAGGAGCGCAATATTGCCAGGGATAAAATAGCTTTATTAAAGTATTCCAAATATCTGCTCATATTAAAAATTTTATAAAACCTTGCATAGTAACAGTATAGGAACAGTATCAGTATCGCCTTCCCACCACACGTCCATATAGTGACCCGGAAATTACGTTACCAGCTCCACCCAGTAACTCCGGTATACGGAAGTGCAGTGAGGAGGCGATACTGATACTATTCCTACTCTGTTACTATGCAAAATTTCATTCAATTTTTAATGTGAGCAGATATTTGGATTACTTTAATAAAACTATTTTATCCCTGGCAATATTGTGCTATGAATGTCCTTTTATATTTATATTCTGAGGGATACCTAAAATGGGAGGCAAGGATCCAGCTTAAAACCCACAGAGTGATCGGTGGAAGTGAAGTGTGGATCAAAGTGTTTTTGATTGAAGTGATCAGGATTTAAAGACCCTATTGTCTATTTTAAAGGCGCATTTCAACCTTTTGGTCACTTCATAGGATGAGCGGCTTTTTCACCTGCAGGTGGCGGTTTTAGTTCACTAATTTATCACTATATGAACTTTTCTGATATACTTATACTTATACAACAAGAGTGTTAGACTGAGTATTTATATATTTAAATTGCACTCTATTCTGGATTTTTTTTAGCACATTTTGATGTTTTATGGGTGGTTTACACCCTTATAACTGGATACTTCTTTACGTTATTTATAATTTATGCACAATTCATTGTTATATTCTGTATGTTATATGTTTCCTTTAGAATAAGCGCACCATTTTTTTCACATTACTGCTTGTTTTTTAGTGCTTGTTTTTAGAGTTCCCTTGTAAATGGTTGCAGCTGTTCATCTTGAAAAAAGGTGACAATAATTGTCACCATATCACAAACATTTTGATTTTTGGTCTTGGTTTTTCTGTGTTTAATCAATTTGTTATTTATATTCTCGTCACTTTTTTCATCTTTAAGTACATAAATACTTTCTATTTAAGTACATAGCAGTACCTTACACATAAACGTAACATTTAAATATTTCATAGTGATCCACCCATAGTTCCATAGGTAATAAGCAGAGTATTCCACTATGAAACGCTTTTGAAACTATTTAGAACTATTCCTTCACAGTTACAGATGTAGCACCCTCCTAGGTAGGTGCTGGGAAAAAGAATAGCTGGCTCTGCCTGCTTCACAGGGGAGCCTGATCTGTTGTTATGCCTGTTGCATGTGCCCAGTGGGTGATTCATCTGGGCTGAGGGAGTGTCCCCACTGTATCCAATAGGGGAGCCGGTTGGACAGTGGAGGAAACCTAGCCAGTGACACACAGGCTTTTGTGGCTGTCCCCGTAAGTTGGCACAAGAGTGGTGCATCATGGTGACATAAAAGCCAGGGGCAAATTTGACAGCGTGTCTTTGGGTGGAAAGTCAGGTCCCAGGAGGAGGTTGATGGCTGTCTCTCCTCTTGTCTGCATGGTAGGTGGTCACAGGAAGTTGGCCTGGTGAGATAGAGTGTGGTGCTGAGCCAAGAGGTCCAGGAAGCTGACAAGTGGAGTTGGAAGCAGTGGGGCCCCTGCGCCCATAGGGGGCGCAGGGGCGCCGCCCCTCCCCCCAAAAAAAAGAAAAAGAAAAAAAAAAGATTAAAAAAAAAAAAAAAATAATTTTTGCCCACAAGGGGCGCCCGCCTCATTGGTGCCTATGGGGGGTGGGGTTTTCCACCCGCAGAGGCGCCGAGAGGCGGCCTTCTGGGGCGTAACTGTAGCACAGAGCACTGCACTACACCCACCCCCCTTTTTTGATGTCTTGGATCATGATTGGTCCAGACTCCAGCCTGGACCAATCATGATTAAGGACATCCATGCTGACCTCGTTGCGGGCGGTGCCGGTGCGTGCATCAGTCACTCACCGTCACCGCCCGGTCAGCTTCCCGCCGCCGAAGAGGAGTCCAGTCCTGAGAAGAAGCCGGCGCCGGTCACCCACCGCAGAAGAGGCCGAGAGGGAGAAGAGCCGCTCACCTTCCCGCCGCCGAACGAAGAAGAGGAGAGGGAGAAGCCGCCGTGACTCACAGGTAAGTGCACTCTCAGTCGGGCACGCACGCATAGCTCTGCATTGGGGTACATTACTGGTGGTCACTGGAGGCACGCACGCATAGCTCTGCATTGGGGTACATTACTGGTGGTCACTGAAGGCACGCACGCACACACGCATAGCTCTGCATTGGGGTACATTACTGGTGGTCACTGGAGGCACGCACGCATGCATAGCTCTGCATTGGGGTACATTACTGGTGGTCACTGGAGGCACGCACGCACACATAGCTCTGCATTGGGGTATATTACTGGTGGTCACTGGAGGCACGCACGCACGCACGCATAGCTCTGCATTGGGGTACATTACTGGTGGTCACTGGAGGCACGCACGCATAGCTCTGCATTGGGGTACATTACTGGTGGTCACTGGAGGCACGCACGCACGCATAGCTCTGCATTGGGGTACATTACTGGTGGTCACTGGAGGCACGCACGCACGCATAGCTCTGCATTGGGGTACATTACTGGTGGTCACTGGAGGCACGCACGCACGCACGCATAGCTCTGCATTGGGGTACATTACTGGTGGTCACTGGAGGCACGCACGCATAGCTCTGCATTGGGGTACATTACTGGTGGTCACTGGAGGCACGCACGTACGCACGCATAGCTCTGCATTGGGGTACATTACTGGTGGTCACTGGAGGCACGCACGCATAGCTCTGCATTGGGGTACATTACTGGTGGTCACTGGAGGCACGCACGCACGCATAGCTCTGCATTGGGGTACATTACTGGTGGTCACTGGAGGCACGCACGCATAGCTCTGCATTGGGGTACATTACTGGTGGTCACTGGAGGCACGCACGCACGCATAGCTCTGCATTGGGGTACATTACTGGTGGTCACTGGAGGCACGCACGCACGCACGCATAGCTCTGCATTGGGGTACATTACTGGTGGTCACTGGAGGCACGCACGCATAGCTCTGCATTGGGGTACATTACTGGTGGTCACTGGAGGCACGCACGTACGCACGCATAGCTCTGCATTGGGGTACATTACTGGTGGTCACTGGAGGCACGCACGCATAGCTCTGCATTGGGGTACATTACTGGTGGTCACTGGAGGCACGCACGCATGCATAGCTCTGCATTGGGGTACATTACTGGTGGTCACTGGAGGCACGCACGCACGCATAGCTCTGCATTGGGGTACATTACTGGTGGTCACTGGAGGCACGCACGCACGCATAGCTCTGCATTGGGGTACATTACTGGTGGTCACTGGAGGCACGCACGCACGCATAGCTCTGCATTGGGGTACATTACTGGTGGTCACTGGAGGCACGCACGCATAGCTCTGCATTGGGGTACATTACTGGTGGTTACTGGAGGCACGCACGCATAGCTCTGCATTGGGGTACATTACTGGTGGTCACTGGAGGCACGCATAGCTCTGCATTGGGGTACATTACTGGTGGTCCCTGGAGGCACGCACGCATAGCTCTGCATTGGGGTACATTACTGGTGGTCACTGGAGACACGCACACACGCATAGCTCTGCATTGGGGTACATTACTGGTGGTCACTGGAGGCACGCATGCATAGCTCTGCATTGGTGTACATTACTGGTGGTCACTGAAGGCACGCACGCACGCACGCACGCATAGCTCTGCATTGGGGTACATTACTGGTGGTCACTGGAGGCACGCACGCACGCATAGCTCTGCATTGGGGTACATTACTGGTGGTCACTGGAGGCGCGCATAGCTCTGCATTGGGGTACATTACTGGTGGTCACTGGAGGCACGCACGCACGCACGCATAGCTCTGCATTGGGGTACATTACTGGTGGTCACTGGAGGCACGCACGCATAGCTCTGCATTGGGGTACATTACTGGTGGTCACTGGAGGCACGCACGCACGCATAGCTCTGCATTGGGGTACATTATTGGTGGTCACTGGAGGCACGCACGCAAGCATAGCTCTGCATTAGGGTACATTACTGGTGGTCACTGGAGGCACGCACGCATAGCTCTGCATTGGGGTACATTACTGGTGGTCACTGGAGGCACGCACGCATAGCTCTGCATTGGGGTACATTACTGGTGGTCACTGGAGGCACGCACGCACGCATAGCTCTGCATTGGGGTACATTACTGGTGGTCACTGGAGGCACGCACGCATAGCTCTGCATTGGGGTACATTACTGGTGGTCACTGGAGGCACGCACGCACGCATAGCTCTGCATTGGGGTACATTACTGGTGGTCACTGGAGGCACGCACGCACGCATAGCTCTGCATTGGGGTACATTACTGGTGGTCACTGGAGGCACGCACGCATAGCTCTGCATTGGGGTACATTACTGGTGGTCACTGGAGGCACGCACGCATAGCTCTGCATTGGGGTACATTACTGGTGGTCACTGGAGGCACGCACGCATAGCTCTGCATTGGGGTACATTACTGGTGGTCACTGGAGGCACGCACGCATAGCTCTGCATTGGGGTACATGTATACTGGTGGTCACTGGAGGCACGCACGCATAGCTCTGCATTGGGGTACATGTATACTGGTGGTCACTGGAGGCACGCACGCACGCATAGCTCTGCATTGGGGTACATGTATACTGGTGGTCACTGGAGGCACGCACGCATAGCTCTGCATTGGGGTACATGTATACTGGTGGTCACTGGAGGCACGCACGCAAAGCTCTGCATTGGGGGACATGTATACTGGTGGTCACTGGAGGCACGCACGCATAGCTCTGCATTGGGGACATGTATACTGGTCACTGCATTGGAGACATGTATGCTGGTCACTACATTGAAAGGGGGCATTTATACTGGTCACTATATTGAAGGTGGCATGTACTGTGGGGTTTGTGCTAGAGGGCCTGTACTGTGGGGTTTGTGCTAGAGGGCCTGTACTGTGGGGTTTGTGCTAGAGGGCCTGTACTGTGGGATTAGTGCTAGGGGGCCTGTACTGTGGGGTTTGTGCTAGAGGGCCTGTACTGTGGGGTTTGTGCTAGAGGGCCTGTACTGTGGGATTAGTGCTAGGGGGCCTGTACTGTGGGGTTTGTGCTAGGGGGCCTGTACTGTGGGGTTTGTGCTAGAGGGCCTGTACTGTGGGGTTTGTGCTAGAGGGCCTGTACTGTGGGGTTTGTGCTAGAGGGCTTGTACTGTGGGGTTTGTGCTAGAGGGCCTGTACTGTGGGGTTTGTGCTTGAGTTGTTTGTGCTTGAGGGGTTTGTGCTTGAGTTGTTTGTGCTTGAGGGGTTTGTACTGTGGGGTTTGTGCTAGAGGGCCTGTACTGTGGGGTTTGTGCTAGAGGGCCTGTACTGTGGGGTTTGTGCTTGAGTTGTTTGTGCTTGAGGGGTTTGTACTGTGGGGTTTGTGCCACTCTCAGTCCATGTATCCCATAATAGGATGTCTCTCACAGTATATCCCATAATAGGGCCCCTGTTCCCTATTATGGGATATACTAGCACTGATGGACCCCTTAATATGTGATATATTGGGAGAATTGGTTCACGCAAGCAAAATACAGGGGACAAAATGGGTGGAGTCTATAAGGGGTGGGGCTTCTGAGAAATGGGAGGGGTCAAAATGGAAGGGCGGGGTCTTGCGCCCCCCCATCTTAAAACTTCACCAGCCGCCACTGGTTGGAAGCAGAGCGGCCTTGGGAAAAACAGTGTCTGTGAGTACCGGGGAGCCTGCCAGGGGTCTGCCTAGGAGGGGGACCACTTCAGTAGGGTGTCAGTGGACAGAAGGTCAGCGCACACAATCAGTGAGAAAGGGGGTGCCAAGTTAGACCCTGAAGAGTAACCTAAACAAGAGTACATATTCTTTATCTTTACTTCAGTGGCAAGGTAAAGCAGTGGCCTTACCCCATTCTACAGTCAGTTGTCCTCAGGAATTGTGCATAGTTCAAGTTGGAGTATCCCACTCATCCCTTCTCCCATCCAAGCTCCAATAAAAACACAAAAAAACAAACCCCCTGGACCGATTCATTGTCTGAACTGAGTATTTAAAGAGATAGGTTTCTACTGACTGTTGCTATGGGTAACCCAGGGGAATGCAAGAAGTGTAATTCTCAGCAGCTCCCTAGGGGGCAGTGCTACACATACTTATGTTCTTTTAAAACTCTTCAGTTATGTAAAACAAGAGGTGTAGAGGCATTGATTATTATTTCTGTTTATCATGATCTACTCAAAAGATAGCAATCTTACCAATAATTGTTACCCATAAAGCAATGCCCCTCTATGACTCCATTTCCAGGAGTGGCTGCCACACAGAAGCTAGATGCTAATTACTGACCATCTGTACTTGGATATCTAAGGTGTTTTCACATGAATATTCTTAGTGTTCTTTGGTAACATAGTACGTGAACATCTAGATATAATTTTGTGGATGGAGAGCTACATTTGAGATATCAATCTGCAGGAGTTATGCTTGGTGCACACTTTACTGGAACGTGGAACAATTCATTTAGAGCTCTGAGCTCGTGTTGTAAGGGAAACCTAAAATGGACAGTAAAAATGGGAATTCTTGCATCCCTCGTAATTGTTTAAATGCAGATAATATTACACTGTGCCTCATATTGCTTGAAGATTGCTATCTTATAAGATATTTTAATATTCAGTACACTTGAGCCTCTTTTTTCTTTTTTTTATATAAGGAATATAAGCATGTAACTGTGAAAAATAGTTTTAAACGGTTCTAACATTTTTTGCCATGGAATAAAATTAGTAAATCCAGCATGTTTCTGTTTACATTTTTTTGACCAAATATGGTCAGATCATTATGTAGTATAGTGTGGTAGTCACAAATAGAGGGTTGGCAATTATATTGTTAACTAAAACCCAGTGACTCCAGTTCTTTTTTACCTTTTATGCGTGTTAAGTTAATAGGCTTTGTTTGTATACAAATTATGTCTTACATGGCCTTATAGTAAAAGTGGAATTTGTCAAAATGTATACAATTTATTGGATCGTGAATGGTCACTAAATACCTTTAAAACTTCCAAGCATGCTCTACACATTTGGGATAGAGCTGCTTTTCTAGAACAGCCAGAAGTAAGTTGAAACTATTTAAAAATAAACATATTACATTAGGTTTATTTATTACAGGGATTTGTCTAAAATTCTCATTTTGCTGCAGTCTTACTGCCTGCTGCTGCCCTTGTTTGTGCTCATAAGAAACTGCTATTCTGGAATTGTGGCACCATTTTTTTCAGTATAAATTCTATCAGTAATTTAAAGCTCTTACTGATTTAAAAGAAAACAGACCCTAAACCACATATTTTTTTAACAGTAAATCCTTAAAGATAAGGATAAGAATGTATATATGTGCTTTATAATATTTTTTTTCCCAACAAATAATTTAAAATAGAAGCACGGAACAGGTGATGAAACTGTTAAATACTGCTATGTTGAAATGAATGGGTTAAAGCGGAGTTCCGGGCACAAAATCGATATTTTTTTTTTTGTGCCCGTCCGCTAGTTCTGTATCACCTGAAAAGGAATTGGATAGTTAGGTTTTTTTTTTTTTTAAAACTCACCTTGTAATTGAAGATCGTAAATACTCACCTCAGGGTACTTCCTCCCTCAGCGCCGCGGCTCCGCTGTCACTTCTTGTCTCGCAATGATTCCTGGGAGCTGAACGTCATCGCTCCTAGGAATCAATGCGACGGCACCGGCCCCGCTCGTCACTTCCGGGCGACGCCGCATTCCCCTGCTAAACAGCTTTTGGGCATGCCCAGAAGCTGTGGAGGAATGCGGCGCCGCACCGGAAGTGACGAGAGGGGCCGGTGCAGGCGCATTCTGGGAGAAAAAGACGCGGAAGAAGACGCAGAAGAGGACCGCGCCGGCTTCAGCTGCCCACAAGAGAGATGGAAACGCTGTGGAAGAAATTTTATAAGTAAGTATTTCTTCTAAAAGGTAAGTGCGAACCGGGACAGATCAGAGGCTAGCCATTGTGGAATGTGCTAGCCCTGACTGTCCCGGGGGTATGTTTGTTAAAAAATGACTTCTGTGCCCGGAACTCCGCTTTAAGTAGTAAAATAGGAGCATGTCATGGTAAATTAAGAGTTAACTCCCTTTGCTCACAATAAACATTCCTTTCTCACTCACAGATCTGTCTGACAGTGAACTCTGGAGATATGACAACTACTGTATTACTTTTGTTTTGGTTTACATGTGTTGAACTCAATGCTCACTGTGATTGACTGTCAGAGTGATCATTCAATGAGGAAGGCTTCTGATTGGCTCCCCGGGAGCTCATCTTTCTACAGACACTAGGTCTCATGGGGCTGTGCACGGAAGGGACCAGGGAAGATAAGAAACTGCAGGGCGTACAGGAGACGCCCTGTGTACAGAGGAGGGGGTTTTATTGGCATGTGGAAGATGCCAAATGTAAGCAACTGGTTAAAAGAAAAAAATACTCACCTAGGTGGATGCAGCATCGATCTGATGCTTCCGCTGTCCCCTGCTCTGTAGTGAGATCTGAGTGATCAAACAGCGCTGATCGTTCAGTTCTCCCCCTCCGCTCTGAGCAGAGAGCCGTGACTGTCAATCACTGGCTCTCTCCTCTACCTCTCCAGTACTCACCAGAGCACTGGGCTGTGGAGGGGGCGGGAGGGGCTGGCTCAGGCTCTCGGCGGGTTGCTGAGAGGCTGAGCCAGGTGCTGGTCCAGGGTTCTTTCCAAAGCCTGGACCGGCTCTGTAACATCATCCAACAGCGGGTCACAGGAGGGCAGAACTAACTGCACTCCTGTGTCCCTTAGGAGAAGTATAGTCAAAAAAGCTTTGGCTATACTTCTCCTTTAAATTATTTTTTCTATGTACAGAATAATTAGATTGTTCTGCAAAAAGTGATATGCAAGGTGCTAAATCTTAGCCCTTCTATACAGTATGTAACAGTTCCTATGGGCTGTAGTGGACAGTGCTGTGATAAAAGTGGAGTTTTACTGCCAATTATGATGCCATCATGGCAGCAGAGGTGAAACACTACAGTGATAGCAGCACCTTTCCATTTCTCCCTCCACCCATAAGTCCTGACTGACAACAAAGGTCTATTTATAAAAAAAAATGGCTGTGAAAATGTATCAGAATTCACATAAACTTTGTGAAGAATACCGTTTGAAATATTTTTAATATAAAAATAGTGTAAAATGTATTTCCCACAGCGATTTTAACATTCTTTTGGAAAATCCCATTAGTTCCAGTGTTTTCAAATTGAATGTCATTGTGCTAACAATTATACATCTTATGGTATGAATTTCGCTAGCATAAACAGTATAAGGCTCCATACACACCAGCGTTTTTTATTAAGCTAAAAAAAAGCTGAAAAAAGTGCTGGGTTAAAAATGCTAGCAATAGCATTTGTAGTAGCATTTTACTAGCGTTATATGAGCGTTTAAGACCATTTAGGAGCATTAGCATTTTATTAGCGTTTTTGCAGTTCCTTTTAAAAAAAGGAAAAAAAAAGAATGTAAGACACGCTATTAGTAGCGCTTAGGAGCATTTAGCAGCATTCAGGAGCATTTAGGGCCCTTTCACACGGGCGCTCCGTATGTCCGCAAATCATCCTATTTTTTGCGGATGATTTGCGGACATAATGTAAGTTTATGGCATTGCGGATGTCAGCGGAATACCATCCGCTGACATCCGATTTTCTTCCTGTCAGTTCTGTTCCGTTTTTTGGAACGGAACAGAACCCTATTTTTCCTCCGTTCAAAAAACGGAAAGGAAGGAAAATCGGATGTCAGCGGTGTCATCCGCTGACATCCGCAAACCCCCATAGACTTACATTATGTCCGCATATCATCCGCAAACGGATGGGATGATATGCGGGCATACGGAGCGGATGACAGAAATGTCATCCGCTCCGTGGAAAAAAAAAAAAAAAAGGACCGCAGCGGAGCTCTCACACGGAGCGGCCGTGTGAAAGAGCCCTTAGGATCATTTCTGCTGGAAAACGCTCCAAGATACTCTACAAAATCAATTTTTTTCTGCTCTTAGATGCTGAACCTGTGTCACACTATTGCAAACACAGACATCACATGTGATTTGCACCGCATTGCTGTGCAGATCACATGCAATGTCTGTGCGATGCAAATTCAGCCATACAGTTTGCATGGCTGAACTCGCATTGCATTCGCGTGAAATTGCTGCAGGGACCTTTTTTTCCCGCACTGGAATCAGATTGCATGGGTGTTCACACCCATGCGATTCGATTCCTGTCCAAATTCACAGTTCGCACTGCGATCTGCAAACCAATCTGGGGGTGTCTTTGTATTTTGTATTAACACCCGCAGCGGTTCCCAGAGGGCAGTGTGAACTGCCTGTGAAGGAGATGCTATTCAGGAACCCGCACTGGAATCGTGCTTGTTCCCGCATCGCATCGCATAGTGTGAACCCATGCTCAAGCTCAAAAAACGCTAATAGCCTAATGTAGTGTGCATGGACACATAGGATAACTAGGGCTGGGTGATATGGCTGAAAACTGTATCACGATATCAGTGTTTCATATCGGTCGATATCGATAATTATTGATATTTTTTATTACCCATTTAAAATAAGGACCAGGAGAAAAATATTACATTTAAACATTTTTATTTTAAACTTAACCTTCCTCTTTTGGTAACCTAGCAACTAGGGCTGGGCGGGGAGGGAGGAGAGCTCACTGTGTGGAGGGAGGACTGAGGAGGAGAAGCGCTGTATATGTGTGTCTGACACTCTGACTCTGACGGACCAGGACCACCGCCGCGCCTGGATGTGACGTCAGCTGCGGGCTGTACAGGGGCTGCGCTGTGATAGGTACAGAGAACAGAACTCCCCAGTAACCGGCCACCTTTTTTAGTTTAAATTGAAAGTACTATTTTTTTTTTTCAAACTCGTTTTTTGTACAATTGGTTTTTTCGCCTTTTTCCGCTTGTGCAGCCAGCCCCCGCGTAACAATTATAGATAACCTATATGGTTCTTTCATCCAAGGTTGCCGCTTGCTATACAGAAGACATTTTTTTCCTCCTTCCTAATTCTGACCTTTTTAAAATCCCAGAAGAGCGAAGAAGCGTTCTCCCATTTAAATGATGAAATTCAAAACTGCGGCCGGCCGGCGGCTGATGGACAGAGAGGGGGGGGGGGGTAGACTAGGGCCGAACTCCCCAGTAACGGACCACCGCCGCGCCTGGATGTGACGTCAGCTGCGGGCGGTGCGTCTGTACAGGGGCTGCGGCGTGCTGTGATAGGTACAGAGAACTCCCCGGCCTGGATGTGACGTCAGCTGCCGGGAGAGGAAACGGGCGGTGCGTCTGTACAGGCCAGGGGCTGTGATAGGATAGTACCTATCCTATCACAGCCCCTGGCCTGTACAGACGCACCGCCCGCTTCCTCTCCCGGCAGCTGACTGACGTCACATCCAGGCCGGGGAGTTCTCTGTACCTATCACAGCGCGCCGCAGCCCCTGTACAGACGCACCGCCCGCAGCTGACGTCACATCCAGGCGCGGCGGTGGTCCGTTACTGGGGAGTTCGGTTCCTGTGCGGCGGACTACGAGCTGGCTGGAGCCCCAGGGTGTGTGTAGTTACGCGGGGGCTGGCTGCACAAGCGGAAAAAGGCGAAAAAAACATAGTACTTTCAAGTTCTAATATCGAACGTTTTATCGTTCAATTTTTTTATTACTATCGATCACGTGACTATCGCGATACATATCGGTATAGTTTTATCGCCCAGCCCTAAGGATAACACTATTTAGCTTCTAGGAGTAGAAAAAAAAAATGCTAATAACAGCTTCTAGGAACTTAAAAAAGGCTAGTGTTTATGGAGCCTAAGAAGTCCTGGATGCAACATATTCTAGGACCATTTGATCTTAAAGCGGAGTTCCGGGCACAGAAGTAATTTTTTAATAGACATACCCCCGGGACAGTCAGGGCTAGCACATTCCACAATGGCTAGCCTTTGATCTGTCCCGGTTCGCACTTACCTTTTAGAAGAAATACTTACTTATAAAATTTCTTCCACAGCGTTTCCATCTCTCTTGTGGGCAGGTGAAGCCGGCGCGGTCCTTTTCTGTGTCTTCTTCCGCGTCTTTCTGTCCCAGAATGCGCCTGCACCGGCCCCTCTCGTCACTTCCGGTGCGGCGCCGCATTCCAGCACAGCTTCTGGGCATGCCCAGAAGCTGTTTAGCAGGGGAATGCGGCGTCGCCCGGAAGTGACGAGCGGGGCCGGTGCCGTCGCATTGATTCCTGGGAGCGATGACGTTCAGCTCCCAGGAATCATCGCGAGACAGGAGGTGACGGGGTGAGCCGCGGCGCTGAGGGAGGAAGTACTCTGAGGTGAGTATTTACGATCTTCAATTACAAGGTGAGTAAAAAAAAAAAAAAAATAACTATCCAATTCCTTTTCAGGTACTGTCGAACTAGCAGAGGGGCACAAAAAAAAAATATCGTTTTTGTGCCCGGAACTCTGCTTTAAGACAAAGTACCCCCAGCAGATTCCATCAGAAAATAAATAACCCTAAGGCGACGTTCACATCTAGGCGTTGCTATATTTACAGGCGTTTTTCAGGTGTTTTTTCAGGCATTTGTGCAGCGCTTTTCTGCAGGCATTTTTAGGTTGACATGTGGCCAATGAAAAAAAATAAAAACGCCTGTAATCTGCCAAAAAAGAAGCTCATGTACTTTTTTGAGCGACGGGCATTTTGCTTAACCACTTAAGGACTGGAAGATTTTGCCCCCTAATGACCAGGCCATTTTTTGCGATTCGGCACTGCATTACTTTAACTGGCAATTAGGCAATCGTGTGACGCTGTACCCAAATACAACTGATGTCCTTTTTTTCCCACAAATAGAGCTTTCTTTTGGTGGTATTTGATGACCTGGCCGATTTTTATTTTTTGCGCTATAAACAAAAAAAGAGTGACAATTATGAAAAAAAAAAAAAAAAACAATATTTTTCACATTCTGCTATATAACATTCTCAAAAAAATTTAAAATGTAAAAATCTAATTTTTTTCATCTTTTTAGGCCAATTTATTTTCTGCTACATATTTTTAGTAAAAAAAAAAACCCAATAAGTGTATTTTGATTGGTTTGCACAAAAGATATTGTGTCTACAAACTAGGGGAAAGGTTCATGTCATTTTTTTTTTACTAGTAATGGCGGTGATCTGCGATTTTTAGCGGGACTGCGACATTGCAGCGGACAGATCAGACACCTAACTGACATTTTTGACACTTTTGGGGGGACCAGTGACATTACTACTGTTACTGTACTAATGACACTGGCAGGGAAGGGGTTAACCCAGGGGTGATCAAAGGGTTAAGTGTGAGCCTAGGGGAGTGTTTTCTAACTTTTTGGGGGAGGGACTTGTGAAATCAACACAGAGACCTGTGATCCTAAATAGGAGGATCACTGGCGTTCTGTGTTCATTCCAGAAAGAGCAATGGTCTGTTGTGTTTACAACAGCAGACCGTCGTTCTCTCTTCACAGGGAGCGATCACAGGTGCCCGCCGGCAATCGTAACCACTGGTCTTGTGGATCGGCTTCCCCGCTGCCTAATGCGGGTGGGCGCGCCCCTCCGGCAGCAGGCCCGTGCCCCCAGGGGCTCTCCCGCGAACCGCCATACAGGTACAGCAGTTCGTGCAGCCAAGCCAGCCTGCCGCAGTATTTCTGCGGCGGGCGGGCGGCAATTGGTTAAGGCAACAGAACGCTTAGATGTGAACAGGGGCCATTAAAATGAATGGGATTTGTCTTGTTGGGCGCTTTTTAGAACTGAGGCTTAGAGCAGAAAATCGCCAAAAACCCCTAGATGTGAACGGAGCCGAAGAACATTTCATTGGAAGAGAAAATACCCTAAGAACATTCGATTTTTTGGGCATTCGTACAACAGCCACATCTTTTTACATTGTTTAAAAAAAAAAAACTAAAATGAGTGAAAGAATGAACATGCAGATCACTGGACAAATAACTATGCAATTTTTATTTTTAAAGGCATTTCCCAACTGATGCCTATGTACCTTTACATTATGTTTTGTTTCGGTTCAACCTGTCTTTTTGCATGAGAGCTGTTTAAAGGGTTTTATTTTAAAGCGTTCACATTCCCTTCAAAAAGACTCGATGCCCTAGGCGGCCCAATGCAGGTATTTACTTTCTGCAGCTCTCCAAATTAATATCTAATTTACAATTTGATGGCAAGAGTTACATTTTTTGTCTCTTTTTAAAGCATAGTTTAAATACCAGGGAATAGGACAATGAAATAAATATGTATGTTGTGGTCGTCCAAAGGATGCTTATAATTTTAGAGCATTTTGTGGTTATTTGACGCTAATGTAAAAGCTGCTTTTGTGTGTCTATGTGTCACAAAACATCCATGCCTTACATAATGCTAATTTGATGAGAAGTTTCACCACAAACGTTCCTAATGGAACTGAATGCCCTAATTAGGCATTCGATTCTCTACACGATGTGCCAGCTGCTTGTGTAACATTAATTGTTCTCTTCAGGGTTGCTTAAACCAACTTATGAAACAAGCGCTGGGTAAAATGCACTGAGGGCTCTGTGTATACACAATATGTTGGCTGAGATAAAGGGGGTTATTTACTAAAACTGGAGCATGCAAAATCTGGTGCAGCTCTGCATAAAAACCAATCAGCTTCCAGGTTTTATTGTCAAATTAGAAGTTGATTGGCTACCATGCACAGCTGCTCCAGATTTAGTAAATCTCCCTATTAGAACACCCTTAAAATGGATCGGTATGGCCTAAATTGTCCTTGTTTTAAGGAATTGTACATCCGAAGTCTTTTTTTCAGTTTATAAGTAGGGTTGAGCGAACACCTAGATGTCCGTGTTCGACGGGTTCGGCCGAACTTTAAAAAAAAGTCCGGGTCCGTGTCCCGGACTTTTACCGAACTTTTCCCGGACACCGAACCCCATTGAAGTCAATGGGGACCCGAACTTTAAGGCACTAAAATGGCTCTAAAACACCAAAGGAAAGGGCTAGAGTGCTGCAAATGGCAGCAAAACGTAATTAAGAGCATGGCAAGTGCTCTGCAAACAAATGTGGATAGGGAAATAACTTAAAACAACAAAAAAAAAACAGAAAAATAAAACAATGTTCTTCTTCATCTCTGAAGGACGAGGCCCATATGGAGTAGGAGGGAGGTTGAGGTGGTGGTGGATGTGGCGGTGACATAGGCGTGCGCACAGGGTGTGCTGGGTGTGCCTGGGCACACCCTAATCACCTAGGGCACATAGCATTGCCAGTGAGGAGATGGGAAAGATCTCCCTGGGACCTGCTCTGCTCTATTTCTCCTTGCCTACAGGTACATGGCCCCGATACATTACTCTCCCTGCTGGCAAACACATGCATGTGTATTTCAACTTTGGGGTGCACACCTTAATGCAATAGGCTGCGCACACCTATGGGCGGTGTAGGTGGAAGCGGCGGTGGAGGAGGACCAGGGCCGGATTAACAGCATCATGGGCTTGGTGCTGAGGATTTTGAAGGGCCTTAAGGGCCGTGCCTTGCCATGCACCCAGAGGAGGAAGGGTGCAGCCATGCATGCCTAATTCAACATGGGATGCTGTCTCTGAAGCCCATAAACACATCCATGCATCGCCAACTGTCCCTCCTTGTCCGGCCTTCACGCTGTGTGGGGAGGTTCTGAGGGTGCTGCCTGGGGAAGCGAGCATAGAAGCCAGACTTCTGTGTTTACAAGTGACAGAAGAGCGGTAACAGTGAATATGGCCAACCCGGGGCCTATATAAAAGGTAGGGGCCTGGAGCTGCAGCTCCAATAGCCCCTACATTAATCTGGCCCTGAGGAGGAGGACGAGGTAGCCAACACTGCTTCTTTTCAAAAATTTTAAATGAGGGTACACCCCAAAAGAGTGAGAAAGAGCAAAAATGGAACAATGGGTGGGTAAGGTCGGTATCCATTGCTATTCTGCATAAGGTACGGAAAAGTCCCGTGGGATCCATGCCTGGTTCATTTTAATGAACGTGAGCTTGTCCACATTGTCTCTGGACAGGCGGCTGCGCTTGTCTGTTATAACGCCCCCAGCCGTGCTAAATACCCGTTCAGATAATACACTGGCTGCAGGGCACGCCAGCACCTCCAAGGCGTAAAGGGCAAGCTCAAGCCATGTGCCCAATTTGGAGACCCAGAAGTTGAAGGGGGCAGACCCGTCATTCACTACATGTAGGCGTGTGCACACATACTGCTCCACCATGTTGGTAAAATGCTGCCTCCTGCTAAGACGTTCCATCTGAGCTGCTGGTGCTGCTGTTTGTTGTGGCGTGCTGACAAAGCTTTTCCACATTTCGGCCATGCTAACCCTGCCTTCTGAGGTGCTGGCGGTGCCCTGGTTGCGTTGGCGACCTCCTCCTCCTCCTCCTCTGCCTTGTGCTTCCACTGTGGCCCCGCTGTCAGATGGGAATGCCAGCAGCATGGCGTCTACCAGCGTGCGCTTGTACTCGCGCATCTTGCGATCGCGCTCCAGTGAGTGAATTAAGGACGGTACGTTGTCCTTGTAACGGGGATCCAGCAGCGTGGCCACCCAGTAATCAGCACAAGTTAGAATGTGGGCAACTCGGCGGTCGTTGTGGAGACACTGCAGCATGTAATCGCTCATGTGTGCCAGGCTGCCCAGAGGCAACGAAAGGCTGTCCTCTGTGGGAGGTGTATCGTCCGTGTCCTCTGTATCCCCCCAGCCACGCACCAGTGATGGCCATGAGCTGGCCTGGGTGCCACCCTGCTGTGAACATGGTTCCATCTCCTCCTCCAGCTCCTCCTCCTCCTCATCCTCCTCATCCTCCAGAACTGTGCCCCTGCTGGACAATTGCGTCCCTGGCGTTTGCGTGTGCAGGAACCCACCCTCGGAGCCCCTTGCGAATGACTGCCCTGAAAGCCTTGGAAATGTTACCTCTTCATCCTCCTCCTCCTCCTCATCCTGTGCCACATCCTCTTCCATCATCGCCCGAATTGTTTTTTCAAGGAGGCATAGAAGTGGGATAGTTAAGCTGAGAACGGCGTCATTGCCACTGGCCATGTTGGTGGAGTACTCAAAACAGCGCAACAAGGCACACAGGTCTCGCATGGAGGCCCAGTTAAATTAAATAGCGGAATAGAAAATATGATCCAAAAAAAGTGTATGTATATCACACGTACACAACCACACTGGGCCCCAATTACTATTGTTTGTACCCCTAAAAGGCTAGATGAGGAGTAGGGGGAGTATGGAACAGGCAGCACCCTCAAACCTTCAGAAGTATGAGATGAACCCCAACAACTTGGAAAGGTGGATCTCTCTCACACGTACCGACACAGACTATCCCGCAATTCAATTGATCCTCAAAGGTTTTTATTGAATAGCGGAATAGGAAATATGATCAAAAAAAGTGTATGTATCTCGCACGTACACAACCACACTAGGCCCCAATTACTATTGTTTGTACCCCTAAAAGGCTAGATGAGGAGTAGGGGGGGTATGGAACAGGCAGCACCCTCAAACCTTCAGAAGTATGAGATGAACCCCAACAACTTGGAAAGGTGGATCTCTCTCACACGTACCGACACAGACTATCCCCCAATTTAACTGATCCCCAAAGGTTTTTGATTAAATAGCGGAATAGAAAATATGATCCCAAAAAAGTGTATGTATATCACACGTACACAACCACACTGGGCCCCAATTACTATTGTTTGTACCCCTAAAAGGCTAGATGAGGAGTAGGGGGAGTATGGAACAGGCAGCACCCTCAAACCTTCAGAAGTATGAGATGAACCCCAACAACTTGGAAAGGTGGATCTCTCTCACACGTACCGACACAGACTATCCCGCAATTCAATTGATCCTCAAAGGTTTTTATTGAATAGCGGAATAGGAAATATGATCAAAAAAAAGTGTATGTATATCACACGTACACAACCACACTAGGCCCCAATTACTATTGTTTGTACCCCTAAAAGGCTAGATGAGGAGTAGGGGGGGTATGGAACAGGCAGCACCCTCAAACCTTCAGAAGTATGAGATGAACCCCAACAACTTGGAAAGGTGGATCTCTCTCACACGTACCAACACAGACTATCCCCCAATTTAACTGATCCCCAAAGGTTTTTGATTAAATAGCGGAATAGAAAATATGATCCAAAAAAAGTGTATGTATATCACACGTACACAACCACACTAGGCCCCAATTACTATTGTTTGTACCCCTAAAAGGCTAGATGAGGAGTAGGGGGGGTATGGAACAGGCAGCACCCTCAAACCTTCAGAAGTATGAGATGAACCCCAACAACTTGGAAAGGTGGATCTCTCTCACACGTACCAACACAGACTATCCCCCAATTTAACTGATCCCCAAAGGTTTTTGATTAAATAGCGGAATAGAAAATATGATCCCAAAAAAGTGTATGTATATCACACGTACACAACCACACTAGGCCCCAATTACTATTGTTTGTACCCCTAAAAGGCTAGGAGTAGGGGGAGTATGGAACAGGCAGCACCCTCAAACCTTCAGAAGTATGAGATGAACCCCAACAACTTGGAAAGGTGGATCTCTCTCACACGTACCAACACAGACTATCCCCCAATTTAACTGATCCCCAAAGGTTTTTGATTAAATAGCGGAATAGAAAATATGATCCAAAAAAAGTGTATGTATATCACACGTACACAACCACACTAGGCCCCAATTACTATTGTTTGTACCCCTAAAAGGCTAGGAGTAGGGGGAGTATGGAACAGGCAGCACCCTCAAACCTTCAGAAGTATGAGATGAACCCCAACAACTTGGAAAGGTGGATCTCTCTCACACGTACCAACACAGACTATCCCCCAATTTAACTGATCCCCAAAGGTTTTTGATTAAATAGCGGAATAGAAAATATGATCCCAAAAAAGTGTATGTATATCACACGTACACAACCACACTAGGCCCCAATTACTATTGTTTGTACCCCTAAAAGGCTAGGAGTAGGGGGAGTATGGAACAGGCAGCACCCTCAAACCTTCAGAAGTATGAGATGAACCCCAACAACTTGGAAAGGTGGATCTCTCTCACACGTACCAACACAGACTATCCCCCAATTTAACTGATCCCCAAAGGTTTTTGATTAAATAGCGGAATAGAAAATATGATCCCAAAAAAGTGTATGTATATCACACGTACACAACCACACTAGGCCCCAATTACTATTGTTTGTACCCCTAAAAGGCTAGGAGTAGGGGGAGTATGGAACAGGCAGCACCCTCAAACCTTCAGAAGTATGAGATGAACCCCAACAACTTGGAAAGGTGGATCTCTCTCACACGTACCAACACAGACTATCCCCCAATTTAACTGATCCCCAAAGGTTTTTGATTAAATAGCGGAATAGAAAATATGATCCCAAAAAAGTGTATGTATATCACACGTACACAACCACACTAGGCCCCAATTACTATTGTTTGTACCCCTAAAAGGCTAGATGAGGAGTAGGGGGAGTATGGAACAGGCAGCACCCTCAAACCTTCAGAAGTATGAGATTGTGTTCACTGTACCCCACAAAGATTGAGTTCACTGCACCCCACAATGATTGTGTTCACTGCACCCCACAAAGATTGTGTTCACTGCACCTCACAAAGATTGTGTTCACTGTACCCCCCAAAGATTGTGTTCACTGCACCCCACAAAGATTCTGTTCACTGTACCCCACAAAGATTGTGTTCACTGCACCCCAAAAAGATTGTGTTCACTGCACCCCAAAAAGGATGTTGTTCACTGCACCCCAAAAAGGATGTTGTTCACTCCACCCCAAAAAGATTGTGTTCACTGCACCCCACAAAGATTGTGTTCACTGCACCCCAAAAAGATTGTGTTCACTGCACCCCAAAAATGATTTTGTTCACTGCACCCCAAAAAGGATTTTGTTCACTGCACCCCAAAAAGGATGTTGTTCACTCCACCCCAAAAAGATTGTGTTCACTGCACCCCAAAAAGATTGTGTTCACTGCACCCCACAAAGGATTTTGTTCACTGCACCCCAAAAAGATTGTGTTCACTGCACCCCAAAAAGGATGTTGTTCACTGCACCCCAAAAAGGATTTTGTTCACTGCACCCCAAAAAGATTGTGTTCACTGCACCCCACAAAGGATTTTGTTCACTGCACCCCACAAAGATTGTGTTCACTGCACACCAAAAAGGATTGTGTTCACTGCACCCCAAAAAGATTTTGTTCACTGCACCCCAAAAAGATTGTGTTCACTGCAGCCCAAAAAGATTGTGTTCACTGCAGCCCAAAAAGATTGTGTTCACTGCAGCCCAAAAAGATTGTGTTCACTGCAGCCCAAAAAGATTGTGTTCACTGCAGCTCACACACAGAAAAATGGATGTGGATCACTGACACCTGCCTATCTCCAATCCCACACCACACAGCAATATCGATTGTAGTTTGTAGAACACAGTTTCCCTAAAATTCAGCAGACTCTGTCCCTAACAGGATTGAGAAGAGATCGTAGATCAGGATTGAGTGCAGATTCACCCCACCCCCCACACAGCAATATCGATTGTAGTTTGTAGAAGACACTGACCCTATAATTCAGCAGACTCTATCCCTAAAATGCCTACAACTCGCCCTGCCTAAACACTCCGACCTGTCCCTCAATTCTATCCGGACACAAATGGTTTTTTCCTGCCTATCTTTCCCTAATCAGCAGCCAGCACGTTGATGTGTGCTCTGTCCCTGAATCTAAGCAGCATAATGACGCCGCTGCGGCTGCCTCGAACTTATAAAGACTTGGTCACATGCTTCAGACGGCCAATCACAGCTACTGAGACATTTGCAGGCATGGCTGGGATGGCTTAAGGCACACCAGTTAAACGATTGTTGATTGGCTGTTGAAAGCCCGCCATGAAAAGAGCGCCAAAGCATGCAAAACCCGGAAATAAAACGACCGAACACGGATTTTTACCCGAACATACAGTAAAGTGTCCGTGTCCGTGTTCGGGTACAAAAAATCCAATTATTCGGTACGAACACGAATAATACAGTCCGTGTTCGCTCAACACTATTTATAAGTAAAAGCAAGTTTGTGTTTACACAAAATGGCCAATGGGCATGGCCCTAAGGGTTAGAGGACAGCAGTCAAATATTTACTATTCAGGGCCAGTTCACACTTGTGTGACTTGTCCTGCAATTTGGGACTGCAAAGTCGCATGACAAGTTGTACTCCATGATTTCCAATGAGTACCGTTCATATCTGTGCGACTTCAAGTTGCAATGACTTCAAAGTAGTCCCTGCACTACTTTGGTCTGACTTTGATGCATTTTGAGGTCCATAGGCATAGGCATTGCTTCCATTCCAGACAAAATCGCGGCAAAATCACAACACAATCGCTGCAAAATATGTGGCAAAATTACTTTCAAATTTATTTTTTTCCCTTGCTAGGCTCCCTCTGTACACCGCAGAAGAAAATAAAGTAGGTGACATTTAGTTTGCCAAAGCACCATTTTTCATAAATAGCTGCCATTTTTTTTTTTAAATAAAATACTTGTTTTTACTGCTATCAAGTTGTTCCTCCATGAGAAGAGTTCAACACTGGTTCTAAAATAGATCTGTGAAGTCACTGTTTTCTCTGAGTCAATCAAGGTTTTATCCTTTGTGGAGCCCTGATAAAGGGGGGAATGGCGTTGCCCCCAAATAGAGTTGACTTTTATTTTATGTCTTTTTTTATCAACAATTAGAATTATCATTATCTTGGACTCTTTTATCCACTTTTTGGTCTGGGACGCCTTCCCAAATGGTTTGAGCTACTGTTGGGTGCCCAAGTGCGGGAGTTTGGTGGCTGCCTTGCCAGAGCTTATGAGCTTGTTTGAAGTTTTCTTTCATCTGATTACACTTGCCAGTCCAAACGTTCTCTTTGAGTATGTTGTCTGGAACTTGATGACATCTGTCTTAGGACTTGGAACTTGTCTATTCTCTATCTGACTTACAGTTCTAACCAGTGCGGCAAATCCAAGGTGTGAAAGCCGGCAAGTAGGGATGGGCTTGATGTTCGAGTCGAACGCAAGTTCGACTGTTCATGTGTTCTCAGAACACGTGAACAAACAGGGCGCTTGGTGGGAAGTTCACCCGCAGACGAGCGCCCCATATTGCACTGCGATCTCGCAGTGCATTGGTTGCTGGTGATTGGCCAAAGCATGCAACTGAACTGTATCCTTTGGCTAATCACAGCACAATGTACTGTGAGAGCCATGATTGGCAAAATTCTGGGTGCCTTTGGCCAATCATGGGTCAGGGGCTAAATCCATGTCCCACACTATATAAGGCTGCTTAGCTGCCGTGTGTAGTGTGTTAGTGTTAGGGAAGGGTAGTTGGTGGATTAGGTGTTCAGTCAGTTTAGTGCAGTCAGTGTAGTGTAGTGATTCTTATGAATAACACAGTGTAGTGGTGCCACTGAAGTGTTGGTGTGTACAACACTTTTGTGTCAACCCACTGAGCCCATTTTTTTTTTTTCACGTCAGGTTTTGTTGCTGCATTACTAGTACTCCTCCTTCTGTGTCGCAGGTGCTATTCCTTCTGCGTCAGCAGTGGTTTCCTTTTTTTTTTATTGCAGCAGCACCAGTAATATTTAGGGCATAACTGCTGTCCCCCTTTCTGCATCGCAGGTGTTCCTCTTTCTGTATCAGCACTGGTTTTCTTTTTTTTTTTGGCACAACAGCACTAATAATATTTAGGGCCCAATTGCTGTCCCCCCTTCTGTGTCACAGGTGTTCCTCTTTCTGCGTCAGCAGTGATTTCCTTTTTATTTATTTATTTATTTTTGGCGCAGCAGCACTAATAATATTTCGGGCAAAAATTGCTGTCCCCCCTTCTGTGTCGCAGGTGTTCCTCTTTCTACACAAGCAGTGCTTTCCTTATTTATTTTGGTACAGCAGCACAAAGAATATTTAGGGCATAATTGCTGTCTCCTCTTCTGCTTCGCAGGTGTTCCTCTTTCTGCGTCAGTTGTGGTTTTCTTTCTTTTTTTTTTAATTATTAATATATATATATATATATATTTTTTTTTTCAGCAGCAGTAGCACTAAAAATATTTAGGGCATAACTGCTTTTCCACCATTCTATATTGCAGGCATTCCTCCTCTGCTTCAGCAGTGGTTCCCCTTTTTTTTTGCTTTTTCAATTTTATTTTTCCCAGCAGCAGCAAAAAAAAATGTCTCTATAATTGCTGTTTCTTCTTCTGAGTCACAGGTGGTCTTCCTTCTGTGTCACCACTGTTTTTTTGGCTTTTTACATTTTTTTTACATTTATTTTATTTTTGATGCACACTTATTTTCTTCATAAAAAAAAAAGTATAATAAAGTGGTTTATAGTGCAACACGCACAAATGTATTGCACCCAAGCACCATATTCCCATCCCACACTCTAAAAAAGTCATAAAAATCCCCCCGAAAAATAAAAACAATAATAAAACAGGAGTGTTCAGGCTTCACCAACACCCAGGGCCCAATTTTTCTGCACCTGTTTGACAGGTACATGTAATTTACATTTTTTTTTTCAATTTTTTTACAGCAGGGCCCAGTCCTGCTAGCAAGAGTAACTGTGAGGGGTTACAGTGTTCAGGGACCCTTAGGGATGAGCAAACGGTTTGGGCCGAGCATAAGTTTGGCCTGAACATTGCCCATTAGGTACTAGCCTAACAAATGAACCTTCTGGGCACCTAGCAGGATCTTTCCCCGCCGAGCGCACAGTCAATAGGTTAAGACTTCCCCGCTGAGAGCTGAATTTAAAAAATGAATGTAAAAAAAATTTAAATTAAAAAAAAACTGGTATGGCTTTTAAGGTAACCCCCATGACAGAATTTAAAAAAAAAAATTCCGTGGGGTCCCCCCTCAAAATCCATACCAGACCCTTATCCGAGCATATAGCCTGGCATGCCAGGAAAGGGGGAGGATGAGCAAGCACCCCCCCTTCCTGAACCATACCAGGCCGCTTGCCCTCGACATGTGGAGGGTGCTTTGAGGTACCCCCAGAAGCACCTTGTCCCCTGGGGGGGGGGGGGTTGATGGGGACCAGGGCCTCTTCCCAACAACCCTGGGCTGTAGTTGTCGTGGTCTCAGTGTGGGGGGCTTATTGGAATCTGGAAGCTCCCTTTAACAAGGAGGCCCCCAGATCCTGGCCCCCCCTATATGTGATTGGGTATCAGGTACATCGTACCCCTACCCATTCACCTAAAAAGTGTCAAAAAGCAATAACTGCAGGATTTTGACAAGTCCTTTATTAAAAAATAAAAAAATAGTGCCCCTCAATGTAAATCCATCGTCAATCACGATGCCTGCTGGACCCGAAAAATAAAAAACGCTTCCAGTTCTTAGGAGGCCTCCCGCCGTCTGCCTCCTTCTTCGCTTTCACAGTTCTTGTATAGGCAAGGGGGGTAATCCAGCTATGTCACCCGGTGGCACCACTCCTTCCTCGTCGCGTGATGTCATAGCTGGGTGGCCCAGCCCCTTTCCTATATAACAACTGTCAAAGCAAAAAGGAGGCAGATGGCGGGAGGCCTCCCAGGAGGGGGAGCGTTTTTTATTTTTTCTCTTTTCCAGGACCAGCGGGCATTGTGATTGATGATGGAATTTACATAGGGACTTGAAAAATACTGTTTCCTGTGTTTCTTACTTTTTGACACTTTTTTTGTGGATGGGTAGGGGTACGATGTACCCGATACCCATTCACATTAGGGGGGCTTGTTAAGCAGACCCCAACAACCACAGCCCATGGTTGTCAGGAAGAGGCCCTTGTCCCCAACAACATGGTGACAAGGTGCTTTGGGGTGGGGGGGCAGAACCCCCTCTGCCCCAAAGTACCTACCCCCCATGTTGAGGACATGTGGCCTGGTATGGTTCAGGAGGGGGGGTGCACTCGCTCGTCCCCTCTCTTTTCCTGACCTGCCGGGCTGCATGCTTGGATAAGGGTCTGGTATGGATTTTTGGGGGGACGACCCCATGGCGTTTTTTATTTTTTTTATTTTGGCGCTTTTTAAAAAAACTGTTATCAATACAGCCGCGAGCAAGTTTAAATTAGATTTTTACCTTTAGAAATGTCAGTATTGCTATAATACCATACAGATGTGCCACGTTACAGACAGACTAAGGGGACCCCCCCCCCCCCCCCCCGGAACGATATTTAAAGGAATTTTTCATTTTTATTGTTTCACTTTAGGCATCATTAAAATCACTACTCCTTTAAAAACAGTTGTTTAAAAAAATGTGTTTTGCATTGATACCCAGGTCCCCATACAATTTTTATGGCAATAATTTGCATTTAAGCCTTTAAAATGAGGATTTTTGATTTTTCATGTTCATGTCCCATAGACTTTAATAGAGTTTGCATGTTAGCTAGAACTTTTTCCCTGTTCGAGATGTTCTGGTGGGAACCGAGCAAAGGGGTGTTTGGCCCATCCCTACTGGCAAATACCACGTAGCCAAATAAAACCTAGGTGGGGAACAAGGGTGAAGACCAGGTAGGCGTGCCACAGAGTTTGTCTTGGCATGAGCCTACATCTACCACTAGTGACCTGGGGAGATTTTGGTTAGATGAGGGAATGTTCTTACCCTTGTAGGCCCCTCAATGAGTTAAGTAAGATTGATTTTTTAAGCTAATAATCACATGTAAAATCTGGCAGGCAGGTTGTACTCAAGTTGACCTGATTGATCAACTTGGTACATTCAGCTTGCCCATGCATGGTTCAAGGAACTGGCTGAAATTCAAATCGTCTTTGGTCAGCCTTAAAGATCTCCTTCCCTCCAGCGACCTTAGATTGGAGATTAGCTCATCTCTCTGTCACTCTATTAACATGCATCCTGCATTGCAATGCATTCTATTGGCTACTTGTACTGTTGCCTCTTCCCCTACCCTGAGCTGAGCTGTACAGGGACTTCAAGAGAGCCAAGTCAAACTTAAGCCAGCCATAGACACAGCAATTTTCTTTCAAAATCGCTCAATTACCTCAATTACTGTCTGTGTTGATGGGGGAATCCCTCCCGCTGAGCCATCGTGTTCTCCCTGTGGGGGGTGCTGGGGAAGCCATCCCCACCAGGACAATAATTGCAGGTAAAAGCCAACAGGATGATTCTACCAAAGTTATTCGATCAATCAACCTGGGTACATTCAGCCTGCCCATACATTCGAATCTCAGCAGGTACCTGCTGAAATGGTCAAAATGTAAACCATCTTTTGCTGGGTTTATGTACTTACACTGCTTGCATTTAAAATACATTAAATCATTTATAATTGATTACAGAGCTGCATTATATCTGTGGCTTTTATGTTTGTGGTAGTTCAGCTTTAAGAATTGAAGAATAAACTAAAAATTGTATTTTAAAAATAGCAACTTTTTTTAGAAGAATGCTGATCTCATGACTGCTAATTTACCAATTACAGTATTTCAGTACAGACAGATAGCTTGTAGTGAATGGTGCAAAAAGACAGATAAGTTATAATTTACAATTTCTGTTATTTTCTGAATTCCTGTGCTTGACATCACAAATTTTCGTCTTATAGCTCCTGCCAGCTGGAAACTATGTTCTTCCGTATGAGCCAAAAACAACTTATACTGAACTGCAAATGCATATGTGAATGATTGTCCGTAAACATTAATAGGAGTGTGTCCTAAAACTGGAGGAAAGGCAAAGTAGAGTGTTTTGACAGAACATTTTATTCATGTCTTCTCTTTATATATTTTTTTTCTTATTAACTCCTATTAGAAATACATTACACCTGACCTTCAGCCTTCCCTTTAGTCTTGCACAGTTTAACAGGCTTGGCTCCTTTACTGAAATTGCTTAAGGCTCGTACACACTATAAGAAAATCGGGCGATCATTTTCGTCCAAAGAATTTTCATACGATTTTCGTATAGAAATTTCTGTATATTTCTACAGACGATTCAGAATTTTCATATGACCATTCTCAAAGGGACAAACTCCAAAATGTTTCTCGTACAGGAAAAAACAAACGATTTTTGTTTAATGTGTACCGTTTTCATACGATTTTTGTACAAGAAAAATCAGAAAAGAAAGACTGCACATGATCAGAAACAATAAACAACAAAAAAAAAAGCCTTTGTTGTGCAAGAATTTTAATACGGATTTTCTTTCATCGGTTTTGATTTGCTGTGAAACAACGAGGAAAATCGAACGATCGTTCTCCTGATTTTCTTATAGTGTGTACCCCACTTAACTCTGTTTTCACTGCACACTGTGAGCTTCTCTAGCAAGTCAGAAAGAGCCTGCGGGGAGGTGAAGCATGGTGCAGCAGCAGTAAACACTCAGAGTCCAGTTGCAGAGGACAGAACTTGTATTAATGTTAAAGTTCAGCAATTCACAACAAGCCCGGTGGAAGGGAGCCAACTGGGAACATTTACAGACTGCAACAGCGGCGTGTAGTAGAGCAGGTCTCGGATGTTCTGAGAGCTTTTATCTCAGTGTTTCTCAACCTTTTTACAGTCAAGGCACCCTTTAAAATTATGGACAATCCCAAAGCACCCTCTAAAATTATGGACAGTCTTGAGGCACCCCATTCTAAAATGCAAAAAAATTGTCTTTTTTTTTAATATATATAAATGTTATTAATTATCAACACAGTGCAAAATACAAAAATATATTTTGATACTTACAGCAAAACATTTTTCCCTGTCTCCCCTACCCGAGATCCCTCCCTCACCCCCCCCTCCCCACCTCTTTTGCACTTCTATTCCTTTATTGTGTGTCTTCTCCTACTTATCCATTACCAACCTCCTCTATTGCCCCCCTAATCTACCCATACTTCTGTATATTTATTAGTCTTTTTGAAGTCTGCCCCTTTTCTCCATTTATTTAAAAAGCTCTCTATCTGTTCCTCGTCTCTGCTGCCTAAGTACTCCATATTGTATATGTATTCGATTCCTTTGAACCTCTCTCTAAGAGTGGGACTTTCCGCATCTAACCGTTTTTTTGGGATTACCCCCTTTGCTGCATTTATCAGGTTTGGTACTATCGTGCTTTTGTAATGCTGTTTTGATTAAAAATCAATCTTGGCCAATTAACTCATTGACCACTCCTGTTATTTCCCTAATAAACTGTTGTACCTTCTGCCAGTAACCATGGATATTTGGGCAGTCCCACCAGATATTGAACATTGTGCCCTACATATTGCAGCCCCTCCAGTACAATGCAGGTTTCTCTGGTTGACATTTGTGTACTTTTACTGGTGTTATATACCATCTGGATAGACATTTATAGTTCATTTCAGGGGTGTTTATGTGAATCGTGGATAGGTGTACGGCCCTCAGTATTGTGTTCACTTCGTGCTCGTTTAAACGTGAGCCTATCTCTTTTTCCCATGATTCTACGAATGGTGGTTTCCTCAGGCCTTCTATTTCAGTTATCATTTTATATATCTGAGATATACTATGTTTTATTTTTGTTTGTGGATTGCAATGTTTTTCCACTATATTTAATTACTTATCCAGATCTGATGGGTTGTGGCAGGGATCTCACGAAATGGTTTAACTGAAGATACCACCATTCATTCAATATCATATTTTCTCTCCTGGTGTTAAGTTTGTGATATGACCTTATCTTTCCACCTTGTATAATATCTTTTATCTGCATGTTTTTAACCTTCCTAGCGGTATTCCCGAGTGTGGCTCGGGGTTAAATTTCAGTGCCAAAAGCGGTAACCCCCGAGCCACACTCGGGTTACCGCTAGGAAGATCGCTGGATCCTGGAAGAGAGGGTACTCACCTTGTCCCCGGGATCCAGCGATGTATCCCGGCGGTGTGCGGCGGCCGGATCTTCCTCCCGATGCTCTGTGCCCCGGCTTCCGTCTTCTGCGACGTGACGTTCGCAGGGGGGTGGAACCGGTGGCAAATTCAAAATTCAAATAGTAAAACACACCAAACACACTGATACATTACAAAATAAAATAAATTCACATTAGTTTGCCCCCAGTGCCCTTTCCTGCAGTTTTACTGTACTTTTTATGTATGTATATATATATATATATATATATATATATATATATATATATATATATATACATCTGAGCTACTAGCCAGGCCTTAAGGGTTACTCGCCACCAGTTGCCCCACCCAACTCCTACCCTGCCCCGTCCCTAATTCCGCCCCTAATTCCGCCCCTAAACATGCCCTCATAAATTATCTCATAAAATTACACTGTTAAATGTTTTTGCATTAATGCAGAAGTTACAAAAATAAATATTAATAACAACGTTTTCAGTGCCCATCAGTGCAGCCTCATCAGTGCCCATCAAGGGTCTGGAGGGCGAGGGGCTGGAGGGGGGGCTAATAGCACTGGGGGGGGGGGCTGAAGAGCACTGGGGGGGGGCTGGAGGGGGGACTGAAGAGCACTAAGGGGCTGGAGGGGGGGGGCTGAAGAGCACTAAGGGGCTGGAGGGGGGGGGTTGAAAAGCACTGGGGGGGGTGGAGGGGGGCTGAAGAGCATTGGGGGGCTGAAGAGCACTGGGGGGCTAGAGAGGGGGGGCTGGAGGGGGGACTGGAGAGCACTAAGGGGCTGGAGGGGGCTGAAGAGCACTAAGGGGCTGGAGGGGGGGCTGAAGAGCACTGGGGGGCTTAAGAGCACTGGGGGGCTGAAGAGCACTGGGGGCTGGAGGGGGGGCTGAAGAGCACTGGGGGCTGGAGGGGGGGCTGAAGAGCACTGGGGGGCTGGAGGGGGTGCTGAAGAGCACTGGGGGGCTGGAGGGGGAGGCTGAAGAGCACTGGGGGGCTGAAGGGGGCTTAAGAGCACTGGGGGGCTGGAGGGGGGACTGAAGAGCACTGGGGGGCTGGACGGGGGGCTTAAGAGCACTGGGGGGCTGGAGGGGGGCTTAAGAGCATTAGGTGGGCTGCAGGGGGGGCTGAAGAGCACTGGGGGCTGGAGGGGGGCTGAAGAGCACTGGGGGGCTGGAGGGGGTGCTGAAGAGCACTGGGGGCTGGAGGGGGGAGGCTGAAGAGCACTGGGGGGCTGAAGGGGGGCTTAAGAGCACTGGGGGGCTGGAGGGGGGACTGAAGAGCACTGGGGGGCTGGACGGGGGGCTTAAGAGCACTGGGGGGCTGGAGGGGGGCTTAAGAGCATTAGGTGGGCTGGAGGGGGGGCTGAAGAGCACTGGGGGGCTGGAGGGGGGGCTGAAGAGCACTGGGGGGCTGGAGGGGGGCTTAAGAGCATTAGGTGGGCTGGAGGGGGGGCTGAAGAGCACTGGGAGGGCTGAAGAGCACTAAGGGGCTGGAGAGGGGAGGGGGGGGGCTGTACAGCACTGGGGGGTCAGCAAAAGAAAAAAAGAAGTTGGATAGGAGGAGCGGTGGGGCGGCTGCATATAGAGGAATTGGTCTTTCCATATTCCTCATGCAGAGAGGAGAATCAGGCATCCAACATCTGCAGCAGTAATATGGAAAGATCAATTCCTCTATATGCAGCCGCCCCACCGCTCCTCCTATCCACTCACACAGGGAGGCTGCTAAATCCTTGGACACTCACCTGCTTCCAGCCCCTGCGAGCAGCTCAGCACAGACCGAGAGAGCAGCGCAACATGAGATGATCGGAACGAGTACCGGCTTGATCCCCTCCATCGGTATGCCACTGCTGGCCGGATACTGTCAGAGCGGCGGATCATCCCACTGTAACAGCTTTAATTGTAATTGCCGGGCGCTCGGTGACACACACAGTCCCGCCTCCTAGCCCGGCTTCTTTGATAGACGTCACACGTCCTGGTTGGCCAGGTGTTCTGTCCATCAAAGAAGCTGGGCTAGGAGGCGGGACTGTGTGTGTCAGCGAGCGCCCGGCAATTACAATTAAAGCTGTTACAGTGGGATGATCCGCCGCTCTGACATTATCCAATCCTTCGGCTGGCCGGCTTTCCTCTCCTCTCTTCCCCTGATCGGAGCTCGCCCTACATAATTTTCCACTCGCAAAATGCGAGCAGGCGAGTGGAAAATTTGAGGGCTGTATATGTATATATATTGTAAGGTACGTCTAGTCTCTTCTTCCATTAGTTCTTTTAGTTTATCTCTTGTTGTGTTTGAGTTTGTTGTGTCTCAGCCTTCATGTTCTGTTTATGTTTTTGTTCTAACTCATGTATCTCTGTTATTAGTCTATTTATATTAATAGTTCTTTCCTTTTTTTTTTTTTTAACCTATTGAGATGAGTACTCCTCTACTATATGCTTTGTGAGCCTCCCATATTGTAGCTTCAGAAATACCTGGGGTTTCCTTCTCTGAGAGGTGTTGCACCAGTTCTTTCTCTATGTTTTTCCCTACTTCTACGTCCTGTATCAGTTCTTCATTATTCCTCCAAGTATTTATTTTTCTCTGAGGTCCGGAAAATTTTATTTTCGTAGTTACTGGGGTATGGTTGGATATGGTCATTATCCCTATTCGTGTATTGACGACTGCTTCTAATAGCCTGTGTTCTATCATAATATAGTTCAATCTTGAATACATTGCGTGCACAGGGGAGTAGAAGGAATAATCCCTCTTCCCAGGAGCTGAACTTTCCATGCGTCTACTAGCTGACAGGGAAATAAGTTTTTCCTCACCGTCCTGAGTTGATGGCTTCTTGTTGCCCGTGCACTCGATGTACTGTTCAAAGTCGGATCTATGCAGAAATTAAAGTCACCTACCAGAATCAGGTTTTTTGAAATGTGTCAGCTTCTCTAGTATTTTTTTCAAGTATCCGTTCAGGTTTTTATTTGGGCAGTATACGTTTGCCAATGGGCAGTCCATTCCCTGTAGTTATCCCTTCGGCAAAATGTACCATCCTTCTGGGTCAACCAGCCTTTCCTCTAAGAAAACCTCACATCCTTCGCCATGCCAATTGCTACCCCATTTGCTCTCTTAGTTGGTGAGTCTCCGTAATACCAGACCCGATAATATTTTGAATATAATTTCACATTTGTTTCCTGTGCAATATGTGTCTCCTGTAAAAATATTATGCTAGCAGAGTTTTGTCTAAGTTCTTCTAAAACCTTATGTCTTTTAGTTGACGTGTTTAATCCTCTTACATTGTCAATAAATTAATACATTTAGGGTATTCATGTCTTTTCTCCTACTCCTCTTCCCTCCCGAATTTTACTACCTCTCTCAATCACCTTCAGACTAAGCCAAATGCGGGAGTAGAGGTATTCTCTAATTATCCTCTGCGGGAGTTTAAACCAGAGATCCAAAGGGGAAACAACATCAACAAATATTACCATAGGGTCAGCACACCATTGTTTTTTCCTTAAATTCCCTCCCCAGCTCTCCCTTTTCTGCATAACTCTGGAATCTTATGATTACGCCTCAGGGGGCATCAACTGGTATACCTTTTGATCTTCTTACCTGGTGTACTGTTTCAACCTTTATCTGTTCAGCTTCTCCTCTGCCCAGCAATGGATTTAAGATTTTCCTCATTTAATCTGTTTAAGTCCTCACCATGTGTTGGTTCTGGCAAGCCTCGTATTCTCAAATTCTTTCTCCTACTCCGGTTTTCTTGATCTTCTATTTTATATGCAAGGCTTCTGTGTTCCATCTTTAAATCTTTCATCTCTCTTCTTATATCATTTATTGTTTGTATATTGCTGTCTTGTCTTTTTTCCAGGTCTTCCAATAGGTGACCCAAATCGTTGTGTATTGATGTAAATTCTGTTTTTTAAGATTTTTCTAGTGCTGCGAGCATAGCTGCCATTTCACCCTTTGTAGGCAGTTGCTCTAAATGCGATCTGACTCTGTATCAGCCTCTAAGTCCTTTTCTGATCTTGATTGCCCTGAGGTGTCCATACCTAACAATGGCCTGCTTTATCCGCTCTTTTCCCTTGCTTCCGTTTATCTTATATGGGTTCCTTGTGCTTTCTCTAGAGTCTGTTTGTCCAAGGTATCTTCTTGTATCATAAACGTTTTAATCGTTCTGGGACTTCAACTCACTTTGGGTGACTTTGGGGTCGCTCCATCTCTTGCTGATTTTCCTCTCATTTTTTAAACTTTGTTGTCCAACCCCCTTAAACTCACAAACCCCAGAGGTGCCACTGTGTCTCTAAAGACTGAGCAACAGACATTCAGTTAGTACAGTCAATGCAGAGCGTTGTGTTGTGGGGATGCTTTTCTTCAGCAGGGACAGGGAAGCTGGTCAGAGTGGATGGGAAGATGGATGAAGCCAAATAGTGGACAATCTTAGAAGAACACCTGTTAGAGTCTGCAAAAGTCTTGAGACTAGGGCAGAGGTTAACCTTCCAGCAGGACAATGACCCTAAAAACACAGCCAGAGCTACAATGGAATGGTTTAGATCAAAACATATTCATGTGTTAGAATGGCCCAGTCAAAGTCCAGACCTAAATTCAATTGAGAATCTGTGGCAAAACTTGAAAATTGCTGTTCACAGACGCTTTCCTTACAATCTGACAGAGCTTGAGTTATTTTACAAAGAAGAATGGGCAAAAATGTCACTCTCTAGATGTACAAAGCTGGTAGAGACATACCCAGAAGGACTTTCAGCTGTAAATGCAGCAAAAGGTGGTTCTACAAAGTATTGACTCAGAGGGGGTGAATACAAATGCACTCCACACTTTTCAGATATTTATTTGTAAAACAATTTGAAAACCATTTATAATTTTCCCTGCACTTCACAATTATGTGCCACTTTTTGTTGGTCTATCACATAAAATCCCAATAAAATACATTTACGTTTCTGGTTGCAACATGACAAAATGTGGAAAATTTAAAGGGGTGGGAATACTTTTTCAAGGCACTTTATATACAGTATATATAAATGTTGATGTAAAAAAAAAAAATGTGCTGAAAATTTTGTTTTTATAGTTAAAACATAAAAAATAACACAAACTTGAACATTCCTCCAACTTCTGGAATGTTTACCTATTTATCCCTAATTGTTACAACCTCAATCACAAACTAGTTAATGAAAATTAGGTAATCTGAGTATAGTGGCTTGTTAAACTCTTGTAAACGTGACCTCAGATTCCACTGACGTGTTTTTAACGTAACTTAGACAATGGACCTTAGACCTGTCTTATGATTTATTGACCTTTGTCTATTCTTTGCATGTTGACTTGTTACCTCTAGTACTCTGCTGCTGGCTATGATTTCATGTTCTTATTAAGCTGATACATTTCACTTAAGACTTATTGTGGAATCTAGTAAAATTGAGTTTTAGTTGCTTTATCTGTAAGGACTGTAAGTATTTTTGTTCCTTTTTTGTGGAGTCTGCAAGTCCATGGGTATCATGTGCCCTATCCCTCTCTCCCTGGAGTTTTAGTGTTAGCAATAAACACCTTTTTGTTTTACACCTTAAAGTGACTAGCACCTATCTGTTCACATCCCACTACTGCCGAAGTGATCTACACCCTGAGGTGAAATGTCAGCCCAGCCTGTCTCTGGGGGTTACCACCATGCTTCTAGGGGTCAGAGGTATGCTACAGACATACTAAAAGAACTTCAGTGCGGAACGTCATTAGAATCAATAAACATTCTGTAGCAGTCTTTTCAGTGCAGAGCACAACTGACATGTTTTATCCATCTTCCTTCTTACTGTTCTCCTTGGGAGCACCACAGAATTGGGACCATGCCCCTATGTATACTAAGCTCCTCAGCCTTAGGCTATCAACCACAGAGCCACAGAATCCACAGAGGAGGGTGTTCAGGTGTGGTGTGGGAATTCAGCACTGTCCGGGGGCCCTTTCGATTAGATCAGTGTAGGTCTACAGTTTTACAGCTCTGGGGTGTCCTGCTCCATACTTTGACTCTGCTTGGGCTCCACCCACAGCTAGCATTTAAAGGAACACCTATTACATCACTACAGGAGGGGGTTTATCTAAAAGTGAAGCTAAGACCTCTTTATAATCTTCCCCTTCCCATGCCATACTGGCAACAGAGCCACTTAGTGGTAGGCAAGCTAGGTGCACCTGCATACAGGATAGTAGTGTAGCACCCTACAGGTTGGTGCTAGGTAAAGGTATAGTGGGCCTTGTCTGCCTAACAGCAGGGCTGTGATTTATGTAATCAGGGTGTCATGGTTTCCAGGTGTGCCTGCTGAAGGGGGAGTCTCCCCACTGGCTCCTGTGAGAGGATTCTCATAGGGCGGTGGAGGAAACCCAATCAGGGGACACATCCAGGCTTGTAACTACCCCAGAAGGCAGATTGTGCTGCAAGGGATTCTGGAAAAAGGGGTATAAGTTTTGGGGTGGCACATGACACAATGTCTTTGGCGGGAGCAGAGTCCCAGGATGCAGAGTGTGCGGCTGTCTCTCCTTCTGTCTGAGGAAAGAGGATGTCTTGAGGTGTTGCCTGAGAATCCAGAGAGTGCTGAGAGGGGATCCGGTGTGCCGAGAACCTGAGGAGACAAAGAGGGGTTCAGTCCCAGGAAAGCCTACACAGGTCGTGAGTACTGAGCATTGCCCCTGGGTGTCTGCCAGAGTTGAAGGGGACCACTCCGGAAGAGGTTCTGGGATCCAGTGCCAGCTAGCGGAAAGGGGGTACCTAGGTTGAGGACCCTGAAGTTACAGAGGGGGGTACATAGACAGTGAACCCCGAAGGATTCAAGGTTAAATGGGGCACCTACTATTGGGCCCTGAATTGTACAGAGAGTGTGCCAGTTGGGATTTACAGTCAAAGTTCCTCCACAGAGCAGGAAGAGGCATCTTCAGGCTGATGATGCAGATGGCGGCCCTGCCTGTAGTTGGTGGGCTTACAGTCTGTGGGAAGGGAGTTTGGTCACAGAGCTCCATGGGGAGGGGATCCATGTCCACCCAAACAATAGGGACCCGGCCAGAAGTATCGTCGGTCAGGGCCCTAACGGAATCCGCCCCTATAAGTATTCCCCAGCCTGTCCAGACAGAAGTTGCCCAGGTGCCCTCTTCCAATGCCAGAAGTGAGGCAGAGAAGTGTCCTGTCAGAGTAGATTCCCCATCCTTCTACTTAAAACATGGCTCCTCTGAAGAAGGTATGGATGACTGGGGATCCATGGAAGAGACCAAGTGGGAATGGGGATCAGAGACTGGAAGCAGCTCTCCAGGTCCTGAAGTTGTTGTGCCTCTAAACCAGGAGGCTCAGGAGGCTATTGAAAGAGGGGAACTGGCCCAGAAATTGGGGTTCTGTGATGCCTATGTCACAAGGGTCCAAGATATCACCCCACGAGGAACATTGCTAGGGCCAGAGACCAAAACACGGCCTATGAGGAGATGATCCAAAGAGTGCACACCCCATTTTCTCCACCAGGAAGAGGTAACCGGAAAACCCTTCCCAGGTTATCAAGGATACAGCGGTGGATGCAAAAGAAGGTGGCATTGGAGTATGGCTACGACTACCTCTATGCTCCCATATGCTCCCAGGGAAGTCATGCTCTTAGTGGAAAAGTTCAGAGACTGGTGGTGGGATGAACTTATTTGGGACTATCCTTTTGTCCCAAATCCGTACCGGGACTCTCCGGAGGAAGGGCTAAAGGAGAAGTTTGCTAAGTCAAAGCTCAGTGGTTCTACGGACGCTCTATTTACATAGATAGAGTGGAAGTTCGTCGCCCAGACAGGTCAAGACATGCTTGGTCCATCCGGGTCAGAAATGAACAAGGAGAGTATGTCCAAGTGTCCCACCCGGAGTATTACATCTGAGTTTGTTAGAGTTCTTTGGAAACAAGGAGGAGTTGAGGAGCAGTGAAAAAAAAACATTTTTGTGTGGCCGGCTGGCTACCACAACTGACCTAGGAAACTTTTGAGATGATATGATACTGAATCCATGTTGAAAAGTATTGGGAGTTCAACCAGACCCCTTGGGCCATCGAGCCAGGGTCCCCTTTGCAAAGTTAATTGCTGTGATGTCATGCCTTTGGGACCATCGGGTCCGAGGCTTTTGGGAAGTTATTTGTGTGCTAGGTCTTTTGGGCCATCGGACCGGGGTCTTCTGTGGATTACAAATGGCTGTGTGGGACTTCATCCACAGTGTGTACAGATGAGGATGTTGCTACAAGTCACAAAGTTCATGAGTGCTCAAGAACTTTGGTGTGGGGTGCCCGCTGGACCCCTGTGATGTTTCCCTGACTCAGCAGGACTGTAGGTCATGAGAGACTATAACCTGCCCTGTTTCCTCATAGAAGTGCTCAAAGGGACAGCAGAGAGCGCTGTGTTTCACTTCAACAAAGAGGACTCTGTCTAGACAGCTAGTGTTAGGGGACAAGTTCTTCCAAATTAAAGGAGGACCCGGGGGTGTCAAGACACTGGTTGGCAGAGGCAGTCAGGGAGGGAGTGGAAAGGTCGCCCTTGTATTTTTTAAGAAGGGTCTTTCCATTCAACTGTTCAGCTAGTTAGATATGTGATGTGATTCCTATGTGATGTGATGAGATTGACTAACCTTTGCTTCCTTTCTCTATACAGGTGGGACCACCTTAGAGTTAGACAGTCAGGATGTTACAATGTATTTTCTTTGTTGTTCCCCACCAAGTGAGTTTATTTGGTGGGGAGTGCATCAGTTCTCATGAACCATAAACTGTGTATCATACATGTACAGCAGATCGTAAAGATATATTTTTTCACGCTAATTTATTTTTAAATTCATTTCTCCCTTTTCCCCTTTTCCAGGTTTGTGGGATACTCCTGATTTTTGCCAGAGTTTTTATAGGAGGCGGCTGCCTCAGAGTCAGAGGGACCTGACTCATTTGGTGTGGGGTGAGTGTAGCACCCTACAGGTAGGTGCTAGGTAAAGGTATAGTGGGCCTTGCCTGCCTAACAGCAGGGCTGTGATTTATTTAGTCAGGGTGTCATGGTTTCCAGGTGTGCCTGCTGAAGGGGGAGTCTCCCCACTGGCTCCTGTGAGAGGGTTCTCATAGGGCAGTGGAGGAAACCTAATCAGGGGACCTAGACAGTGAACCCCAAAGGATTCAAGGTTCAAGGTTAAAGGGGACAACTACTATTGGGCCCTGAATTGTACAGAAGAGGAGAATGCCATGGCCAAAACCAGGATGCTGGAATGTGGAGCAGGAGCACTAGACTCTCCTGACACAATGCCCACCTCTGCATTCTTTGCCACTGCATCAACGCATGCCTCAGTGCTTGCCACCACAGTACCAATGTGCATTTCTGTACTCACCACCACTGCAGAGATATATTCTTCCATATTTAACTTGTTAAAAAATACTTAAATCCAAGCATCCCCAAAAGGGATTACAAAGTCAGTATTATTAGCGCAGATAGTTCACATAAATGTTCCACATAAAATAAAATGAAGTCCTTCTGAACGTTTCAAAAAATGATATCACATAAAAAACGTCCATCTCTATGTAGAATCTCGCATCAATCCTCTCCACCAAATTGGGATCACCAGTGTGTTATGGGGTCACCAAACAGCAAATCCTCCACCTTTGTGACATAAATAGGGGGATGGCAACTCACCGGAAAGCGTGGCCCACCTATTCTCATAGGATAGGCAAACAAGCAAAGAACACAAATCTCCTTCCTGGACCAGCTGCAGCTGCTGAATGTGTCTTTCCTTAAAACGTGTCTTGCTTCCCTTTTCCTCAAAGTAATGCTCCCATCAACCAAGTTAAGGAGGATAAAGAGAAGGAAACTGCACTAGTGTGATATTGTTTAACCACTCCACATTTTATTCATCACAAACCCAATTAAAATGTACTCACAAACGCATGCAAATCAAAAGCCTTCATAATCTGCATAGTATCACGGATGCACCGGTCGGCTGTATCAGTCTGGCTCACCCTCTCCACGCTGATGTCCTGGACCTCAAAAGCCTCCGTGCGTGTCACTCGATCACTTCCGGACGCCGTAAGGTTCACGCTCTGACGCGTTTCGTCATTTCCGACTTCTTCGAAGGGCGTGAACCTCGCGGCACGGCGTCACGATTATATATACAAGATTGCTGACACTTTTGACGTTGCATAAAATGGCACACCCACTTATGCTAATTCCCGGCTGATGAGTAGGCTAGGATTGCTTCCGCCCCCATTGGGATCGAATGGTTGTTAGCTCTTCCGCCCACCACCTACGTCCCGATCACATTATGGCCTGGGAAATCCAAACTTATATGGCTTAATAGTAAACACTCGTACCGTATAGAGTGAAAAGAAAGGAAGGGATTAACCCTTTATTATTAATCTCTTCAGCGTGTCAGCATTCCTGTATTGAATCCACTGGCGGTAAATGTTAATATATGAATTACTCCACACACTTACTTAAATACAATAAATACTGTCAGTCATATTATCAAAATATAAAACAGCATATAAAATGCGTATACGTATATATATATATATATATATATATATATATATATATAGACCTTGCATATATATATATAAAAAATATTTAAAATATTGATAAATACATAAATATCCGGTTAAAGATTAAAATATAACTGATTTTACATCAAATTAATTTCTTATAAAACTACAGGTAAATTATATGGATAAATAGACAAAGCCTAAAATATATTATATTCAGATATTCAAATTGATAAAATTATTAGAAAAGTCTATATGACTTTATATTCCTATTCCATTCCAAATTAAAAACTCAGTAATCACTAATAAAACAATTCAGATCCAGGTCGATATTGAGACCTTTAGGATCGAGGGCCTGGGTGAGGAAAATCCACTTGGTCTCGCATTTGGATAATTCCCTCACCCAGTTCGCCCCCTTTCAATACCCCAAAAATGCAGGCTGCGAGGATCACTATTGTGGTGCCTTCTGAAATGCTCCGAGACACTATGATCCTTAAAGCCTTTCAGAATATTTGAGATATGTTCTCCCACTCATTTTTTGACTGTCCGTTTGGTCCGACCAATATAAATACGGTTACATGGGCACATCAGGCCATATACCACGTGTGTGGTGTCACAAGTGATCACATTTTGGATTTTATAGTGTTTGCCTATTGCAGGTACAAAGAATTCCTCCCTCTTCTTTAAATTTGTTCTCGTGAAAAAACATGCCCGACACCATCCACACGTATGGAAGCCCTTTCTCCCAGGAAAAAAGGTCACATTTGGGGGGGTCTAAAATCTTCTTGACCACCCTATCTCCAAAATTTGGTGCTTTGCGGTATATAAAAGAAGGATTGGTCGGTATTACAGGGCCCAATGTACGATCTTTCAACAGTAGGGGCCAATGTTTTCTGAATATAGCCTCAACACTCTTATAGTCACTGGAAAAATCGGATAGGAAACTCCATTCCTTCTTATTGTCCTTAGTTTTGATTTTATTTTGTAAACAGTCTGACCTGGGTTGATCCAGAATGCTCTTAAGTCTAAGGTGTCCTCAGAGTGCTCTTGGTCTAAGGTGTCCTCTCTATATCCCTTTTGTAAATACCTCTCCTTAATTATTCCGGATTGTGACAGAAAATCCTGATCAAACGTACAGTTCCGCCTCACCCTCATGAATTGACCCCTTGGTATGTTCTTTAACCATGTAGGGTGGTGGCCACTCATGATGGATAGGTAACTGAAAGAGTGTGCCTTAATGAAATATTAAATTTCATGATACCAGAGAATTCATTTTAGCTAATGCCCACTTTCCAATGGAATGCGGTCCCTTGCAATTACATATTAAACACATCTCATCCTGGACACTTAACTTTCGCATACAAATTACAGACACATTGATAAGTGTTACATATTAAACACATTTCATTCATCCTGGACACTTAACTTTTGCATATGGATTACAGACAAACACCTGAACACATTGACAATTACTTACATATTAACACATCAGACAGTTGAGCAGAGACGGAGCGGCTTTTCCACAAACGAACTTTCAGACACACTACACCCCACATTTACAGCACTGTGTTAGGGAAAACAAAAGCCTTTTCATGTATTGTTTTAGTAAAGATATATTCTATTGTTAAACTGACCCATGGATTGTACACTAGTTTGAACTGTTTTTTCCCTCTCATATGTCCCATAAATATGGGAGCCGAAAATGAAATAAATTAGATGTATCTGCATTAAGCTTAAGTGCTGTGTGTCTTTGCATCTCCTAGCCAGCGAGAGAAAATTCACTACACTGGGGAGTTAGAACTGAAGGGTCTTAGGTCCGGGACCTAAATGCAAAATCATCTTGCAATTGCCTCCTGACGTAAATGAGCTAACAGTTTGGTGTCAGAAGTGGGATCTGCCATACACAGTACTGGGTGAGTAATTCTTTTTTTTATTATTGCCACTCTATACTTTCAGAGCAGATTAACGGTACCCGGTTAGCGCTACTGTGAGCGCCTCCCAGGAATCTGATATTCCTAAAGAAAATAGAGGGCCTGATGCCCCGAATACAAAGCAGTACTGTGTGTGATAGTGAATTTTCCCTCTAAATATTGTATATTACTGTATAGACACTTAAGTGTATTTTTAGTCGTTATATATGATTGCATGCCATTTGTATAGATGTATATGGAGATTGTATGTGATATTAAGCTGAACTTGAAGGTATAAACTTGCCCACTAAGAATAGTTAAAAGAAAACCATAAATTGGGTGTATATAAATCTGATTAGAAAAACGTAGGAAAAACCACATAAGTTGGAAACTAGGTTTTCCAATAAAGTCTAAATACTGACATCACCATCCCTATATATATATAAATCTTCAAACTCAGCTAATCTCACTTCATATTCTGAGCTTAGAATAATGGCCAATTCTCAAGGTATGGAGAACCCCAAGGGAAAAATGAAATTTACGTTTAGAAAATTGTATGAGAATTGTATCGTGTATGGGCAACCTTAGTCGTGTGTGAGATCCATGGATTGTTATGTTGTGTTACTTTTAATAATGTTCCAAAAGTGCTGTATCAGCAAAACATTTGATAACACTGAATAAATACTGGTTGCATAATGATTTGTTTTGTGTTTATTACTTATGTTTTAAAGTGATGTGACTTTGCCACTAAAGGTAACAAATCCGTGCTATGCTGGTCATGGCAACGTTTAGAAGCAAGAAAATATATTTGGTGTGTAAAGTGTGACCTTAAGGACTAAACTTGTATTTCTATCCTTAAATCGTGAGCAATTTGAACTTTATCATTGAGGTAACTACTGACTTTTTAAAACAAACCCCCCCCCCCCTCCCTGCTTTGACACAGGTAATTGCAAAGGCTAGGGAGTGTAAGCAGCTGTATTGTCATGCAAATTGACTGAGCCGAGTAAATTTTAAGAGGAAAGTACTGTTAACTGTATATACAGATGTGTATTAACTATAATTTTGCTTTGTAAAAAAAACATTTGAAGAATGTTCCAAATGGGTTCAATATGGTGACGTATAATTTTCTTGCAGCCAAATGGGAAATTACTAATGTTTTTTTTTTTGAGCTGCTCATTTTTTTAACCATGGTGAACAATAATAATTTTTTTTCTAAATTTATGGTATACCATAACAAAAAAAAAAAAAATAGAAATCCACGTGGTAATAATTAATTTGACGTCAACAATTTTTGGTATTAGAAAAGTGCACTGTTAAGAAATAAAATGTTTAAAATGCTTACTGTATGCTAAATTCCTCTAAACTTTGGTTTACTTTTAGGAGGAAAATATAATGTTTTGTTACTAAATTTTTTCTTGATGCTTATTTCTCAGACAAATTCTATGCCCTGGTTCTATTGATTTAAGACTTTCAGAACGAAGGACGATCACAGCCTTCAACAACAACTCACCAATGGGAGTATTGTTTCCAAATTGTTTTTTTTTCTGGTTTATTAGACTATTTTTATGGGTGTTAGAAAGTTCTTATTTATTGGGTGTCAGATATTTGATGTGTTCTAATTTGACATATATGAGCTCTGGCATTAATGAGTTTCTATGCCTTAGATAATTAAGCATCTCCTGTCTTATAAATTTTTTATTATATTGTGAGATGGAAGAATAGGATGGAATTGGATAAATTGTTGCTCCATATTTACACCTATAGTGTGCTAAGAATTATAACGAATATATGTCAGTGTTATTACAAATTGTTAAAGTTACTTGGGTATTGCTAAGATTTAAACTTTAAGACAAGGTAACCTCCTGTTGTTAGTTCAATTAGCCGCATGGCCAGCCAATCCATCTCTTTTCATTCTAAGGTGACTCATTACCCCATGCTTTGCATATAAATGGTCATTGAAGTCAAGCCTTGTGTCTCCAAGGCTATTTCAAACCTGTTTGGTTTCAATTTCCTGTTTGGTGTCACTGGGCAACTATACCATCCCTTATAAATTTATGTTTGCATGGGTACTCACTTCTAGCTGTTTTGTGTGTCTCTGTGTGTCCATGTACACAAGACAGCTTGAATTTTACTCCCTACTGTTTAGTGATCACAGCATCTTAGCCATGCAAGGGATTCTCAGTTGTCTATTGGCCTTTAATTCTAGGTAGCTGCCTGCTTGGGTGAGTAAGAGGACTGCAAGTTAACCCATCTCCACCTTTGGAGAAGACGAGGCAGTTCAACCCCTCCAAGGGCCCTCACCATTGTTGCATGTGTGGACATGCTGTGTTCTCCCCAGATAGTGCCATTAGGTATCCTTTCTGTCTTAAAATTACCTGCCTTCCTGTAAGCCCTGAACCCCATTGCTGCAAGTGGTTCTTACTAGCATTTATTTTGCTACCTGCCTGTAAGACCAGAAGCCCAGTGCCGCACTATACTCCTGCCATTTTTTGTAAATCTTGTATTCTGTGCTATCCAAGTTCTTGTCTCTGTACTTACCTGCTATTCTTGCTGAAGTCAGAATGACTCCAGGCCCAAGAACCAAGCTATCTCCCTTTGAAATTTTGATAGGGAGACCCTTTCCCAACCCCATGGACAATGAATCCATTAATTCTCGTATCTAGAGATCTGCAGCAGATGCAAGAGGAATATGTGGCAAAATTAATTGAAAAATTAAACAGTGATTATGGTGATATTTCGCTCTCGTTTCCTTTGCCAACAGGTGCACGACCCACCCATTCAAGCCTGGAGACAGAGTCCTGGTGAAGGCCCCTCATAAGCTGAAGTCGCTAGACCCACCCTACGGACTTCCTGCGACAGTTCAAGCAGTGACCAGAACAGCGCTATTGACAGACGACTCCCCGGTTTGGATCCACACATCGCGACTGAAGGAAGCCCCACCTCTGGATCCCACGACTGCGGACCGGAGATTGTACCGAGCATCGAGAGGTGGACCAGGACCAAACCGGATGGGACGGGATAGACCAGAAGATGAGAGCCTGAGGAAGATGCAGATCATTTCCGATTGGTGGTTTAATTAGAGTGGACTTACATCTGAGCATTTACCAGGAGGAGGACAAGGAACTTTCATCATTTGGGATTTTCTTTCCACAGACTGCCAAGGACATTGTTTAACGTTGTAGCTGCCAGGGATTTAGTCTGACCGCTCTGATGATACGGGGGTCGAAAGGGAATTTTTTCCTCCCATTGAACGGGGGGTTTATTTTTGCCCTTTCCTTGCAAAGGCTTTAGGAGATGTTGAAGATTCACATGCTATAGTCAACAGGTGGTATGTGCTGCCATGGTCTATTTGTAGTGACTTTATTGCCATAATATGGAGTTTAGATTTTCAGGCCATAGATTCTTGCAAGCTATGGCCCTTCCCATTGAACATGTCTGTTTTTGATTTGATAGAATTCTAAGAAGTTATATACCTATGTGCACACAACCAAGTCGCCAGCCTACATACACCTTAGAATATAATGTCACCTGTTTAGAACCTCGTGTGTGCAAGTCAGTTACCAATAATATGACGTGCACTCATACAAAAATGCAACCCAGTTATGTCAAGAATGTCCAGCTCCCTAAGGGATGGTTACTATCATGTGGGACTCATAGTTGGACATATATCCCAGGAGGGCACATAGTGCTATTTTCAGACTCTAGGTGACCCCACCCTTATGAATAAGGTTGGGATCAAAGGTTGGGTTGAAAGAGTGTGCCTTAATGAAATGTTAAATTTCATTATACCAGAGAATTCATTTTAGCTAATGCCCACTTTCCAATGGAATGCGGTCCCTTGCAATTACATATTAAACACATCTCATCCTGGACACTTAACTTTCGCATACAGATTACAGACACATTGATAAGTGTTACATATTTAACACATTTCATTCATCCTGGACACTTAACTTTTGCATATGGATTACAGACAAACACCTGAACACATTGACAATTACTTACATATTAACACATCAGACAGTTGAGCAGAGACGGAGCGGCTTTTCCACAAACGAACTTTCAGACACACTACACCCCACATTTACAGCACTGTGTTAGGGAAAACAAAAGCCTTTTCATGTATTGTTTTAGTAAAGATATATTCTATTGTTAAACTGACCCATGGATTGTACACTAGTTTGAACTGTTTTTTCCCTCTCATATGTCCCATAAATATGGGAGCCGAAAATGAAATAAATTAGATGTATCTGCATTAAGCTTAAGTGCTGTGTGTCTTTGCATCTCCTGGCCAGCGAGAGAAAATTCACTACACTGGGGAGTTAGAACTGAAGGGTCTTAGGTCCGGGACCTAAATGCAAAATCATCTTGCAATTGCCTCCTGACGTAAATGAGCTAACAGTAACAGTTCCGATCGGTTTGTTTGAAGTAAACCTTTGTTGCAAAACCGTTCAAATGTCTAAAAATAGTTACGTCCAGAAATTGGAGACTATTTTTATCCCAATGAAACTCCAACCGAATATTGTTGGGGTTCGAATTCAAATGTGTCATGAATTTTAAAAGGGATTCTTCAGAGCCCTCCCAGATAAACAAAATGTCATCTATAAATCGCAATTCCTGCTTGCACTGATTAAAAATGTACTTGTCTTCCCACTCGGCCATGAAGATATTTGCCAAACTGGGGGCAAATTTAGCCCCCATGGCAACACCTGTCTTCTGGCTGTAAAAACAATTGTTAAACCAAAAGTAGTTGTGGGAAAGACAGAAATCAAGGGACCTTTGAATAAATCTCTTTCGCGCAAACGGAATTTCTTCCCTTTTGCTTAGTGCCCAGTTCAGGGCCAGGAGGGCATCATCATGTTGGATGATGGTGTAAAGTGAGGACACGTCGGCCGTCACCAGAAAGGCCGACGAGTCCTCACTCAACGACACATCACCCAACAATATCAACAAATCTTTTGTGTCCTTCAAGAAGGCTCTGGTGGTGGTGACACTTGGTTTCATATTTAACTTGTTTGCTAATATATAAATATCTATAAAGTTAAAACCGATGCAAATTTTCTTATTTCATCTGTGTCCCTTTTGGGAGATTTCTCATAATTTCCTGTTCTATAAATGCAACAGGAAATGAGGGGAATGCCCTTTTAATTCGTTGTCACCAGAAACAGTGTCCTCATTGGAAGATTTGCTGTTGCTGTTCTAGTGGAAACTCAAAATTTAGATATCTCCCTCAGTTCTAGTGGCAATGGGGTGTTGTTACTTGATGGGGGAAAGCTGAGCTTTTTGATGCTGAATAGGGGTGATAATCACAGCTATGTGTGGCAATACATGAAGGCTAGCTGTTTTTTTTCTATGGAAGAACAGCTCTTGAGAAATAGTGATGTGACAGATGTACGTGACTGGAAGACTTTGTGAACATGTTATGTTGTCAGTTAATTTTTGTTTAGAAAAAAGCATTCCTAAAAAGCATTACTCTTGCCTGCGTGACTGTTGCTTGGTTAGGGCCAGTACGCCATTAGGAAAGAACCTTTGTGCTAACTGCTAGGGCAAGGAGATAAAGGGATGGAATAAGGTCCAAGAACATTGTGTGCAAAGTGTTGCAGGCACGATTTTTGCAAAAAAAGTGATTTTGTTGCGGTTAGAGTTAATCAGTAAAGAAGAGCCTGCTCAGTAAAGTTCAGAGACACTACCCAAGAACTTGGCAAATGTTGCTATATATCCACTGCAAACCTAACTGCCTTGACCCTGCATTGTGCCATGTAGCTGCAGACATATGCTTCTCTGATCCTGAGATTTGTTGTCCTTGTTTGATATTATCTGTATCAGGGACATGTAGTGAGGTCAGTGACTGGAGAGGCACAGGCTAGTATCAGAGCCAGACACACACAGATTACCTATTCACAAGTTACGTATTCGATGCTCATGAATGTATGAAGACGATTGCAGTTCTACTCATTTAACAAAAACATTTACTAACGCTGTCCCTTTAAGATGTTTTTCAGTCACCCTTTTAGTTGATGCTGGAAAAAATATTACTAGCAAAGATGGCACTAAAGAATGTAGAAAAAATAAAACCTGTCTCTTTATTTTCTGAAGCCTGAAATGTAACAGTAATAATCAGTAATAAACAAGTAAACAATAAAGGGTTTAGCGTTATTTACTAAAAGGTGAAATGCAGGAGAATTTAAAACAAACGTTAAAACAGTGAAACAGTCCAACTAAAATAAGATTTATATAATGTTTGGGGGTTCTGATTTTTACATGTAGGAGAGAAGTCAGAATTGGTCTAGGTGGCAAGTGGTTAACCACTTTACCCCCACCCGCCGCAGATGTACTGTGGCAGGCAGCCACTCCCAGGCAAATCGCCCTACATGTACGGCGCTCCCTCTCGGTGAGGCTAGCAGGCGAGCGCGCGCCCCAGTCGGTGCACTCCTGCCCCCGCTCCTCAGCGGGGGGAAGCCGATACAGCAGGCAAGTGGCTCTGATTGCCGCCTGACACCCGCGATCATTCCCCGCTGGGAGAGAAGAACAGTCAGCTGTTGTAAACACAGCTGACCGTTCTTCTCCCTGCAATGATCATAGAGCCCATGTGATCCTTCTATATAGGATCACATGTCTCTATGGTCATTTCAGAAGCCACACCCCCCCCCCCCCCACAGTTAGAATCAATCCCCTAGGCTCACATTTGACCCCTTGATCACCCATAATGGTAACCCCTTCCCTGCCAATGTCATTATTACAGTAACAGTGCATATTTTTTAGCACTGATTACTGTAGTAATGTCACTGGTCCCTCCAAAAGTGTCAAAAATGTCAGTCAGGGGTCCGATCTGCCCACCGCAATGTCGCAGTCCCTCAAAAAATCGCAGATTGCCGCCATTACTAGAAAAAAAAAAAAAACAATAAAAATGACATAAATCTTTCCCGTAGTTAGTAGATGCGATAAATTTTGCGCAAACCAATCAAAATACGCTTATTGCAATTTTTTTTACCAAAAATATATAGCAGAAAACAAATTGCCCTAAAATGTTAAAAAAAAATGCGATTTTTAAATTTTTATTTTAAGAATGTCATATAGCAGAATGTGAAAAATATTGTTTTCTTATTTTTTTCAAAATTGTTGCTCTTTTTTTGTATAGCGCAAAAAATAAAAATCGCATAGGTGATCAAATACCACCAAAAGAAAGCTCTATTTGTGGGGAAAAAAAGGACATCAATTTTATTTTGATACAGCGGTGCATGACCGTGCAATTGTCCGTTAAAGAAATGCAGTGCCCAATCCCAAAATAGGGCCTGGTCAGGAAGGTGGTAAAATCTTCCGGGGCTGAAGTGGGTAATTACCATAAGTAAGTAATATAACAAATAATTATTATATATTGTTTTGAAGGTCATTTACTATAATTTCAAAAACTGTACTCAAGCAGTTGGTTTAAAGGACAATTTACTGAAGATTGATGTTATAAGTTCAAACCAGTAATTTCACAGTAAATAGATAAATAATAAATTATTATGTTATAACCTATAGCATAAAAAGATATTTTTTTGCTTGATTAAAAAAGTACCTTTTCAGCAGCAGCAGATTCTCCTTCCTAACTGTGTGTGAAAAAACATGGGATTATGGGTAGACCTTATACCCAAAAACCCATGATTTTCCTTGTAGTTAAGAGGGCTGGGCTGGAAGGGAGCAGTTGCCCTTTAGACACATGCCCCCTTCTATGACACTGCAGTGAGAGGAGAGCCTTCACTGCAGCATTTTTATTGGACAGCTTGGACCAACGCTGCTTTACCATTGGTCCAAGGCTCTAAGCTGTCCATTGAGCTCAGTTCCACTGACAAGAAGTCAGAGGCACAGTGAGCTCATCGTCTCAGTCTGCTGCAAACAGCGTGTGCCAGCTTGTATTTAAACTGGCCGCGCTGTATGTAGCTTTTGACAGGCTGCGCAAGCAGCCCTGTATCTCAATAGGAACCATAGGTGCTAGGAGCCCAAATTTGGATACATACTCCCCCCAAATTTGGAGTCTTTGTGACCCCAAATCGTCGAGCTATGACCCTCAAGGCTCGATCATATTTATTTTATTTTTTAATGTTCATGGCAGGTGAGGCTCTGCCTCACTTGCCTCCCCTGTCTGCATGTCCCTGTTCTGTATTGTCCTCCTGTGATCCTACATTTTTTTGCCGTGTATTTAGGAAGGGGTTACTTCCCTTCCACTGTGAATCCCACCCTGTGGGAAAATGGAGAGGTTTCCCCCTATTTTTACAGGATAGGAGGGACTTGGTGGGGTGCACTGGAATACAGCAAGTGATAACCCAAGACGTGGAGGAATGCTGTGTGGGGGTTCTGCTCTTTGAGGGAGAGGCCTAGCCTGGAGCTGAGGGATGTGAACCTAGAAAGGAAACCAAGGAGAAGCTGAGTAAATGTCTTAGCAATCCTGTGCATCACAATTCACCCTATTCCAGTTTGCTGGGCTTTACTAGAGAATCACTCTTAGATTTAACTGCTTACTGCTTACCAATTGTATGGAGTGTGATAAAGTTACTGTTACCCTGTCTTGGAAATATACTTTTTCTATTATCATGAACTGTTTACTTCTATTTAGAGCAGAACTTCTCCCTAGGGGATAGGAAGTTAAGCTTTATTTCCTCCTCTACTATTTCTGGCTCTTTTTTTAGAAGGGAGCGGGTGCCTGGTTTTGACCAGTATGTGCTCCTATTTCCAGTCGCATCGCTGTGGTGCATCCACTGGAAGTTTTTGGCAGTTGCAACCTGTGAAGCTCTGGTGAACTCCATGCCCAAGAGGGTTAAGGCAGTGCTGGAAAATAATGGTGGGCACACAAAATAGTGACACTTTGGGCCAAATTTGGACCTTTTTACTTAGGAGTGTACTCACTTTTGTTGCCAGCAGTTTAGACATTAATGGCTGTGTGTTGAGTTATTTTGAGGAGACAGCAAATTTACACTGTTATACAAGCTGTACACTTACTACTTAACATTGTAGAAAAGTGTCATTTCTTCAGTGTTGTCACATGAAAAGATATAATAAAATATTTACAAAAATATGAGGGGTGTACTCACTTTTGTGAGATACTGTATGTGCAGACATAAAGGTTTGCGTGGGCTTTGGGACAGTATAGAGGAGCTGGCCTATGAATAGCCCTGCCTACATGCATGTTAGCGGCAGGTCAGTGGTTCACTAGGCAGCAAAGTCAGAACCTCTGAGCATGCATAGGAAAAAAAGTCAGCAATGTCAGTACACATATTTCTGTCCTTATAGGTGCCTTTTAAAAGAAACTCCTACCAAGGAGATATGGGGGCAGCCATTGCGGACCTCCTCTTTTAAAAGTTCTAGCCACCTAGCAGTTGTGCTGATTCACTCAGGGCCATCTTTAATATTGATTGGACCCTGGGCAAACATTTTCTTGGGCCCTGCTGAATTCACTTATCAACTATGTGCGGGCTCAAGGGGCAGCTGCTTTGGCCCCTACAACATTGACTGGGCCCGGGGCAGCTTCCCCTTTTGCCCTGCTTTAAAGACAGCCCTGGATCCACTGGCTCCAATACCTCAGACACTGACCCAGGGCAATAATGCAGATCAAGTGCTCTGACTTATCCATGATTTTCACAATCTTATTGCTTCAACCTATTAAAGCCAGTGGAACAGCATGACAGCCAAACAACAGGCTTCTGGAGGTCAGCAACACACCCCCATGTTTCTTTCAGCATGTTTCCTGTAACAAAAATCCTCATTAGGATGCGCTGACAACTTAAATTCAGATTTTGCTGGACCATTAATACATGAGTTTGTATATCTTCTAATGTTGCAAGTTTTGTTTGGCAGCAGATAGGTAATAATTTAGCTCGTGTCAAGGATGAAAGCTTTTGGTTCTTAGGAGAGGATCTTTCATTAATTGCAAACTATCTCATCACATTAAGTATGCATGAGAACCCATGAAGTGTATAATTATTTCTCTGTGTATTTCAAACCTTTTATTTGTGCTGTCAAGGAATGTGTTTTTGAATTAATATCTGATAGTTCAAGGCATATGGGATTCATCAAATTACAAAACCCAAGATGTGAAAGATGAGTCTCCGTCATGCTGACTGCCAAGAAGAAACATATGAAAAATGCACCAAATCCCCACAAATCTTTCTGCCCAGTAATGTGCAATATAACATATTATTTTAGCCCTCTGCAGAATATTTACACAATGGATGGGTTAACCGGTTGCCGACCGCCGCACGACTATATACTGCGGCGGTCAGCCCCGGCCAGGCAGAGTGACGTATCGGTACGTCACTCGCCTGTCACTGACTTGCGAGCCTATCGCGGGCGGGCGCGCGCCCGCCGAGGTGCGCGCCCGCCGCGGCTCGTTCACAGGCAAGTCAGTGCGTGTGACCGGCGGACTCGATGTCCGCCGGCCACACTACGATCGCTCCTGTGAAGGGAGAAAGACAGAGCAGCTTGTGTAAACAAGCTGCCTGTCAGTTCTCCCTGTGTAAAAGTGAAGATCTGACCGTTCTACTATGTAGAACGGTTGATCTTTGCTTTTACACCAATAGCCATGTCCCTACACAGTAGAAAGCACGCCCCTAGGACACACTTAACCCCTCCCTGTCCAATAAAGTTAACCCCTTCCCTGCCAGTGTCATTTTTGCAGTAACAGTGCATATGTATAGCACTGATTACTGCAGTAATGTCACTGGTAACCCCAAAAGTGTCAAAAATGTCAGTCAAGGGTCCGATCTGTCCGCCGCAATGTCGCAGTACCGAAAAAAAAATCGCAGATCGCCGCCATTATGCGTTAAAAAAAAAAACACCAAAAATGACAAAAATCTTTCTCTTTGTTAGTAAACGCGATAACTTTTGCGCAAACCAATCAAAATACGCTTTTTGCGATTTTTTTTACCAAACATAGGTAGCATAAAACAAATTGGCCGAAAAATGTTAAAAAATTTTGATTTTTACTTTTTTTTTTGGGGAATTTCATATAAAAAAATGTGAAAAATATTGTTATTTTTGCAAAATTTACGCTCTTTTTTTGTTTATAGCGCGTGATCAAAAAATCGCACAGGTGATCAAATACCACCAAAAGAAAGCTCTGTTTGTGGGAAAAAAAGGACGTCAAATTCGTTTAGGTACAGCGTCGCACGACCGCGCAATTGTCCGTTAAAGTCACGCAGTAAAAAATCGCAAAAAAACCCCTGGTCCTTTAGCAGCCAAATCCTCCGGGGCTTAAGTGGTTAATGGATACATAGGATTGAATGAAAGCTAAAAGTCAAGATAGGAGCATTCACAAAAAATGGAAGTCAAGTGTCTTGGCTTCTGGGTATTCTTTACTATTAGGAGCTGGTCACAAGTCTGGGCAATTCACATTAGGGCTCTTTCACACGGGCGGTCCGATCAGATCCGCTTGTCAGTTTTTAGGCGGATCTGATCGGATGCCTCATTCAGCCCAATGGAGCAGCGGATGTCAGCGGAGACATGTCCGCTGACACCCGCTGCCATCCGCATCCGATCCTGTCCGTGAAATCCGGACGGATGGAAACCCTATTTTCCATCCGTCCTGGGGATCGGATCAGATGGGATCGGATGAGAGCGGACAGGCGGTCCGCTCTCATCCGATTCCCCATAGAGAGCAGCGGGAACTGTGACACCTCCCTCTCCGCACTGCAAGCGGAGACGGAGCTGTCATCCCCCGGCTCAGCGGGGATCGGCGGATCGATCCCCGCTGAGCAGCACGGATCCGCCTACGGAGGCGGACCGTGTGAAAGAGCCCTAAGCATATGCAGGGCTTTTTTTTGGCCAGAACATAGCTGTACTGTGTACCACCACCTCTGGCCCTGTGTGATACACACTCCTAAGTGCTGTGCCCCGTGCAATATGTACTCCTGAGTCCTGCGCCTTGTGCAATTTGTACTCCTGGGTCCTGCACCTTGTTCAATATGCACTCCCGAGTCCTTCCCCCTGTACGGTACCCATTTCTGAGTCCTGCACCCTGTGCAATATGCATTCCTGAGTCCTGCACCCTGTGCGATACTCTTTCCTGAGTCCTGCACCCTGTACAATATGCACTCCTGAGTCCTACGCCCTGTGCGATATGTACTCCTGAATCCTCGGCCCTGTGCAATATACACTCCTGAATCCTACGCCGTGTGTAATATGCACTCCTGAGTCATACACACTGTGCAATATGCGGTACTGAGTCCTATGCCCTGTGCAATATGCACTCCTGAGTAATGCGCGTATATGTACTCCTGGGTAGAGCTGGTCGAGCAGTTCAAGCGGTTTGAGCCGAACACTCAAATTTGCGGGGAGCTTGGCGGGATGTGTGCCCATTGAGTGCCCCACAATGCACCCAATCAGGGCACAGTGAAAAGGTGGTTGTTAATGAGTGGGCCGGGAAGCTGGCTGATGCATCCTTAACAACAGATACATCATCAGCTGTCAACGGGCTTCCCTGCTGACAGCTAAATGAAAAAAAAAAAATATTGCCGGCAATAGAAAAATGTGACCCTTCGGGTCTGGTATGGATTGTAAGGGGAACCCCATGCCAAAAAAAAAATGTTGTGGGGTCCCCCCAAAATCCATACTAAACCATTATCCAAGCATGTAGCCTGGCAGGACAGGAAATGGGGGGGGGTTGAACGAGTCACCCCCCTCCTAAACCATACCAGGCCACATGCCCTCAACATGGGGGGTTCTTTGGGGCAAGGGATGCTCTTGTGATGTCACCGCCCCCTTGTGATGTCACTGACCCAGCGCACCGGTCGGTGACCTGCCAGGCTGCATGCTCGAATAAGGGTCTGGTATGGATTTTGGGGGGACCCCATGCCGTTTTATTAACATTTTTGTATTGCCAGCAATGGTATTGTATGGAATTTTGGTATTCTTTAGCAGTATATTTACAAAAGGAACTAGTGCAAGTATCTGAATTTCACAAGGTATCAGTCTCCTGTACTATACAGCAGCACTCAGAAGAGGAGAGGGAGGGGCAGAACTGGGAGCCTATCAGGTTGGGTATGTGGCACTGTCCCAGTAGGGCTCGTTGTGTGATGACTTCTTGGGCCTCCTCTGATTACCTGCAGACAGTGGCTTAGGGGTAGTTCACACATTCATCCTTACTCTCAATGGCTTGTTACTCAATAAACAGAAGGCAATAGTGGGATAATTCAACTTGAACTATTTACAGTTAATAAGGACAACTCTTACTTGGCCTCACCAGGTTACTTGTGGAAACAGTCACATTGTTTTAGCCATACTGCCACACGTATGGAAAGGGTTAAGTTATCTTGCTCTCTCTCCAGCAACAGACTTGGTGAACTACATTCTCCCTTCCAGTGTCTCCCTTCCAGTCATCTCTGCAGGACCTCCAGGTTCAGTTCCTCTCTACTCTTTAGTCCCTCAGGTCAACCACCTGAGGCCACATGGCAACCTCTACAGGGGAGGAGGCAGCCGTCCCCCCCCTCTGGGACTCCTCTGTCTGGCTGGCAATCACCAGGGATGTACTAAATGCCTTTGCACTCATTTGTCAGGTTTCCTTCCACTGTCCAATAGGCCTCCCTATTGGACCAGTGTAAAACACTTCAGACAAACTGAGCTGCACCTGAGCACAATGAGCAGACCTCACTAGCAGATCCTGCTATCTGGTAGGCAGAGAACAATATAGATTTACCTGGCAATCCTTCTGGTAAGCAGAAAAGATCCAAAACAATACTCTCTCTCCAGCACCTCCGTAGGAGGGTACTACAGGTATATGCAAAAGTCCTGATAAGAAACCTGCTGATAAGAAGAGATAGAAGAGTGAGCAGACACAATATAGGAAAAAAGTGGGGCTTTGGAGGCTCAGATGAGGTGGTCAAAAGACTTAAACGCCACACAAAATATATTAAAAATGCATTTTATTAAGTATCAATCAATAAAAAGGCAAAAAACCATGCCTAGAGATACACGTATATAATGAACACATATGTTAAAAATCAGAACACTACGTAGGTAACCAGATGGTACAAGTCTCGAAAAAAAGTTGGATATGGTCCCTGTGCTTGCCAACGCGTTTCGCTTGACTTCGCTTCTTCAGGGCTTAGGGCAGAGACCAGAGAACCAGCTAGTGTTCCGAATTGGTGCAGATCAACGATCCGGACACGATATGTAGAAACTAATGATATGTCTAAGTAGACATGGACCATATATCCAAATTGTATTATGAGACGTATCGGTAAATCTACTATATAGTATTACTTCCTTCACATTAGGGCAAGATAAATTGGGCAGGCAATCCTCTATGGATGGTACACAATATGCCCGGATATCCAGGTCTTCCGTATTTTTGTGTGAACTCAGGTAGCTATATGCGACAATCCCGGGTGTCCATATCTATATGGAAGGGACTTGTTGCCCCTTTGTGTGTCCTCTCACAGCGCAGCCTGCCTTTTTATTGATACTTAATAAAATGCATTTTTAATATATTTTGTGTGGCGTTTAAGTCTTTTGACCACCTCATCTGAGCCTCCACAGCCCCACTTTTGTCCTATATTGTGTTTGTAGCCTATAGGGGTGTGGCTCATATCTTACGGCAACTTTTCTTAAAAAAGAGTGAGCAGACAGGTGACTTCATTAGTCCCTTTTAATGCTCCATCACTGCCCAATCAGCATGCTGGGGATGGAGAGAAGACACCACTGTATCATTCTATTACTGTAACAGAGAAAGTGATGTAGTCTACTTGGCTTTGGTAGGCGTCAGAACAGTGATATCACAGAATTGGATTGAGAAAAAAAAAAATATACGCTGATAGGTAACATAACTACTCTATTTTTGTTTCAACTTTGTATTTAGCTGTTTGCCTTGGGGTTAAAATTTAAAGTGTAAATCCACCCTCCATCCATTGCAAATGGAAAGTCCATACTTTTAAGAAATAAGGAAGAGTACTATGTGTACGAGGGTAGCAGTAGATAACAGTAACGATTTTCAGGAATTTCAGTACAAGTCAGTGTGGCCCCGTAAGTGTGATACTTGTCCTGGTATGCGTGTTGCCTGTCAGTGGTGATGAAGGAGGATGGGGCCCATAAAGTGAGGGTCCAGTTTTACACTTTAGGAGGATGCAGTCCAGGGTAATGAAGACATTCCTTATAATATGAATCAATAGAAGAAAAATGGTTGAAATGGAAATGAGGTAATACAATACTAAAAAGGACAGCATAAAGTTTCTGGTGAGAATAAATTTGCTTATTGCCTTTTGTGGTTGAGAGAGGTTATATTTAGCCAGAACTGTTCTGAAGACGATCACGGATTTTGTCCACAGGGAATTTTTTTTCAGCCCAAAAATCTTCATGTTCGCTCCCTCTAAGCTTTGACCTCTGCGGATACAGAGCAATGTAGCCAAAGGACAGTCTGACTCATTCTGATAGTTAGATGTGTTTACTGCAGTATGAGAATCAAGGTGGCCGTAAAACACCAGATTGAACCCAAACAGGAAATCGTTAGCTGGAGGAAAGAACTTTTATTTTTAAAACTCCAATATTAGGAAAAATAAAATCCACTCCAGGCCAATAATATGAAAAATATGACTGCTTGTTTTATATTGTTCATCAAGAGTAGATTTTGCATCCAAGGATTAAAGAGAATGTACTTACAAGATTTAATTGTGTATGTGTTTTCTTAATGATTTACAGGTACAACTTAGTCATAACTGTACATGTAGTATGTATTCAGATCAGGAGTTCTGATTTCATTCTAAGCTGAAGAGAGGATGAAGATGACAGCTTCCATACTTGGTCCAGAAGTGCATTGCTTTAGTAAAGCTGCAGGAGAAAAGCTGTCCTCTTAGGATTCCTTTCAGCCTTGATCATAGCATTTTAGTGCAGACTAGCACATGCTGTATGCATTATGTATTTTATTAGGATGCTTTTTTGGTAATGCAGTCAAAATATTTTGTATCAAGGTAACGACAGCGCGCGAGTGCAGAAACGTTGTGCAATATTATTGGGTTTTATGAGTCACCGAATTCCTCTGACCAGAATGGAGATCTCCAGGGAACAGATATGAGAAAGAAGGTGATGTTGTGTTAATGTGTTACATCAAGTGAATTAAAGTGTGACATCTGCAGCTGCCCTTATGAATTAAGGGGGTTATAATATTGTCCACAATGTGGATTAGTGTGTAAGGTTTTAACAATCCAGCTAAAATATGCTGGAGAGGTCAGTGCAGGTTTACAAAGACTATGCTAACTAGCACCATACTGTGCCTCATGTGCCAAACTGTGTGCCAGTAGGAGATGTCTATTTTTATAAAACCCAATCAGTTTCAGACTTAGGGAGGCCATACTTTAATCAGTTTTTTCAACCATTGAATGTGTGGATGGGGGAACCACTGAGTTATTTTATTATGACAGAAGGAAGACTTCCCTGCCGTCAGAATACACTGATCAGTGTAGTAGGCTATAGCCAGCCGCACTGATCGTTCAGGAAAAATCTATATCAACTATGTAGTGTAAGGTTCTACCTAATTTGAACAAATTTTAAAGCATTACAGAATCCAGCTGCCAAAGCTAAAGATTTTAATTGGCAGCTGTAGGCAACACAATAAGGTATTGATGAAGGAGGGGATGTTTTAAAGGGGCTATAATTTAGTGCCTGATGAGTACTTGTGGGTACTTTATTCATGCCAGAACATATCCTTCAATGTGAGTCGGTACACATGGCACAGATACACACCTCTGTCATGTGCAAGCATCCACCACAAAGTTACACACTATGACTAGAGTAAAAGAGGCCACGGAGACACTTTAAATGGTATGAAACCTTCACACCAGCAGACAAATCAGGTCTGCCTGTCAGTTTTTCAGAGGGACCCGATCGGACCACCCATTGTCCTCTATAGGGTGGTGAGTGTCAGCGGCTGGCATGGTACAGGAGATGCAGGGGCCGCGGGCATTGTGCAGGAGATGCAGAGGCTGCGGGCATGGCACAGGAGATGTCAGAGGCTGCGGACATGGTACAGGAGAAGTCAGAGGCTGCGGGCATTGTAAAGGGGATGCAGAGGCTGCAGGCATGGTACAAGAAATGCAGGGGCTGCGGGCATGGTACAGGATATGTCAGAGGCTGTGGGCATGGTACAGGAGATGTCAGAGGCTGCGGGCATGGTACAGGAGATGCAGAGGCTGTGGGCATGGTACAGGGGATGTCATAGGCTGTGCGGACATGGTATAGGAGATGCAGAGGCTGCGGGCATGGTACAGGAGATGCAGAGGCTGCAGGCATGGTACAGGAGATGTCTTAGGCTGTGCGGACATTGTACAGGAGATGCAGAGGCTGCTGGCATGGTACAGGAGATGCAGGGGCTGCGGGCATGGTACAGGCCATCCAATTCGACAAAATCTGGTGAAAACAGTCCTATAGCGATACATTTGCCATTCATTCAGCAAATTAGATCAGATGACAATTGGATGGAAATGGACATGCAGTCCATTCCCATTCGACTGCCCCATAGAGGAGAGGGGGCTGTGTTTGTGTCTGCCCTGAATAGCGGAGCGGACAGGGATCTGTCATCCTCCTGCTCAGCCGGGGTCAGTGGAGAGATCCCCTGCTGAGCAGGCAGATTCAACTTGGATGGATCCACCCCATGTGAAAGGGGAATAACAATAAACTTTTCCAATTTGGTCAAGTTTGTCTGTTAGGAAACATAATTGAAAGCATTTTGTTCAACCTGTTCTATATTGCAAAAAATACCTGTTGGTCCTGCAGAAATCTTGTAAGCTGATATCTTCCTTTGTTCTCTGCCTTTGCTACACTCATATCGGTTACATTGTTCCCAGTTATCCCCATTGGCTTCAGAACCCTTCTTCTCTACATTATTTAGATGAAAAGAGGGCAAGATGTTTGTAGTCCAAATCAGTGGAGGTGACAGTGCTGCTATTTCATAGATATAGTGCAGTGAGTAAGCACTGTCACTCTAGAACAAGAAGGGTGTTAATGGCAGCATCATTGGGAGAAAATAAAGGGGAAAAGTCTGAAAGGAACACTTATCTAGCCTCCACATCTTAGGACTGGTAAGCTGCAATACATTACATATTGTTCCTGGGTTTGGATTAATTTTAAAGGATCCACTCTAACAAAAATATTTAAAAAAATAAAAACTTTGCCTTTAGTTGTACTTTAAGCTGGCCATACATGGATTTACATTTGGCCAGCTGGGGTCAGTGTGTGGCTGTTTTCAGTCAACAGAAGTCAACTGTTTGATCAACTTTTGTCAAAGGGACATATTGGAAAATTATCAATCAGCAGCTGCAGCCAATCAGCTGCAACGACTGATTAATGTATTCTGAGAGCTGTGGGTGCTGCTGTTAGCATACAATGCCCCGGCAGGGGAGATTCCTCCATCCTCTTTGTTTATGTGAATGCTAGTGTTTTATTGTTCAGTTGGCAGGTTGAAAAGGAGAACAGGGCAAACCCCACAAAAATTCTTCAAGCATATTAACAGTAAAAAGGTCCGATCTGAGCATGTGGGCCCTTTACAAGATAATTTTGAGTTGGTGACTGGGAACAAAAAGAAGGAAAATGTATTAAATACCTTCTTCAGCTCTGAATATACAAATAAAATGGGGGAGCTCAAGTCCATAATGGTGATAGTATTGACAAAATGATCAACAGTAGCTCGAAATTGGCATGCTCCAGAGGGACAAAATAAAGGTGAATAAAGCACTTGGACCTGATGGCTTACACCCAGGGGGCTCAAAGAGTTGAGCTCTATTATATCTAAGCCACTGTGTCTAATCTTTAGGGACTGTTTAATGACTGGCATGGTACCACTGCATTGGTGTAAGGCCAATGTTTAAAAAGGGATCAAAGTCATTACCAAGGAACTCCACACCAGGTATTTTAACTTTTATAGTTGGGGAAATACTTGGGAGTTTAATCAAAGACCACATGGAAGTGTTTTTGCTAGAAATTAATATTTTAAGCTATAGTCTGCATCCAATCATCGTAGTTGTCAAAAAAAATCTGTTTTCTCTTCTCTTCTTTCACAATATTTTTTCTCTCTTTCTTACAACTTCTCTCCTTTTACCTTTGGATGCACACAGGCTCAGGCCTCTACCCACTTGAGAGATTATTCTCCTTCGTTGTTCATCACTAGCTGGTTTTCTTGCTTGACTTCGGAGACGGCCTTCCCAGGGCAAGTTTGCCTCACGCTCGCGGGGGGCCCTGGGAATAGCGCGTACTCTGCGCATTTGTAATTCAAATCAACGGTTAAACTTCATATATTTTTCATACTGTACACTTTTGTTAAACTGCACTTTGGTGTTGTAACGGAAGACCTGTTGTTTCATTTATCTGCATCTATGCTTGATATCTGTGTTGTATTCTTTAAATAAAAATTTTTAAAAAATCTGATTTCTTTTTATGAGGAGGTAAGGCTGTGGACGTAGTATACTTGGATTTTGCTAAAGCTTTTGACACAGTTCCCCACACATAGCTAATCTGTAAGGTAAAGTCTACAGACCTAGAAAATTCAGTCTGTAAATAGAGAGAAAACTGGCTAAAAGACCGAATTCAGAGAATAATGGTTAATGATTCATACTCTAAATGATCTAAAGTTATTAGAGGTGTACCCAAGGGTTCAGTGTTGGGACCCTTACTTTCTAACATATTTATAAATCAGATAAAGTCTCAGATTAGTATAATTTCAGTGAATGCAGATGACAGCTCTCTGGGCACCAAGTCTTATACTCTTGAAATCCTTTTGTCTATAGAATTTACTTTACTTTATTTGAGATATTTTGCCAAGTCCTTCCTCTCTCTATTATAAATGTGCAGCTGGATACAAAGCTGGATGTCCAAAATCGTTCCATGTTAGGGTAGTTTAAACAGCGCTGGGATCACATCATTCGAGAAATAGAACCAACATGATATTTTCCAAAAGTTGCCAAACCTAGCTTGAAGCAACCAACTGGTATGAGCGTGATTTAATCTCCAGCATTTTTGCCAGATTAGCTTTTAGATAAGAGGCAAAGGAATGAATGCATGTTTCCTATCCAGGCATGTCATGATTGATGACTGACAACTGTAAAGGGGTAGAAGTAGAAGGAATAGAAATATGCTGTTTGTGCTGGTTAAGGTAAGGTTGAAAATGAGGGCTAACAAGCTGCTGTACTAAAAGCAAATCTGTACTTTTCTGATGCTGCCCAAAGGAACAGGTTCACTTTAATATCACCCTCAGTAGTTCTTCTTCTTTTTCACCCCTGGTACTCTGTTCAGCCAGTGGACGTGAGAGATAGAAGCCCCATGTATTATCTGAGTTGCTCAAGTTGGGAAACTTAGTTGCAGAAGACTTTCTCCCTACCCTCATATGATAGTACTGGGCCAATCACAAAGCATCCGCCCTGTCACATGAAAGGAAGGAATGCAAGTCACTTACAAGTAATGTTGAGACATATGTCTCGCTCTATAAAATCATACAGAGTATTTCATTAAAATGCTCCAGATGAAGCTTTGAAAAAGGCGAAACATGTTGAGCAATATTGAACATATGTATAAAATTTATTGAATACAGCATCAGCTGGTCTGGTTGGATGGCCATTGTTCACTCTGCAATCCGTCGGCAAGATTTCTCTGATTTCAAGTATTTTTGTTCTTATAAGAATTTGTATGAATTTTCTGTATTTCTGTATGGAATTGATACTCTAACAACTGCTACATAGTTGTATATATTCTCGGGCTTGTTTTCAAGTCATATCTTTTATATCAAATACCTTTCTTTCCCTGTTTTTATATGAATTTAAATAAAAATGTAATTTTATTAAGTTGTGCCAAAAAATCCTTGTCTCCCAATCCTTCATGTTCCAAGTCACTTACATGTCCAGAAGTATCAAATGTTTATGTGAACATAAATTAGGGAAGGTTACTTGGAAATTTTAGTTAATGCCTCATTGTAGACTTGTCTGATGAAAACATGGGCATGTGTTTATTTTGTGTGGTCAGATCATATGAGCGCAAAATATTGTAAAACTTTCAGTATTTTCCACGCTTAGACATTTACTTTATGCACAATAATAATTCATATATAGAGATGTATAGAACTGTTCGCCGGCGAACAGTTCCTGGCGAACTTAGCATGTTCGCGTTCGCCGCTGCCGGCGAACATATGCGATGTTCGGTCCGCCCCCCATAAGACATCATTGAGGCAAACTTTGACCCTGAACTTTACAGTCAGCAGACACATTTCCAGCCAATCAGCGTACCTCCCTCCCACACCCTCCCACCTCCTATAAATAAGCAAGGGCAGCATCCATCTTAGATCATTCTGAAGCAGTGTGTGTAGTGAGAGTAGGGAGAGAGCTGCTGCTGCTGCTGCTGCTGCTGCTGCTGCTGTTAAGCTAGGGACAGTTAGTCAGTGTTCCTGGTCTTGCAGTGTTCTTGGTCCACTACTGCTGTAATATCAGCACCCCAAAAAGCCCTTCTAAGGGCTGGTATTTGTGGTTTTTTTTTTTTTTTATATATATATATATATATATATATATATACCTAGCGTCCCCAAAAGCCCTTTTAAGGGCTGGTAATTGAGTTGTTTCTTCATATATATATAAATATCTATATCTATCTAGTGTCCCCAAAAGCCCTTTTAAGGGCTGGTAATTGAGGATTTTTTTATTTATATATATACATATATATACATATATAGTGTCCCCAAAAGCCCTTTAAGGGCTGGTAAGGTAATAGATTTTTTTCTTTATATATATATATATATATATCTATTGTACACTGCAGTTGCCTGCCCGCTGTGTGTGAGAGGCCACAGACCTACCACAGACTGTACTGTGTGCACACCACACTCATTTCGGGTGGCACAGGCACAGTACCTGGCATTTTAAAAAATATTTTTTTTTCCTCTGTCATAATTGCAGTGAGTGCTGTGTCAGGTCCACAGAGGGCACTGTACCCACTGCAGTGCACTGCCCACCACTGATATATATACGTTGGCACAGCATCTTGTTGCAATAAATTGAAAAAAAAAATATTTTTTATTATTGCAGTTGCCTGGGCTGCCAGTGACTGTCAGGTCCACAGAGTGTACTGTGCCCACTGCAGTGCCACTGTGTGCCCACCCACCACTGATATATAAGGTGGCACAGCAGCTTGCAAAGTAAAAAAAAAATATATATTTTTTTAAATTGCAGTTGCCTGGGTGCCAGTGACTGCTGTCAGGTCCACAGAGAGTGTACTGTGCCACTGCCCACCCACCACTGATATATAAGGTGGCACAGCAGCTTGCAAAGTAAAAAAAATATATATATTTTTTTAAATTGCAGTTGCCTGGGTGCCAGTGACTGCTGTCAGGTCCACAGAGAGTGTACTGTGCCACTGCCCACCCACCACTGATATATAAGGTGGCACAGCAGCTTGCAAAGTAAAATATATATATATATTTTTTTAAATTGCAGTTGCCTGGGTGCCAGTGACTGCTGTCAGGTCCACAGAGAGTGTACTGTGCCACTGCCCACCCACCACTGATATATAAGGTGGCACAGCAGCTTGCAAAGTAAAAAAAAATATATATATTTTTTAAATTGCAGTTGCCTGGGTGCCAGTGACTGCTGTCAGGTCCACAGAGAGTGTACTGTGCCACTGCCCACCCACCACTGATATATAAGGTGGCACAGCAGCTTGCAAAGAAAAAAAAAATATATATATTTTTTAAATTGCAGTTGTCTGGGTGCCAGTGACTGCTGTCAGGTCCACAGAGAGTGTACTGTGCCACTGCCCACCCACCACTGATATATAAGGTGGCACAGCAGCTTGCAAAGTAAAAAAAAATATATATATTTTTTAAATTGCAGTTGCCTGGGTGCCAGTGACTGCTGTCAGGTCCACAGAGAGTGTACTGTGCCACTGCCCACCCACCACTGATATATAAGGTGGCACAGCAGCTTGCACTCATAGTACAACAGTAACAACACATTAAAAAAAAAATGACAGGCAGAGGCAGGCCACCCCGCAAGGGCCGTCGTGGTCGTGGTGCTGTGATTTCCTTAGGCCCTAGAATAATGCCCAGTGTTCAGAGGCCACCACAGACCCTGAACTCAAAAAATTCTGAGGCCATAGTTGACTGGCTTACACAGGACACCCAATCGTCTACAGCTTCCGCTCGGAACCTTAATGCACCATCCTCCTCCAGCTCAGCTTCGGGCACCTCTCAATTTACCACTCGCCAGCCCGCCGGCACCACCACCAACACTAGCACCACAGCCGCTTCACTTGATCCGTCAGAGGAGTTATTTTCACATCAGTTTGAAGAAATAAGTGATGCGCAACTATTAGTGCCAGAGGATGTAGATAACGGGGATATGTCTCAGTCAGGCAGCATTATACACATGGACGTACATTGTGATGATGATGATGTTGTACCTGCTGCTGCTGCCTTTGCTGAGTTGTCAAGTGAAGCGGCTGATGATGACGATGTGTCTGTGGATGTCACCTGGGTGCCTGCTCGAAGAGCAGAAGAAGAGGGGGAAAGTTCAGATGGGGAGACAGAGAGGAGGAGGAGACGAGTTGGAAGCAGGGGGAGGAGGTCATCGCAAGGAGCTAGTGGCGCAGTCAGACAGCATGTAGATTCGGCACCCGGGGTCAGCCAGACAGCACGCCAATCAACGCAAGCTGTTGCCACCACCAGAATGCCGTCCTTGCAAAGCTCAGCAGTGTGGCATTTTTTTTGTGTGTCTGCCTCTGATATCAGCGATGCCATTTGTAACCTGTGCCAAAAGAAACTGAGTCGTGGGAAGTCCAACACCCACCTAGGTACAACTGCTTTGCGAAGGCACATGATCTCACATCACAAACGCCTATGGGATCAACACATGAGTAAAAGCAGCACACAAACTGAAAGCCACCATCCTCCTCCTGGTCCAGCATCTTCAGCCACGTCAACCACTGCTGTCCTCCATGCCCCCTATCAACAACCCGCCCCTCCGCCTCTCACCTTCAGCAGTTCCTGCTCGTCACCTGCCCACAGTCAGGTGTCTGTGAAGGAAATGTTTGAGCGCAAAAAGCCAATCTCGCAGAGTCACCCCCTTGCCCGGCGTCTGACAGCTGGCTTGTCGGAACTCTTAGCCCGCCAGCTTTTACCATACAAGCTGGTGGAGTCTGAGGCCTTCAAAAAATGTGTCGCTATTGGGACACCGCAGTGGAAGGTACCCGGCCGAAATTATTTTTCACAAAAGGCAATCCCCAACCTGTACTCTATTGTGGAAAAGGAAATCATGTCACGTCTGGCACACAGTGTTGGGGCAAGGGTCCATCTGACCACTGATAGCTGGTCTGCAAAGCACGGTCAGGGCAGGTATATAACGTACACTGCGCATTGGGTAAACCTGCTGGCGGCTGCCAAGCATGGAATGCGTGGCTCTGCTGCAGAGGAGTTGGTGACACCGCCACGACTTGCAGGCAGGCCTGCTGCCACCTCCTCTACTCCTCCTACTCCATCCTCTTTGCTAATCTGCTGTTGCGTCTTGCTCCACACCAACTGCACCCCCCCAGCTCCCCAGGGGCTATTCCACATGCCGGATACGACAGTGTCACGCTGTCTTGGGGTTGACTTGCCTGAAAGCAGAGAGTCACACCGGACCAGCACTACTGTCCGCCCTGAATGCACAGGTGGATCAGTGGCTGACCCCGCACCAACTGGAGATCGGCAAAGTGGTGTGTGACAACGGGAGCAATTTGTTGGCGGCATTGAATTTGGGCAAGTTGACACATGTGCCGTGCATGGCACATGTGTTGAATCTGATTGTGCAACGTTTTGTGCAGAAGTACCCAGGCTTACAGGACGTCCTCAAGCAGGCCAGGAAGGTGTGTGGCCATTTCAGGCATTCCTACACGGCCATGGCGCACTTTGCAGATATTCAGCGGCGAAACAACATGCCAGTGAGGCGCTTGATTTGCGACAGCCCGACACGTTGGAATTCAACACTGCTAATGTTCGACCGCCTGCTCCAACAAGAAAAAGCGGTCAACGAGTATTTGTATGACCGGGGTGCTAGGACAGCCTCTGCGGAGCTGGGTATTTTTTTGCCACGCTACTGGACGCTCATGCGCAATGCCTGTAGGCTCATGCGTCCTTTTGAGGAGGTGACAAACCTAGTGAGTCGCACTGAAGGCACCATCAGCGACATCATCCCATATGTTTTTTTCCTGGAGCGTGCCCTGCGAAGAGTGCTGGATCAGGCCGTAGATGAGCGTGAAGAGGAAGAGGAAGAGTTGTGGTCACCATCACCACCACCAGAAACAGCCTTACCATCGATTGCTGGACCTGCGGCAACACTGGAAGAGGAGTGTGAGGAAGAGGAGTCAGAGGAGGAATGTGGCTTTGAGGAGGAGGAACACCAACCACAGCAGGCATCCCAGGGTGCTCGTTGTCACCTATCTGGTACCCGTGGTGTTGTACGTGGCTGGGGGGAAGAACACACCTTCAATGGCATCAGTGAGGACGAGGAATTGGACATGAGTAGCTCGGCATCCAACCTTGTGCAAATGGGGTCTTTCATGCTGTCATGCCTGTTGAGAGACCCTCGTATAAAAAGGCTGAAGGAGAACGACCTGTACTGGGTGGCCACGCTACTAGACCCCCGGTATAAGCAGAAAGTCTGTGATATGTTACCCAATTACCGGCAGTCGCAAAGGATGCAGCAGCTACAAAATAAGTTAAAAACTATGCTCTACACAGCGTATAAGGGTGATGTCACAGCACAACGGGAATCCAACAGGGGAAGAGGTGAAAGTAATCCTCCTCCTACCACCACAACCACGCCGGCAAGGACAGGACGCTTTACAGACGTCTTGTTGATGGAGGACATGCGGAGCTTTTTTAGTCCTATGCATCGCCACAGCCCTTCGGGGTCCACCCTCAGAGAACGACTCGACCGACAGGTAGCAGACTACCTTGCCTTAACTGCAGATATCGACACTCTGAGGAGCGATGAACCCCTTGACTACTGGGTGTGCAGGCTTGACCTGTGGCCTGAGCTATCCCAGTTTGCCATTGAACTTCTGGCCTGCCCCGCTTCAAGTGTGCTGTCAGAAAGGACCTTCAGCGCAGCAGGAGGTATTGTCACTGAGAAGAGAAGTCGCCTAGGTCAAAAAAGTCTTGATTACCTCACGTTTATTAAGATGAATGAGGCATGGATCCCGAAGGGACTGACAGTGGGGGATGCATTTGACTAAAAAAGGCCTGGTGATGACTGAGATGCCTTGGCCTAAAAATGGTCCACACGCTGCTGTATATAATCATTCTCTGCATGCCGGATGACTTACGTGACGTCTCCGCCACCAACTACGGTTCAAGCCGCAATGTTTTAGTGCACTTTCTGCCTTAAAACCTCAATTTTTCAGGCCGCTGCTACAGCAGCGGCTGCAACAATACCTACTTTTTCATGCATGTGTACATGCCTAATTTTTCTGGCCTCTGGTGCTACACTGTGGCTGCAAAAAAACAAAAAAAAAGGCACATACATGTGTCAATTCCCCTTCGTGATCGTTACCTTGTCGTGGTGAAGGGGCTTGCGTATCACAATGAAGCGATCACCTCTAGGATTGTGTTGGCACACCCCAGATGATAAGGTCGTTGCTTCATTGTGTACAGACCAAAAGCGATCCGCAGGATAATTTTTCCTAAAAAAAAACATTCATTTTCTTTCATTCTTTCTGCGGAGCTGGGTATTTTTTGGCCGCGTTACTGAATGCTCATGAACAATGGCTGTAGGCTCATGCGTCCTTTTGCGGAGATGACAACCCTGGTGGTCAGTCGAACCCAAGGCAACATCATCGACCTCATCCCATATGCGTTTTTTCTGGAGCGTGCCCTGCGAAGAGTACTGGATCAGGCTGTAGATGAGCATGAAGAGGAAGAGTTGTGGTCCTCATCACCACCAGAAGCAGCCTTGTCGTTGTCAATTGCTGGACCTGTGGCAACGCAGAGAGAGGAGTCTGAAGAAAAGAAGTCAGAGGAGGAAGGTGGCTTTGAGGAGGTGGAATACCAGCCACAGCAGGCGTCCCAGGGGGCTTGTTCTCACCTTTCGGGGACCCTTGGTGTTGTATGTGGCTGGGTGGAGGAAGAGACCTTCAATAATGTCAGTGAGGACAAGGAACGGGACATGGCTAGCTTGGTATCCAACCTTGTGCAAATTGGGAGTTTGCGGTTGTGCAAATGGACTGACTGACTGTTAAACGGGGAGTTTGGTCTGTCAGAGTTTGGTCTGTCACTGTGAAGCGGGCGACGGGCGTAACCCTTACACTACTTGACCGATAAAACATCATACCTGATCGTATTCACACACTGGATGTTTTAGTGCTGGTTTACACTGCCGCTACCACTAAAGTAGCGTCGCTTCCAGTGCGACTTTGGCGCGACTTAGCGCGACTTTGGCGCGACCTCATCGCGAGGTGACTTTTTATTTGGCCAATCACAATATCATGTTTTGTGACCGTCACCTAATTTCCTTTTCCTGTTTTTTGTTTTACATATTTCCCCATGTGTGCAGTGTTGTCTGTGTCATAGCTCAACTGATAGGCATGTTTGCCTTGGCATATCATATTTCAGCTTGCCAGAAAGAAAAAAAGACAGCTGGAAAGACACTGCATTAGTTTTCTACTAAAAATCATAAGAAAAATGCTGTTTTTTTTGGGTTGTGGACATACTACAGAGCTGAAACTTGACAGGTACACTTTTTAGACCCCCCAGACACTAAATACAAAAAATGACATGCCTGCCTAAAAAAATGCCCGATAAATGCCTGCAAGAGAAAAAGACAGCCGCAGAGAAGCCGTATTCCTGAAAATATAAGAAAAATGCTGTTTTTTTTGGGTTGTGGACATACTACAGAGCTGAAACTTGACAGGTACACTTTTTAGACCCCCCAGACACTAAATACAAAAAATGACATGCCTGCCTAAAAAAATGCCCGATAAATGCCTGCAAGAGAAAAAGACAGCCGCAGAGAAGCCGTATTCCTGAAAATATAAGAAAAATGCTGTTTTTTAGGGGTTCTGGACATGCTACAGAGCTGAAACTTGACAGGTACACTTTTTAGACCCCCCAGACACTAAATACAAAAAATGACATGCCTGCCTAAAAAAATGCCCGATAAATGCCTGCAAGAGAAAAAGCCAGCCGCAGAGAAGCCGTATTCCTGAAAATATAAGAAAAATGCTGTTTTTTAGGGGTTCTGGACATGCTACAGAGCTGAAACTTGACAGGTACACTTTTGTGACCCCCCAGACACTAAATACAAAAAATGACATGCCTGCCTAAAAAAATGCCCGATAAATGCCTGCAAGAGAAAAAGCCAGCCGCAGAGAAGCCGTATTCCTGAAAATATAAGAAAAATGCTGTTTTTTAGGGGTTCTGGACATGCTACAGAGCTGAAACTTGACAGGTACACTTTTGTGACCCCCCAGACACTAAATACAAAAAATGACATGCCTGCCTAAAAAAATGCCCGATAAATGCCTGCAAGAGAAAAAGACAGCCGCAGAGAAGCCGTATTCCTGAAAATATAAGAAAAATGCTGTTTTTTAGGGGTTCTGGACATGCTACAGAGCTGAAACTTGACAGGTACACTTTTTAGACCCCCCAGACACTAAATACAAAAAATGACATGCCTGCCTAAAAAAATGCCCGCTAAATGCCTGCAAGAGAAAAAGCCAGCCGCAGAGAAGCCATATTCCTGAAAATATAAGAAAAATGCTGTTTTTTAGGGGTTCTGGACATGCTACAGAGCTGAAAATTGACAGGTACACTTTTTAGACCCCCCAGACACTAAATACAAAAAATGACATGCCTGCCTAAAAAAATGCCCGATAAATGCCTGCAAGAGAAAAAGACAGCCGCAGAGAAGCCGTATTCCTGAAAATATAAGAAAAATGCTGTTTTTTAGGGGTTCTGGACATGCTACAGAGCTGAAACTTGACAGGTACACTTTTGTGACCCCCCAGACACTAAATACAAAAAATGACATGCCTGCCTAAAAAAATGCCCGATAAATGCCTGCAAGAGAAAAAGACAGCCGCAGAGAAGCCGTATTCCTGAAAATATAAGAAAAATGCTGTTTTTTAGGGGTTCTGGACATGCTACAGAGCTGAAACTTGACAGGTACACTTTTTAGACCCCCCAGACACTAAATACAAAAAATGACATGCCTGCCTAAAAAAATGCCCGCTAAATGCCTGCAAGAGAAAAAGCCAGCCGCAGAGAAGCCATATTCCTGAAAATATAAGAAAAATGCTGTTTTTTAGGGGTTCTGGACATGCTACAGAGCTGAAACTTGACAGGTACACTTTTGTGACCCCCCAGACACTAAATACAAAAAATGACATGCCTGCCTAAAAAAATGCCCGATAAATGCCTGCAAGAGAAAAAGACAGCCGCAGAGAAGCCGTATTCCTGAAAATATAAGAAAAATGCTGTTTTTTAGGGGTTCTGGACATGCTACAGAGCTGAAACTTGACAGGTACACTTTTTAGACCCCCCAGACACTAAATACAAAAAATGACATGCCTGCCTAAAAAAATGCCCGCTAAATGCCTGCAAGAGAAAAAGCCAGCCGCAGAGAAGCCATATTCCTGAAAATATAAGAAAAATGCTGTTTTTTAGGGGTTCTGGACATGCTACAGAGCTGAAACTTGACAGGTACACTTTTGTGACCCCCCAGACACTAAATACAAAAAATGACATGCCTGCCTAAAAAAATGCCCGCTAAATGCCTGCAAGAGAAAAAGCCAGCCGCAGAGAAGCCATATTCCTGAAAATATTAGAAAAATGCTGTTTTTTAGGGGTTCTGGACATGCTACAGAGCTGAAACTTCACAGGTACACTTTTTAGACCCCCCAGATGCTAAATCCAAAGAAATTTTTTATTTTTATTTTTTTTTAATTTTTCCAATAATTGGCTCTCTATCAAAAAATTATAATTTTTAAGAACTTTTTTTTGCGTGATCCCTCTCCGGCATGCCACAGTCCAGGTGTTAGTCCCCTTGAAACAACTTTTCCATCACTATTGTGGCCAGAAAGAGTCCCTGTGTGTTTTAAAATTCGCCTGCCTATTGAAGTCTATGGCGGTTCGCCCGGTTCGCCGGTTCGCGAACATTTGCCGATGTTCGCGTTCGCCGTTCGCGAACCGCGAATTTTAGGTTCGCGACATCACTATTCATATACCCCTTTTCTATAGATAGTGTAGGACCCACTGATAATGGGGTACTTTGACGCAGTGGTGGGCTTGAGCACGATATGGCCATATGGTGGGACTAAATCCCCATTTTTATTTATGGATTGTTTCCATATTTAATAGTCATTTCTTTTGCATGGTTGCGCTATTCTTTTTTAATATACATGTTGCTTGGTCCATAGCTGCACCGGTTTTAGATATACATGTTCAGGGTTTGCTCCCCCAATTTTTTGCTTGTTTATTATGTATTCGGTCTGACCAGACTTCTGTGGTTGAGCATCCCACCCCCCACACACACCTGTACTCTATCAGAGTCCACCATCAAGTAGATACAGGAGGAGTCCTTTGTAGTGCATTAGCACATCCATCCCAGCAAGGAGTGTTGTCTCCAAGGGTTGGAGAGGCTGGATTCACCCCTTTTCTATGGATAGTGAAGGACCCACTGATAATGGGGTACTTTGACGCAGTGGTGGGCTTGAGCACGATATGGCCATATGGTGGGACTAAACCCCCATTTTTATTTATGGATTGTCTCCATATTTAATAGTCATTTCTTTTGCATGGTTGTGCTATTCTTTTTTAATATACATGTTGCTTGGTCCATAGCTGCACCGGCTTTAGATATACATGTTCAGGGTTTGCTCCCCCAATTTTTTGCTTGTTTATTAATAATTCATATATATTGAGAGTTTTTCTCAATGCTCTCGGAAAACAAAAATAATACGAAATAAAACTGAAGCAAAACTCCTTGGGCCACTGGAGACAGACCAATTCTGCAGTGACACTATTGGTCCTTATTTCACATCTGTAGTAAATATTGACCTCACCAAGTCAACATGCTTTTGGCAGTCCAGGACTATTTACTGTACTGACAGACTCAAATAAAGAACAGACAAAGTACAGTATGTTTCATATAAATTTCATGTATAACTTCTGCCATTCACAATAATCAAGATGTAACAAATTTAAAGCTAAAAACAGAGGTTGCAATTATTCGTTCCAGGATGCAACTAGAACAGAGTAGCAGGGGCATTACTCAGGGTGTAGAGATGGTAGTTGGTACAAAATACATAGAGAAAAAAGTAATTTTGAAGGTCTTTGAGATCTGTGCACTATATGGACTTTTGCAAATGCTAGATTTCTAGTTTTCTAGTAGAACTACCTTTGTTATGAGATAGATCATGCTAAAAGAACATGGGATTTTTAAAATGAATAGAATATTTATAATATGGGAGTAGCTGTTTTTTTTTTTTATTTGAGGAAGCGTTATCAGAGAATTTTTGTATGCCAGTAGGTTAGTGCTCTTTGGGGAGGGGGATATCCACCATATACTCCTGTATGCTATGAAGTCTGCAAGTCAGGTAGCTCTGCCTTCCAAGCATACAGCTGCTGCTCGACATCTATGAGCAGTTTTATAGGGTATTATGTTTGCTGGTTAGTTGATTCACATGTTCTAGGTGTCCAGGCCCAATGCATGTATGTATTTATCCATTCAGTTGTATGCCACCCTGGAGGTTCTTTGGGCCAGCTCCCTGGGCACCATGTTTGATACTCTTGAAATCCTTTTGTCTATAGTATATTCTTGGTGAAATTTTTTTATGAGGGAGGTTGCCAGGCGTTTTCCCAACCCTCCCAAATTTCTTGAGCTATGACCAATTTAGGCGGAAGCCAAATAACCTACCAGCATGTCTTTGGAGTGTGGAAGAAACCAGAGCACTTCCACACAAATACAGGGAGAACATGTAAATTCTATGCATTTAATGTCCTGGCCAAGATTTAAATCAAGGACCCTAGTGTTGCAGGGTGCTAACCACTTGCCCATTGTGCCATCTTCAGGGTCCATGCTCCCATCCCAAATTGCCTCCCCCCTCTTGTGGGCAACACTGACTGAATTTAATTATTTTTATGTTCAAATACTTACCTTTTCTAAAGTCTTCAGTCACATGATGCTGCATCCTCATTGATGCTTATGTAGCACTACCCCCATAGGAGCCACTGATTTTAACTGGTTCTTCCCCAAACAATGCAGAGGCTACCAATCACACAGGCAACAGTTCATTCACTCTGGTTCAATTAAACAGTCTAAGGGATGTCTTTTTAAGATGTATTGCTAATAGAACTTGTAACAGGAAAGGGGTTGGGGGTGGTATGAGATACTCCTAAAATGCTGACTTTTAACAGGAGGACACACATAACTAGGTGAAACTCCCTTGAACAGTCTTTAACCCAGAAACAAAGTGAAAGGCCAGAACTGAGACCCTGTAAGAGTTGTCTCAGAGAGTAAGCTACCACGGGCACTCCAAAAGTAGAACACAGTTACCAGGATCCTGAGCTCAGTACCCACAATGTCCCAAGGCAGCCATACACCTTCCAGATTTTACCAGACACTCTTCAGTGAGTTCTCCTGACCCGATCCTGAGGTGAACTTGCTTAGTTTGCTCCAAAGGTAATCAGGAATAGGCTCCCCATCTCTGCTAGAGCTGGGATTTTGATGAACTTCAGCAGACTCCAGCAGAACTGCCTCAAAAGTGGAAGCAGCCTCCAGCAGGACAAGAAAAGGACTGCTCCAGACCCCAGACTATTCATATTTCCGCCAGCCACCTACTGGGCACACTTCCCCATGGATGGGCTGCAGCACAATAAATATTCAAGCTGCCTATTTGACTCTCCCAGGCCTCTATGTTCTGGAAGTCTCCAGAATGCAGGGGTAAGCAATCAAACAGGCAGCCTGTGAGATCTAGAACAGGCCAGAGAAATCAATAGCTGCTCCAATGTTTACAACGGAGCCAAAAATAATTAAATTTATCATGCTAGCAACCTACCAAGGAGGCTGCTACATCTATTTGATGTAGTAGCATAATACCCACTAGGGAAATTTCTTAAGAATATATGGAAAATGCACTTCAGCGGGTGGGAGCAAGGAATGGTCCTTAACACACAGAATTGCTTTTCTTAAGACCATGATGAAACTTGGAGAAGATTACTCTGTTAGAGTCAGTAAAAATAATAATTAAATAGTGGGGGATCAAAACCTCCCTCCCTGCACAGATAACTAAAAACAGTTGTGACTCCTGCTTTTAATTAACTACCTTATGTCTTGCAAACAGAAAAAGCAGCATGCAACCTGGACTGTGGAAACACCTGCTCGATTCCTCAGTTGAACCAGAGACACAAAAAAACAGTCCACATTCTGTTTGTTTGGATCCCCCCAGAGAATGTTTCCCCCTTATGTTTTGAGAAAACTCTACCAGCTGTGCTTGTAGTTAATTCTTTGTGAACAAGTAAACTTAGCTGTCCCCGCAGAGCCTAATGCACTGGGCTTTTGACCCTCTAAGTTATTTTTGGCAAAAATCTTGCAAATAAAAATATCCATTGGCACCGACTCTGCTTTGGAGCAGAGACAAAGCCCAGTAAAACAATCTGAGTCTGTCTCTAATTGAGGCCATCGATAAACTCAGGCAATGTGTGCAACAGGCTGCTCAAGCCCACTACTGTGCAGGGTTTGCTAAAATGATGTCACTGTTGGTGCAGAGAATATTGAAGTCACAGAAACATATACAGTGCCTCGAAAAAGTATTCATACCCCCTTGAAATGTTCCACATTATGTCATGTTACAACCGAAAATTAATTTTATCTGGATTTTATGTCAAACCAACACAAAGTGGCACATAATTGTGAAGTGGAAGGAAAACGATAAATGGTTTTCAAAACGTTTTACAAATAAATATGTGAAACGTGTGGCGTGCATTTGTATTCAGCCCCCTTTACTCTGATACCCCTAACTAAAATCTAGTGGAATCAATTGCCTTTAGAAGTCACCTAATTAGTAAATAGAGTCCACCTGTGTGTAATCTAGTCTCAGTATAAATACAGCTGTTGTGTGACACCCTCAGAGGGTTAGAGAACCTTAGTGAACAAACAGCATCATGAAGGCCAAGGGACACATCAGAGAGGTCAGTAATAAAGTTGTGGAGAAGTTTAAAGCAGGGTTATAAAAAAAAGTATCCCGAGCTTTGAACATCTCATGGAGCACAGTAGAATCCATTATCCAAAAATAGAAAAAGTCTGGCACAACTGCAAACCTACCAAGACATGGCCGTCCACCTAAACTGACAGGCCGGGCAAGGAGAGCATTATTCAGAGAAGCAGCCAAGAGGCCCATGGTAACTCTGGAGGAGCTGCAGAGATCAACAGCTCAAGTGGGAGAATCTGTCTACAGGACAACTATTAGTCGTGCACTCCACAAATCTGGCCTTTATGGAAGAGAAGCAAGAAGAAAACCATTGTTGAAAAAAAAAAAAACATAAGAAGTCCCGTTTTCAGTTTACGAGAAGCCATATGGGGGACACAGCAAACATGTGGAAGAAGGTGCTCTGGTCAGATGAGACCAAAATTGAACTTTTTGGCCTAAAAGCAAAATGCTATGTGTGGTGGAAAACTAACACTGCACATCACCCTCAGGGCCGGCGCTCCCACTAGGCGAACTAGGCAGCCGCCTAGGGTGCACTGCTGCTTAGGGGGCGCAGCCATGGCCGCTGGTTTCCCTACTAGCCTGGCTGCCACCCTAGGGTGACCAGACAACCACGGTGCACTGTGAGCTAGAGCAGGGGGGCTCCATAGTTTCCGCTTTGGCTGTCTCCGGAGGGGAAGGGGGGGAGATGGGGATTAGAGCGCCACCTGATTACAAAAAGCCAAGTTCTTCTGCTTACCCGGCGGGGAGCCTGTCATACGAAGTCCCGCCTCCTGGACCAGCTCCTACCTATGATAGACAGAACACTGGTGACGTCTATCATAGGAGCCGGTCCAGGAGGTGGGACTTCGTATGACAGCGCCTGCGCCGGGTAAGCAGAAGAACTTGGCTTTTTGTAATCATGTGGCGCTCTAATCCCCATGCACTGGTCACTCTGCATTGTTGGGGGCACTGGTCACTCTGCATTGGATGGGGGCACTGGTCACTCTGCATTAATGGGGCAATGATCATTCTGCATTAATGGGGGCACTGGTCATTCTGCACTGGATGGGGGCACTGGTCACTCTGCATTGGATGGGGGCACTGGTCACTCTGCATTGGATGGGGGCACTGGTTACTCTTTATTGTATGGGGCACTGGTCACTCTGCATTGGATGGGGGCACTGGTCACTCTGCATTGGATGAGGGGAACTGGTCACTCTGCATTAATGGGGGCACTTGTCACTCTGCATTAATGGGGGCACTGGTCACTCTGCATTGGATGGGGGAACTGGTCACTCTGCATTAATGGGGGCACTGGTCACTCTGCATTGGATGGGGGCACTGGTCACTCTGCATTGGATGGGGGCACTGTTCACTCTGCATTGTTGGGGACACTGGTCACTCTGCATTGGATGGGGGCACTGGTCACACTGCATTAATGGGGGCACTTGTCACTCTGCATTGGATGGGGGCACTGGTCACTCTGCATTAATGGGGGCACTGGTCACTCTGCATTGGATGGGGGCACTGCTCACTCTGCATTGGATGGGGGCACAGGTCACTCTGCATTGTTGGGGGCACTGGTCACTCTGCATTAATGGGGGAACTGGTCACTCTGCATTAATGGGGGCACTGGTCACTCTGCATTAATGGGGGTACTGGTCACTCTGCATTGGATGGGGGCACTGGTCACTCTGCATTAATGGGGGCACTGGTCACTCTGCATTGGTTGGGGGCACTGCTCACTCTGCATTGGATGGGGGCACTGGTCACTCTGCATTAATGGGGCACTGGTCACTCTGCATTGTTGGGGGCCATGGTCACTCTGCATTGTTGGGGGCACTGGTCACTCTGCATTAATGGGGGCACTGGTCACTCTGCATTAATGGGGGCACTGGTCACTCTGCATTAATGGGGGTACTGGTCACTCTACATTGGATGGGGGCACTGGTCAGTCTGCAATGGTTGGGGGCACAGGTCACTCTGCATTGTTGGGGGCACTGGTCACTCTGCATTAATGGGGGCACTGGTCACTCTACATTGGATGGGGGCACTGGTCAGTCTGCATTAATTGGGGCACTGGTAACTCTGCATTAATGGGGGCAGTGGTCACTCAGCAATAATGGGGGCACTGGTCACTCTGCAATAATGGGGCACTGGTCACTCTGCATTAATGGCGGAACTGCAAGTGATGCAAGTATGGGGGGAGTATGGGGAATGCATGGAGTGTGCTACGAGTATAGGGAAATAGGGACATTTTGACGTTTTTTTTTTTATTTATTGGGGAGGGGCGCAAGTCTTGCCTAGGGTGCAGAACAGCCTAGCACCGGCCCTGATCACCCTAAACACACTATCCCCACCGTGAAACATGGTGGTGGAAGCATCATGGTGTCCTTTTTTTTTAGCAGGGACAGGGAATCTGGTCAGAGTGGATGGGAAGATGGATGGAGCCAAATACAGGGACATCTTAAAAGAAAACCTGTTAGAGTCTGCAAAAGACTTCAGACTGGGTCGGCTTAAATGGCTTAGATTAACGCTTATTCATGTGTTAGAATGGCCCAATGTCCAGACCTAAATCCAATTCAGAATCTGTGCCAAGGCTTGAAAATTGCTGTTCACAGACACTCTCCATTCAATCTGAAATAGCTTGAGCTATTTTGCAACGAATAGGCAAAATTGGCACTCTCTAGATGTGCAAAGCTGGTAGAGACATACCCAAAAAGACTTGCACCTGTAATTGCAGCGAAAGTTGGTTCTACACAGTAATGACTCAGGGGGACTGAATACAAATGCACGCCCCACTTCTCACATATTTATTTAAAAAAAATTGAAAAACATTTATCATTTTCCTTCCACTTCACAATTATGTGGCACTTTGTGTTGGTCTTTGTGTTGGTCTATCACACAAAAAATCCCAATAAATTACATTTTTTGGTTGTAACATGAAAGAATGTGGAAAATTTGAAAGGGTATGAATACTTTTTCAAGGCACTGTATCCAGTCAGATAGGCATTGCTCTAACAGCTTCTTTTTCATAGTCTTACCTCAAATTTCCTGGTACAACAGTTGTGCAGACTGTTTAGTCTGATTGCAAAGTCTATTAGGCATCAGAGCTTGACCTCACTCCCGGACGCATTCTATAATCCAGCATACCTGGTCAGTCATGCCTCCCTCCCTTCCTCAGCAATAACAGTATGCGTAAGGAGACTTGTGATTAGGGGTCTGGCCATTACTTAGCTAGTCCAAAGTATTTTAAAGGATTTCTAAATGGAAATCAGATGAAAATCATACCTTATTTTAGAGTACAGCACTATAAAGAAGGGAAAAAAGATGCGAGGGCTATAAACTGAATTTGTACATTGCCTATGCAGGGTAAAATATCAGGTTTGTGTAAAGGGACCCTAAACTGTGGAAGCTGTGCCCAAAAAAGGCAGGCAGGTGGGACTGGTCTCCAGTATTGCCCGTGGTCTTCCTAAAGCTGGTCTTTTTCCAAACACTGACTTACCATGCCTAATTTTGTACTGTGTCTTTGTGTACAGGTGGTCATCTTGGTAGAGGAACAGGGTTCTGCTTCCTCATGTTAGAGCTGCCCACCTGACGACTGGTGATCTGATGACTGCTGGGGGAATTTTCAAGAAGAAGCAGGTGAGGTTCAGAAAGAAGCCATCCACAGAATGAATGAAGCAGAGGCAAGGTCAGCCTTGCACTGTGGGTGATCAGATACATATTCCTTTCCAGCATGGAGAACAATGAGCGGCACAATAGCGATCCCACCAATTCTCACTCCAAATCTCATGGGAGTAGCAATTAAAGATTTAGATGATCTCAAACTGTAGCGATCCCTCCTGCTGAGCTATTGTGGCAGAACACTCCCATTGGCTGAGAGCACTGATCAGGAGCCAGTCGGCTGCCAGTTTTCCAGTACTGTATGCTCATACAGCAGAAGCTGGCCGAACCGGCTGCCATACACACAGGCTGAATGTAGTTTTTTTTTTTAACTAGCTGATATCACCCGACATTCGGCCCATGTGCTATAAAACCCAAAGCAAACATTTATTATATTGCAGCTTACTAATTTTTAGATGTGATGGCTGTATTATATTTCTTTTTAGGCTTTCTTGCCTTTATATCAAAATCGAAGTCCAGGGGTATTGAATTTCAGCCAAGGTTCAAATCTCAACAATATTTATTGTCAAGCTTCAGTTACAACATTAAATATGTGGACAGTTGGAACTATGTTAGCTTTATTTGCTCTTGTCTTTGTAGGGAATACAAACAACTACCTTTAACAAAAAATAAGGGGCACGCTGATGGGCGCATTTTATGTTAAGGGGAACTCTGATGGGCCCAATATAAAATGTGTGCCCATCAGCTTTCCCCTTAACGTAAAATATGCACATCAGAGTGCCCCTTAACATAAAATATGCCCATCAGAGTGCTGTTTAACATAAATCATGCCCATTACCATGCACCTTAATGTGAAATATGCCCATCAGAGTGCTGCTTAACATAAAATGTGGTCATCAGAGTGCCCCTTAACATAATATGTGCCCATCAGCATGCCCCTTATTTTATGTTCGGGGGCATACTGATGGGCACCCACTTTATGTAAGGGGACACACTGATGGGCACACACTTTATGTAAAGGTGCACCCTGTTGGGCAGACATTTTATTTTAAGGGGCACGCTGATGGGACCCAGCAACCAATGACTGCCAATCGGCAAGGATGTGCACTTTAGGCTGGCGGCTGACAGTCCAGACATTAGCTCAGCTAAGTCTGTGTTCTGACTGCGGTCCGCCGTTTACTGATGGCTGTACTAGTCCATCTAACACTCTCCTCCCCCCAGACTGACAAAGCTGCTGTGCCCCTGCACTCCTTATCTGTAGGGGGGGAGAGGGCACTCAAATACAGGAGGTGTTTTACTGACCAGATTACCAGGTAAAAACAGAGGGGAAAAAAAAGAAAAATAATGCAGTCACCACATCTAAGGATTGGTAAGTAGTGATGTCGCGAACATAAAATTCGCTGTTCGCGAACGGCGAACGCGAACATCAGCGAATGTTCGCGAACCGGCGAACATTGCGAACCGCCATAGACTTTAATAGGCAGGCGAATTTTAAAACCCACAGGGACTCTTTCTGGCCACAATAGTAATGGAAAAGTTGTTTCAAGGGGACAAACACCTGGACTGTGGCATGCCGGAGAGGGATCACACAAAAAAAAGTTCTTAAAAATTGTAATTTTTTGATAGAGAGCCAATTATTGGAAAAATTAAAAAAAAATAAAAATAAAAAATGTCTTTGGATTTAGCATCTGGGGGGTCTAAAAAGTGTACCTGTGAAGTTTCAGCTCTGTAGCATGTCCGGAACCAGAAAAAATTACGAATTAGGGTTAGGGTTAGGGTTAGGGTTAGGGTTAGGGTTAGGGCTAGGGTTAGGGTTAGGGTTAGGGCTAGGGTTAGGGTTAGGTTTAGGGTTAGGGTTATTTTTATGGCTAGGCTTAGAGGGTTAGGGTTAAGGTTAGAGGGTTAGGGTTATGGTTAGAGGGTTAGGGTTAGGTTTAGTGTTAGGGGCTAGGGTTAGGGTTACGGTGAGATACTTAGGGTTAGAGTTAGTACCCCTACCCCTACCCCTCTAACTCTAACCCTAAGCACTAAAAATAACCCTAACCTTAGCCCTGACTCTAACCCTAGCCCTAACCCTGATTCTATTTTTTTTTCTGGTTCTGGACATGCTACAGAGCTGAAACTTCACAGGTACACTTTTTAGACCCCCCCAGACAATAAATCCAAAGAATTTTTTTTTTTTTTAATTTTTTTTTTTTTTTAAGTTTTCCAATAATTGGCTCTCTATCAAAAATGACAATTTTTAAGAACTTTTTTTGTGTGATTTAGTGTCTAGGGGGTCTAAAAAGTGTACTTGTGAAGTTTCAGCTCTGTAGCATGTCCAGAACCAGAAAAAAAGATAATTTTTCAGTAGAGCAGGGATGGTGGGAACCCCTTTTACACCTATATGATCTTTTTTTCCTGGTTCTGGACATGCTGCAGAGCTGAAACTTCACAGGTACACCTTTTAGACCCCCCAAACAATAAATTCAAAGACATTTTTTTTTGTTAAGTTTTTTAGTTTTCCAATAATTGGCTCTCTATCAAAAATGACAATTTTTAAGAACTGTTTTTGTGTGATTTAGTGTCTAGGGGGTCTAAAAAGTGTACTTGTGAAGTTTCCGCTCTGTAGCATGTCCAGAACCAGAAAAAAAAGATAATTTTTCAGTAGAGCAGGGATGGTGGGAACCCCTTTTACACCTATATGATCTTTTTTTCCTGGTTCTGGACATGCTGCAGAGCTGAAACTTCACAGGTACACCTTTTAGACCCCCCCAAACAATAAATCCAAAGAAATTTTTTTTTTGTTAAGTTTTTTTTTTTAAGTTTTCCAATAATTGGCTCTCTATCAAAAATGACAATTTTTAAGAACTTTTTTTGTGTGATTTAGTGTCTAGGGGGTCTAAAAAGTGTACCTGTGAAGTTTCAGCTCTGTAGCATGTCCAGAACCAGAAAAAAAAGATAATTTTTCAGTAGAGCAGGGATGGTGGGAACCCCTTTTACACCTATATGATCTTTTTTTCTGGTTCTGGACATGCTACATATATATATATATATATATATATTAAAAAAATACTCAAATAACAGCCCTCAAAGGGGCTTTTGGGGACAATATATATATATATATATATATATATATATATATCACAGAACAAAAAAAATTACACAAATACCAGCCCTCAAAAGGGCTTTTGGGGACAATAGATATATATATATATATATATCACAGAACAAAAAAAATTACACAAATACCAGCCCTCAAAAGGGCTTTTGGGGACAATAGATATATATATATATATATATAAAAAAAAAACCTCAAATACCAGCCCTAGGAAGGGCTTTTTGGGGTGCTGTCCTTACAGCAGGAGTGTACCAAGAACACTGGCTAACAAGACCAGGAACTGTCCCCAGCTATAACAGCAGCAGCAGCACCAGCACTTTCCCTGCTCTCAGTAACACAGAAATGATCTAAGATGGATGCTGCCCTTGCTTATTTATAGGAGGTGGGAGGGTGTGGGAGGGAGGTACGCTGATTGGCCTGGAATGTGTCTGCTGACTGTGATGTTCAGGGTGAAAGTTTGCCTCAATGATGATGTATAGGAGGCGGACCGAACATCGCATATGTTCGCCCGCAGCGGCGAACGCGAACGTTCGAAGTTCGCCGGGAACCGTTCGCCGGCGAACCGTTCGGTACATCTCTATTGGTAAGCTGCAATATATTACATTTTTGGTTTGGGATTAATTAGTGCTTTAAGGCACAAGAATTCCACTCCTATTTTTAAGGGAATTCAAGACAAAATTTACTTTTTGGGCACTTTTTCGCACCACTTGGGCTCTTTTTTACTTCAGATCAAATTTTAAAAAGCCTGCTGGGCCCCATTGCTTATACTTACTGTACCTTCTATTCATTTTTCTGGTTCCCACTGGGAAAGAAATCAATGTGAAAGGACACATTGAGGAGATGATAGGTGGAGTTCTGTTCTCCAGAAGGCAGTGCTGATAACACTTCTTGAGCTTTTAGTGCAGCCGAGGCAGGGTGATCAACCTACAGCAGGAAATTGATGGCGCATACCGCATATGTTTTTTTAAAAATCATACTAGGATTGTGGGACATGTAAGTGTTCTCTAGGTAGGGAAATAAGGATTGTTTTCAACGACTGGAGATGTTCATATTGCACACAGAGATATTCTAGCTTGCAAATCTTTGTGTGGGTAGGTGATGAAGTTTCTTTTTTCTCTTTAAGTGGCCAGGCATGATCTACATTTCATGGCTGAATCCCAAGATACATTGTGGCAGGTCCCAGAGTGTTCAGCATCAGACGGTTTCTTACTGTTTCCCTGTGTAGGGCGTATGCCCTTAGTCCTATTTATTACTCACTTTTTTTCGTCCCCAATCTGTCTTTGTGAAGTGGCAAGTCATTCAATTTCCATCGACGTGCCATTGTTAGTAAGCTATCTGCCTTCTTATAGGTTCTTCAAAGTTGACCATCAGATCAACTGATTCTGTACTGAGAATGAGGTGGTAAGACATGTTTTCTCTGTCACTTGGCTCTTGTGTCACCCAAATCAACAAGTAATGACATCTTCCCGACTTCAGATAATGGGCTGAAAATTGCTGTAGTCTTCTCTCCAACTCAGCCAATGGGAGTTACTCAGGAGCTATAGGAAATAGTGCATATGTCAAGCAGTGAAATTTCACCCTGTCCAAATATCTGCCAAACTATAATTAAGATAACTTTACCATAATACCAATTCAAAAATTAAAGTCAAACTTGCAAATGTTCATCTAGGGCACCGACAATTAAAGACTGCATGCAAAGGATGGAAGACATCAACCGAATGGAAGACCTCACCCTCGCAAGGCAGCATCGCAGGGAGCGCTATGAGAGGATCTGGGGTTACTGGAATGTCTTTGTATTATCTGACAGGGGAAGGTCACTGATGTGTGCCTAACAGTATGGCGGAGGCCGCGCGTGGGGTAGTCCATGAGGGGGTCTCCCCATATCCTCCCTCCCACCCCCCCTTTCCCCCCCCCCGCCCTTCTCAACTTTTATCTCTCTTGCCCTACACTCTTTCTCTACCTTCTTTGGTTCTGCTCTGCTCACTACCTATCCTTATTCCTTGTCTCTGTTCAACTCTTACAAAACTCAGGGAATGACGGCCGAGAGGGATCATGTCTCATGCACAAATTTTTCTTTGTGCTCGGCACAGTGCCTAATTATCCTCCATTTCAGGTGGATATCTTGGACCTTCCCCTGGTAGCAGGGGTGGGCCGTACGATCTCAATAGGCACTTAACAGTATGTTGACCTGGTGGTTTGATTTGTTGTTCGGTTCACATTTCCTTACTGCGCTTGTTGTACTTTTTTGACATATGTGCACTACTGTTTTCTTCTCCACTGTTATTCTTTTTAAATAAAATATTTGAAAAAAAAAAACTTGCAAATGTTTTCATTAGCAAATTATGGCACTACATGACAATTACAATTAGAACCACACCACCCTTGCTTTCTCTAATGCAAACTAGTCTGTGATATGTTCAACGTCTTTTTTTGGTTGTTTTCTTTCTACAGTCAGCAGAGCAAGACCACAAAATCTGATTTGACCCATGGAGGCCCTCAAATACAAAAAGTATTAGATTTACCTTGCTGAATGTGTGCTTTAGGCAGAGATGTATAATAACTAAGTAGAACTACTTCACTACTGTACTTAAGTACCGAAATGCGGTATCTGTACTTTCCTAGAGTATAATTTATTTCTCCTACTTCCACTTTTACTTCACTACATTTTTTCAATGATTTCAATGCTTCTACTCCGATATTTTTTTTTGTGTTGCATAGTTACTCGTTACAATTATAAAAATTACCACTGCCAGAACAGTAGATGGCAGGTTTCATGAAGCTCAAAACATGTGTATTATCAGCGCATACGAAAATAAATGCTACTGTATGCATAAATAAAAGCTGCACTTGAAATAATGAAAAACAATATGATGTTCAAACGTTTGACTTCTTTCTTTAATAACTACATAACACATTACTTGTACTTTTACTTTCAGTACTTGAGTAGCAATTTTTTTTCCAAAACTACTGGTACTTTTACTTTCAGTACTTGAGTAGCAAAATTCAAAAAAAAACTATTTGCAATACTTAAGTACAAAAAATGTTGAATACTTTAGTACTTCTACTCAAGTCACTTTTTGATCGAGCACTTCCACTTCTACTCAAGTCACTTTTAGATCGAGCACTTGTACTTTTACTCAAGTATGGGTTTCGAGTACTTTATACAACTCTGGCTTTAGGTTACTATACTTTGCATATTCCTTCATTACTCATTTACTGATTTAATGAAGGCTTCCTTCAGCATGGCAGCACATGGTGGTCTTGCATTGGCCGCAGTGGGGGGAGGCCCCTGAGAAGAATATGGTTGCACTGGAAACTACAGGACAACTTGGCGGGAGGATGACAAGGAGAGAGAGAGAGAGACACCCAGGCTGATAAATGGGGTAGTTGCGGCGCCCCCCTTCAGGTGATGCACAGGGGCATATGTCATAGCTGCCATACTCTGTATATGCCATTGAGTTAATGACAGTGAAAAACTTCCGATGTTTAGACTCAACAGACTCTAACAAAGCATTACACAGTCGAGTCCTCGTCTGACTGTTGGAAACTATAGGGCACCCTTTTAAAGCTCCAAGTTTCAGTTTCTGCATATTGCTTTCTTCAGGCACCCATACAATAACCTTTTGTGCCTACCATGAACAAAACAATTACTGAGGATGTTTGAAACTTTAGAACATTCTATTCTCCTGCTATTACCGATTTAAAAGAAGAATTGTACTTAGTGATTGCAAAGGATCACCTTGTAAAACAACTCATTCAGTTTAAAACAGAAGTGAAAGGCAAAACATTATTTGTATAGAAAAAAAAAAATACATTGTAAATATAATTTTTTCCCTTTTTTATAAGTGATCACATTCACTCTGTTCTCAGCTGCATAAGGGCTGGGGGGAGGGGAAGCAGCAGCACACTGAGCTTCCCACTGAATGGCTGTGCAGCGGGGCATGTCAGGAGAAGCCTGATCATTTGAGGAGAATAGAGTTCCCAGCATAGCTACAGAACTGACCATGGTGTGTTCTCCTGCCTAGTGTGGACAGTTTTTAATAGGAAAGCAGAGTGACTGGCAGGATCGTGATAAAAGAAAAAGAAAAGAGGGTGCACTGGCCTAGGGCATTATCCAACAGATTGATTTTAAAAATATAAATAAAATAATATAGGTGTCTACTCACAAACATAAGCTAAAAATATGCTCGTCAGGCCAGATGAGTGTTCTACTACAATGCAATTAGATACACACAGTCAACATTTAGGTGGAAAAAAGTATATAATCTTGCTGCAGGGAAAGTTAGGAATATTTCTGGGTAAAAGTTTTCTTTTGTAAATGTAATTATATATTACAGTATACACAGCTGCGCTGCTTCCTATTCTATAGCATTTTATAAAGATACTGGGAATCTTTATAAAATGCTATAGAATAAAGAGAAAGCATGCAAGCATTGTGTGACACCCTCATAGAACCTATAATAAAAATAATAAAATATAGTAATAATAAATGCTCTTTATAGACTTTGCTATATCACATAAAGTCACATTCAGAAAGAGACCTACTCAACCCATTTATCCTGGAGGTCAGTGTGAGGGAGGGCTGAGAGTGGGGTTACAGTGATCCTGGAGTTGGGTTTAAAATGTATCTAAACTAAAGAACGGAAATGTAATATAGTATAGCTTGCCAGTTCTTAGATCTGGTTTCTGAATTCATGCTTTTTTTTTTTCAGCCTTTTTTTCCCTTTATTTTCACATCTTGCGAGTGATGGACTTCCTGGCATAGGGTGACACGCTTACTCATCATACTGTATTTATGAGGGAGCAGCGTTGTCATCCCAAGACAGGAATTGTTTTAGGACTACAGATAACCTCTGCTTCTTCTCTTCTCCATAGCAGGGAGGGGTTGCAGTTCATAGAGAGTACTGGGAACAATGCTACCTGATAACAGTTAGTGGAGGTAGAGAGAACAGGAAATTATCAATTCACAAGATTTCATTTGCAGCATTTTATTTGCATTTATTGTGCAGATACAGAATAACAAAACACTTTAATGGTATACTTAAAATACCAACAGTGATTACATACACTTTAACTGTAATCCTAATCCATGTTCTACTCCTAGCTCTATATCTAATCCATGCCTAGACCACAAATAAAAAAAAAAAGAAAAGTGATTTTGTGATGATAGAGTACCAGTCAATTACTGACTAGGACTGGTTCAGGCTTTTTAAATTAAAGCACGCTTAGTCCCGGTTCACACTAGTGCTGTGCAGATCATATGCTATGTCTGTGCGATGCGATTGCAAGCATACAAAATGTATGGCTGAAATTTCATAGCATTCACACCACAAGGGTGCAGGACCCTTTTTTTGGTTCACACTGGAATCGGATCGCGTGGGTGTTCACACCTACAGTATCTCACAAAAGTGAGCACACCCCTCACATTTTTGTAAACATTTTATTATATCTTTTCATGTGACAACACTGAAGAAATGACACTTTGCTACAATGTAAAGTAGTGAGTGTACAGTTTGTATAACAGTGTAAATTTGCTGTCCCCTCAAAATAACTCAACACGCAGCCATTAATGTCTAAACCGCTGGAAACAAAATTGAGTACACCCTTAAGTCAAAATGTCCAAATTGGGCCCAAAGTGTCAATATTTTGTGTGGCCACCATTATTTTCCAGCATTGCCTTAACCCTCTTGGGCATGGAGTTCACCAGCTTCACAGGTTGCCACTGGAGTTCTCTTGCACTCCTCCATAATGACATCACAGAGCTGGTGGATGTTAGAGACCATGTGCTCCTCCACCTTCATTTTGAGGATGCCCCTCAGATGCTCAATAGGGTTTTGGTCTGGAGACATGCTTGGCCAGTCCATCACCTTTACCTTCAGCCACTTTAGCAAGGCAGTGGTTGTCTTGGACAAGTGTTTTAGGGTTTTTATCATGTTGGAACACTGCCCTGCGGCCCAGTCTCCGAAGGCAGGGGACCATGCTCTGCTTCAGTATATCAAAGTACATGTTGGCATTCATATTTCTCTCAATAACCTGTAGCTCCCCATTGCCAGCAGCACTCAAGCAGCCCCAGACCATGACACTTCCACCACCATGCTTAACTGTAGGCAAGACACACTTGTCTTTGTACTCCTCACTTGGTTGCCGCCACACACGCTTGATACTATCTGAACCAAATAAGACCACAGGACATGGTCCCAGTAATCCATGTCCTCAGTCTGCTTGTCTTCAGCAAACTGTTTGTGGGCTTTCTTGTGCATCATCTTTACAAAAAGCTTCCTTCTGGGACGACAGCCATGCAGACCAATTTGATGCAGTGTGCAGCGTATGGTCTGAGCACTGACAGGCTAACCCCCCACCTTCAACCTCTGCAGCAATGCTGGCAGCACTCATACATCTATTTCCCAATGACAACCACTGGATATGACGCTGAGCACGTGCACTCAACTTCTTTGGTCGACCATGGTGAGGCCTGTTTTGAGTGGAAGCTGTTCTGTGAAATTGCGGTATGGTCTTGGCCACTGTGCTGCAGCTCAGTTTCAGGGTCTTGGCAATCTTCTTATAGCCTAGGCTATCTTTATGTAGAACAAACATTTTTTTTTTTTCAGACCCTCAGAGAGTTCTTTGCCATGAGATGCCATGTTGATCTTCCAGTGACCAGTATGAGAGAGTGAGAGCGATAACACCAAATTTAACACACCTGCTCCCCATTCACACCTGAGACTTTGTATACAAGTCACATGACACGTTTTTAGTTGACAGTGCATAATGTTCACGGAATTTCTCCTCCATTTTTTTTTTTTTTCGGGACATTTGTTCCTAGACTTCCGGGTCGTCAACAACTTCAGATCATGCGCGGTCTTTCGTATCCGATTTTTCGCAGACATACTGCATACACATTAAATGAAAATTGGTCGTCTGGAGACGGACGATAAAAATTTTGGTGTTTGTCCCTCCGTTTTTTTTCGTTGAAAATGTCGGCATCAGCTGCTGAAAGTTGTGTACACACTCGCCGAAAATCGTATGATTTTACCTCGGACGGGAATTTTCAGCAGATTTTCTACTAGTGTGTACCCCACTTTAGCTACACACTTGAGTGAAATTCAATCAGTCTAATGTCTGTCCGGAACCTATGGTAAGGACAGGCCTTTTAGATGAGGTCAAATGAAGGTTCAAGAGTGCTCACAGGACAACTGTGACTAGCACTGGTTAAAATGTTTTTATGTTGGAATAATGATATGTTGAAAATTAAATAAAGCTGTGGCCTTGCCCTTTCCAACTTAACCTGTTCCGTGTCATTTATTGGGCAAGGTGTTGGTCAAAATGGTTGATTTATGGCTTTAAGCCTACGCTCCTCAGCTGTCAAGAATTTTTAAAAACTCAATTTATCAAGGAAACAAATACCAACTGTGTTGTGCCTGGAAATAATATAAAAAAAGTGGATCATCCACTTATAAAGTTCCGTTACTCCAAACAGAGGAAATGCTTTAAACGTAGCTTTAAAAGTAGCCAAAAGAAACAACAATAAATGTTTAGGCTTTTATTTATAGGCTTTGACATGTCATACAATAAAATAAAAATAACAAATCTAACCTGATTATGCCTGGAGCCTTCCTCCCTGGATGGAAGATGTTAGTGAGCATTGTGATGAATGTTAAAGTAACTACAATGCAGGCAAAATTGTTGCCCTTAAAGCATATTCTGTGAAAACCCAGATAACCAGGCAAATGGGAATGTCTCTTGCTTTTCTTCAGTTAGGGGGCAAAGGATAGGAGAGTATAGGTAGATAGCAAGGTGGGGCTGGGAGGTGAAATTTAGAGAGGACCCCCCCCCCCCTTCCCATCCCTACTCTAAAAACCTGTCAATAATCAATATGGGGGGAAAAAACAATCATATCTACGTACGTTTTTCTTCATACTATTCATACACTTCATTCTCTTTTTGATTTTACCTTATAAAATGGTCTGATTGTACAATCTCTTATACAGTTTCTGCTAGATTTGCCAACAGTTATGTAATGAGAAGGCCTCCCTAAACAATTTATACAATTTGTATCCAGTAAGGCAGGCAGGCAGTTGCACAGCACAGTACAGCACGGTAAATCTGAAAGAGAGTGTACAGTCACATTGTAACTCATGTCGCCATCTTTAGGTTGACATGTAAAGCAGGCACCGAAATATGCCTGCACATATTGTCCCATAGGGAGCTCTAAAGCTCAGGAAATCTGAAGAACATTGCTTCACAGACTGGCCTCCCAACAGGAAATCACAACTTAAGCATTTTTTTCATGTTATTCCTGTTTACGCATTTTACTGCAAAGATAAAAGCCTTTGAAATAGCCATTCTTGCATTCTTGACAGGTGCTATCACGACACAATGCAGCAAGGTAATTAAGAAGCCTCTCTATGGACATTGTAGACTTGTTTCTTATCTGCATCTCAAACAACATTCTTTGCCTGAAGACCAGATTGGATGTCCTCATGTGCTTGACTGTGAATGATGTGTTCTTTTCTTAAAACAGAAGTTATTTGGCATTTATAAGTCATTTATCCATCAGCAATAGATGATCCTGACAGCTTCCTGAGTGTTTGCTGAGTATACAGACATATAGCCTCTTACTTTGTACATACTGCACCTTCAGTAAATAGAAAAATAATTAAAGACTTTACTGCCTATGGAGTACTACTGTCTCCTAATTTCTGCTGCAGTGATTTGGGAGTCAGTACAAGTACCAAGTTCTGTATCATGTATTGCATCTGCATGTAGACAAACTTAAAAATATGTAGCACTGTCCCTGTAGGGCTTGCTGTGAGTTGACTTCTTGGGCCTCCCTTTGATTACCTGCAGACAGTCTCTAGGGGATTTTTCACACATCCATCCCTACTCCCATTTTCTCATTACTCAATAGTCCAGGGTATTTGGTTTTGTATTTATTGTGGAACTTGGATGGGAGAAGGGAATAGTGGGATACTCCAACTGAACTATTCCCAGTAGATAAGGAAGGACAACTCTCACTTGGCCTCACCGGATTACTTGTAGAAGCAGACACACTGCCACTTGTATGGAAGAAAAAAGATGAAGGGCAGGTCATAAAAATTTACCTGTCATTCATTTATGGGGACGTGGCATGACAGTTAATTTAAAAAAAATAAAAAATTATTATTAAAGACATTTTTTATTGGTTATTAAAATACTCTATATGATTGGCCATTATAACTCCAATATTGATTGGGCAATGGTATTTTAATTTTACTGGTTAATATTATTACCTTTTTGTTGATTGGTCCAAATTACACAGAAAATTCACCTTGAGCCGTTTGGTCTCCCCTATATAAAGAAGAAATTTAACGGTTAAATTCAGTCAGCGGGAGCAACAGATAAGAGGTTCAGGAGTTTTGACCCTCCCGCCCGCCCTGTATTCTGTTTTGTCACGGTCTTAGTGGTTGTGGGATGTTTAATATTATTTGGTGGTATAGGCTGAGCTTTTTGGCTAGCCTACAGTATATATATGTATATGTTTAATATTTCAGTTGTGGTTAGTTTGGGCTTTAGGGCCAAGCTATACCATTGTTTTAAATCCCACATGGTATTTTATAATATTTAATAAAGGCCGTGGCCGTTTTTACCAATGCAAGTTGTAGTGTCAATTTTTTTGTAAAATTAATCTAATATATATGGGATATTTAATTATTTCTCTTTTATTTGGAGTTCTGCCTGCGGCACCATTAAGTCTTCTTGCTTTCTCTACCAGCAAACTTGATGTAACTACTTTATCTTCAGGACACTCTCTAGCATCCCCTTGACTGACACTCTAGGCAGGCAGCTGAAAAAAATAAATGCAGAATTAAATACCAAAAAAAATTAATGCATTAAATCTTTAATTAATTTACTGCTAACAGGGTCGAAACTAGGGGGGAAAGAGGGGGGGGGGGCACATGCAGCGGGTGACACATCTAGGGGGACGCCGCCAGGGGTGTCGCCCCCATCTGCACTGGGAACTGCTGCTCTAAGGGTGTCACTGCCGCCTGATCAAGTGTAATGGACAGGCAGCACCCACATAGTTTGCCAATTACTGAAGAATCAAACAGGAGGTAGACTGCACAGGCGTACTGGCGCTGAATAATTTATTGTCTATGATTTGTGTCACTATATTTATTGCTTTTTATTTTTATCTGTAAACCTATATTGGGTAATTTACACAGACCTGTTTCAGGCAGCGCCAGATACCTTTCCCTCCCCCCCTCCATTTATTCTATATAGCCCCACCAGGGGCTATATATTGACGGTAGGCTGCAGCCAGTTTAGTTTATCCACAGCATGAATTTTTTGCTTTTTCGAATTACTCTGCTCCTCCCACCCGCCCGTGCTATAGAAATGCCTTCCAGAGCGACGCTTCAGCTACTGTTTCTATGTTGCTAAGCAACAGTAGCTGCAGCATCGCTCTAGAATGCTTTTCTATAGGAAGGCCGGGTGAGAGGAGCAGAGTGATTCACCTGCACGGTCTCCCTCTTATTTGATTCTCCGGTATTTGGCAAACTATGCAGTGGGCACTCCCTGTCCATTACAATTGAACCGGCAACAGTGACACCATGGGCAAAGACATCCCCAGCGGAGTGCTGTGGGGGTCTCCCTTCTAGTCCTGTCCAGTGCCCAAATAGCCGACGTCTTTTCTGAGTGAGGCATCCCAGCTGTAGTACAATTATATGGGAGAGCCTTCCTGGAACTGGAAGGCATTTATTAGGACAAGGACAGGGGTTTGTGTGCAGAAGGCCCTGGACTAGAAAGTTGGGGTTGGTATGGCAAAGGATTGGAGGGACTGGGGGGGGGGGGGATGCAGAGAGGCCCTGGACTGGGGGGGGGGGAGTGTGCGGAGGAGGGGACGCAGTGGTGGCCCTGGGCTGAGGGTGGGTTGCAGGGAAGGCCCTAACCTGGGGGGGCGCAGAGGAGACCCTGGACTTGTGGACTTGGGGGATGCAGAGGAGGCCCTGGGCTGGGGGTGGGGTGGGGTGCAGAAGGGGTGCTGGACTGGGGGATGGGTGCAAAGGAGGCTCTGGACTAGAAAAATGTTGGTGTGGCAAAGACCCTAGATTAGGAGAGGGGGAGTGCAGAGGAGGCCCTGGACTAGAAGAGGAGTGCAGAGGAGGTCCTGGAATAGGAAGGGAGTACACAGGAGGCCCTTGACTGGGGGGTGCAGAGGAGGCCCTGAACTAACAGGGGAGTGCAAAGGAGGCCTTGGACTAGGGGATGCAGAGGAGGCCCTGGACTAGCAGGGGAGTGCAGAGGAGGCCTTGGACTAGGGGATGGAGAGGAGGCTCTGGACTAGCAGGGGAGTGCAGAGGAGGCCTTGGACTAGGGGATGCAGGTTTGACCCTGGACTAGCAGGGGAGTATACAGTAACAGGAGGCCCTGGACTGGGGAGTGCAGAGGAGGCCCTGGACTGGGGGGTGCAGAGTAGGCCCTGGATTAGGTGATGCAGAGGAGGCTCTGGACTAGGAGGGGAGTACATCGGAGGCCCTGGACTTGAAAAGTGGGGTTGGTGTGGCAAAGGACCCTGGATAGGGGGAGGGGGGTTACAAGGGAAATAATCAACTAGGTGATTTGACTAGGCCTTTGACTTTGAGAGGGGATCCCTCTGCCAGCTTCAGGGAGAAAAAGCCTGTATCTAAAGCATAAGCTAAGGAAGAGCCTGCCTGGGCCCTGGAGGGTGAGTTCACAACATAATTGGGACATTTATTTATTGTCGCAAGTAATGCCAAACAAGAGCAGAGAGACAGGTTGTGTGATAGATTTATTAAAGGAGAAGTACAGCCAAAGCTTGTGGCTCCTATGACCCATTCTCAGCTGACAATGGACTGAAGCCCCACTGTCAGCTGAAGTCACAGAGCCAGTCCAGTCTGGAGAAAGATCGCAACATTATGGTTCAGATCCGCCCGCATGCCTGGACCGGCACCCAGCTCAGCCTTTCAGCGAGCTGCTGAGAGCCTGAGCCGCAGCCCAGGGTTTCAGTAAGCATGTGTGGGGGGGCAGAGCAAAGAACCAGAGCCTGACAGCCACCCGCTCTCTGCTCAGGGAGCCCTTAGAACTGATCAGCGGTGTTTGATTATTCGATTCTCAGCCTTAGAGCTGGCAGGGGCAGATGTAGCATCCACCTAGGTAAGTATGTTCTCTTTTTCTCATACATCTCCTATTTCCTGCTATCTGGCCCACGTGACAATTAGGCCTCATTCACATGGAGCATATGTGTCTATGCCCAGTGTAATGGCCGTGTACCTCGTGGGGATTGCATGGTGTTCTGTGCATCCCCGTGCACACAGCCCAGGAACATGCATACAGGAAGGGATGCATGTATCCGAACACACAGTGTCTGCCATGGTTTCTGTGAACCAACTTCTATAGGTGAAGCTCTCTGGTGGATGCATATGCATAAAAAAGTGGCTTAGCATACAGAACCTGTCTCAGCGTCTGTCTGAAATGAGCCCTTAGGGGAATTTATCCAAACTAGAGCAGACAGAATCTGGAGCATGGCAACCAATCAACTCATAGCTTTAATTTTCAAAGCTGAACAAGCTGAGGATAGAAGCTGATTGATTTCCATGTTGCAGCTATTCCAGATTCTGACTGGACCAGTTTTGATAAATTCCCCTCACTGTTTTACATTTCTTACTCCTGACTACTGCATTCTAAGTACAGCACATTCTTGGTTAAAGTGGTTAAAGGCACAAGGTTTTTTACCTTCTGTGTACAGCAGTCCCCTCAGCCCCACCTAATACTTACCTGAACCCCCTCTTGATCCAGCGATGTCCATGAGAGCCTTGGCCCTCCGAGGACTCACACTCCTGATTGACTCCCGCTGCTGTCAATCACAACCAGTGAGCAAATAAGGAGACCGAGTGGATAGGGCCGAGCTGCGGCTCCGTGTGTGAATGGACACACAGAGCCGTGGCTCGGGAAAGCACCTGCTTGGGTGCCCCCATAGCAAGCTGCTTGCTGTGGATGCACCCGGCAGGAGGGAGGAGCCAGGGGCACCAGCGAGGGACCCGAGAAGAGGAGGATCCAGGCTGCTCTGTGCAAAACCACTGTACAAAGCAGATAAGTATAACATGTTTGTTATTAAAAAAAAATACTTTAATATCACTTCAAGGTTAGGTGTGTGTATTGAAGAATATGCAATAGAACAGTTTTATTTTATAAAAATGAGTGTACGGAAGTTTGTACTGTCTGTCACATACTCGCTTGTGGCACAGTCATTAAAGCATATGGCTCTTTAAGCCCCTCCCACTGTTGATGCAATCTAACCACACACACAGTTTTGGCATGGCACCACTATTTTGTCACACATCAATTTTCTAGGGAGGATGAAAAAAGTGACCATGGATATGATTAAAACCTTTTTTTAGAAAAACCAGTGTATAAAAATGTTGTAATATGGATGAAACAGCCAAAAACCTTTTTTATCATTTTGACCAACGCAGTTGAAAGAATAGAACATCAGTCAGATTTTAATATGTGGCCTATGCCCCCTTTGGGAACATTTGCCCTTATGGCCCCTTTTACACGGACGTTCTGATCGGGTCCTCCCGTCAGTCTTTCGGGCAGACCTGATCCGAACCTCCATTCATGTGTCCGCTGATACCCGCCGACATCTGATCCGATTCGGGCCGATAAAAACAGACAGATGAGGATCCATGAGTTCACTTTCTGGTGGCGCCGCTGGTGTCAGCGGGTGCATGCAGGGTGAATATCTCCTAAACCGTGCAGATTTCGACGATATTAATGTTACCTACAGGTAATCCTTATATACTGCAAGGTAGTCTTCCTGGTCACAATTGCAGACTGACAGCAGTGAGAGCCGGCGGTGGGGAGGATGATCTATGTGGACCACTTTACCCCGGATGCCTGCATACTTAGATGTGCCTCTTTTAATCATCAACCATGTGAGTTGCTAAATGTTGGACCTTCATAAAATGTGTCCATATTGCTACACTTAGAGGCGCCTCTCTTTTCTTTTATTTCTTGGAGCTCCTGCTGGATTTTGCTTCTAATCCCCTTGTGGAGGCGCCATTTGTGGATGGACATTCTATGGTTACACAACCTATCACATTGCTATAATCTTTTTATATGGACTATAAACTGAAGGGCTTACAAATAAATGATTGAGGAACGAATCATCCATTATTTCTTATGGGGAAATTCGCTTTGATATACGAGTGCTGCAATCATGTTTCCGGAACGAATTATGCTCCCAATCTAAGTTTTTACTGTATATGTATTTTTTTTATGGCCGTGTGAATGAATCCTTATTCAGTAAAATGGGAAGAGATAGTAAATCTGTTATTTTTGCTGTCTGTGTCATCCTGTCTCAATTGACAACAGCTCCCTTTAGTAATTGTCCTGTTGTCACAAAGACAGGAAAAAAGGTGAAATCTCCCCAATGGGATCACAGACAGCAATCGAAACTTCACAGAAGTGTTTTTTCTTTTTAACTCTATCCAAAATTATAAAAAGTTTTGGCTTGAGTTGAGTTGTAAGTAGGAAGTTGTGGCTTTTGTGATGGCTTCCTGTTTCTGCGTGAGCGGTAGTACTGTACTATACTCTGCTGGGATTATATAAGTGCCAAGACAGGGAAAGCATTTCCAGCTTCATAAAGTCACTATGCAGTCTGGATCCAGGGATTAGCTGTGAATCTAGAAGCTGGGTCCTTACCAGAAATAACAAGGAAAAGATTGTGGTAAGAATTCCCACTGCTTCCTGAGGCCAGGATAGCAAAGATCTCACAGTAAGAGATTCAAATGAAGTCTACAATCACTGTCATTTTTTTTATTCAAGTGTAAACCTGACCAGCTTAGTGTGCAAAATCTCATCAACATGTAAAATTGCATGTCCAAAAGCTTTAACACTTTAAAGTCACCTCTATCGTCTTTTTCAATATTTTTAATGCTGCAATAACCACATTTATTTATTAACCACTTAAACTGTACACCTGTATACCCAGGGGTGGCCCAAGACATTGTGCTGCCTGGGTCCAATAATTAATGCTGCCCCCCATCCCCCCCAAAAAAAGAAAAAAATCATGCCCACCAAAAGGCCTCCCACATTCATTATTTTATATCAAGATAAATAAAACTAACATTAAATTTATCAGGAAGTCAGATTTACATGCAACAGCTCCATGTCTATATGCAAAATCATATGACATACCATTATGTTCAATTCCAAACCACAAACTCCAGTTTTATTTTGTTTGTCCAAATATCTGACGTCATTGCGCACACCACAATCATGTGAGGGACATTCCCCAGAGGAGATGCTCCGCCTCCTCATACTCATCAGTTTGCACTACGGCGGCAGTATGAGATGGGGAAATGCCGCCCATAACGTGCCGCAAACTGATGACACGCAAAACTGCTGGAAAAAAATCTTGGGTGTCAATTTGCTGCCCCTCCCAAAGTTCTGCCTGGGTCCAATGGGCCCAGTGGGACCCATGGTAGGGCCGGCCCTGTGTATACCCTTTATGGACCTGTAGATTTTTTACATTCTTCTATGAGCCTGTTTATTCGATGATAAGTTTGTCATTGCATAAAATAACATAGTTTTGGAGCAAACTAGGCTTTCTTTTGTAACTTACAAACAAAAAAATAAAAAATAAAAAAAATAAGAAGAAATATATTTTTCCAATTAATGAATTAATAAAATAGTTGTTACTGTAAGTAAAAAGTATACATTTTATTCTAAATTTTGTTCTGTTTAAAATTACACTAACGTGATGTCTTGGTAAAGCTGGCAAAGTTGTTTGCAAATGAAAAAAATTTGCTTTTTATTCAATTTTGCGCATTTTTTATTGACACTGAAAACAATAAATGAAAATATAAAACATTATTGGTAAAAACAAAAGAAATACAAAATCAGGAGATAAAAAATAGCCAAGAGGAAAAGGGGACGAAGGGCTGCTTAGGGTTATTATATGGTAAAAGTGATACTAAAGTTAAAAACGTTTCTTTGACCTAATGCACTTCTTGCATTAAGATAAAAATGTTTTGTATTTCGGAGTGCCTCACTCCTTCCCTGTGTGAAGGGGAAGAGAGAGGATTATAGATCCAGCAGTTTGCACGGCTGTATCTATTCTTCCATCTCTTCCTCTTCACACAGCACTCGAGCAGCAGCCATTGGCTCCTGCTGCTGTCAATCAAATGCAGTTTGGAGGAAGTGGGGGGGGGGGGCAGGGCTAAGTCCTGCTGTGAAAGTCTATGGAGCACGACTTCATAGACACACAGCTCGGGAGCGCGCAGACACTGTGTGCTTTCATAGCAAGCTGTTTGCTATGGGGACACACACAAAGCAGAGGAGGAGTCAAGATCGCTGCTGGGGGACCCGAGAAGAGGGGGATCAGGGCCGCTCTGTGCAATACCACTGCAAAGAGGCGGTAAGTATAATATGTTTGTTATTTTAATTTGAAAAAAATTTACTTTAGTAACACTTTAGATAGGAATGCATTTTATAACTGTAGTACAATTCCCAGCCATTTTGCTGGATATGGGTCCCCCTGGGTCACCGGCTGCAACAAAAGTACCTTTGTGCATGTTTCTCAAAGTGTGAGCACTGAGACAATGACCAGTCCAGTATCGTTGGGTTTTTGTATTTATTTTGTAACTTGGATAGGAGAAGGGATGAGTGGGATACTCCTTTGGCTCAACTATGTACAACTTGGCGGAGACACTTGAAAAATGCCGATTGGCGCTGACTTGACGCTGACAGGATGCCGGTCATGGCCGGTTAACGCTGGTTAACGCTGGCCTGATGCCTGTTAACGCTGAACTGACTTGTGACTGCTTTTCTGAATAAAGAAGTCCTCTTTAAGCTCCCCTAAGCACTCCTTGCTGAGGTAGCTATTTGCATACACTGCTGCACTGCTGAATACTTCAGGGCCCACACCGCCGCCCCTTTTCTCTCACTTCTCTTCAGGGTTTAGACACAGGCACCCCCTTTCTCAAAACCTCTCTACTGGTTAGCTGGCTCCCGGATCCCTCTGACCTTCTGGAGTGGTCCCCTATCCTAGGCAGACCTCTGGGCAGTTTCGAATACTGACAACACTGTTTTTCCTGGAAACTTCTGCCCAGCAGCTCCACTCGGTCCACAGCACTCTGGATCCCTTCCTGCAGCCCAGCTCAACCTCCGGCCCTCTAGGCTGACCGTCCAGGACACACTTGCTGCCTCAGATAGGAGGATTGACAGCCGTCAGCCTCCACCTGGGACTCTGCTTCCCGCAAAAGATGCTCTGTCATGTGCTCCCCTCAGACTTGTACCTCATCCCAGGGTGCATTGTGGCAGACTCCGCCCTCTGGGATAGATACAAGCCCTGGTGCGTTATTGGCCAGGTTTCCTCCACTGTCCAATAAGAGCCCTCATTGGACACAGTGGGGAGACTCCCCAGACTCAACAGACACACCTGGAAACACATGGCAGCCTAGCTGAATGATCATGCCCCCCTGATAAGCAGACAGGGCCACAATATGCTTTTCCTAGCTAGGAGTGTGCTACATCACTCTTTTTTAACTAGAACAAATTTCAGCTGTGCTTATTGTACACCTAATGCACCTAATAAGTGAATTTGCAGCTATTAGAGTCATTTCTAGGCTATCTTAAATTAGCGTCCTAATAACAACTGACTGAAGATCTATCTTCATCTGTTTTTTCCCCTTATTTAGTGCCTCTATAACATTTCTTATGAAATTGACCTGACAGTCTTTTAACTTGACAAGGTCCTTACCGTTTCCATGGACACAACACTGCCTAACTGCATGTTGTTTGTTGCACACAGTTGGGGGCCACATAATAGAGCAGTGTTCCAAATGCAAAGAACAAAGAGCAAGCATAAAAGTCAATTTAATTTATTAAACGTTGCCGGTAGGGATGCCCAGACCAATAAATCAATACAGTCTGAAGTAGAAAACTCTTCTAAAGAATAAACACTGAAATAAACATATGTATGAACAAAAGATGAAGTACTTGGAAGTAGACAAATATATATACAGTATCTCACAAAAGTGAGTACACCCCTCACATTTTTGTAAATATTTTATTATATCTTTTCATGTAACAACACTGAAGAACTGACACTGCTACAATGTAAAGTAGTGAGTGTACAGCTTGTATAACAGTGTAAATTTGCTGTCCCTTCAAAATAACTCAACACACAGACATTGTCTAAAATGCTGGCAACAAAAGTGAGTACACCGTTAAGTTAAAAGGTCCAAATTGGGCCCAAAGTGTCAATATTTTGTGTGGCCACCATTATTTTCCATGACTGCCTTAACCCTCTTGGGCATGGAGTTCACCAGAGCTTCACAGTTTGCCACTGGAGTCCTCTTCCACTCCTCCATGACGAGATCACAGAGCTGGTTGATGTTAGAGACCTTACGCTCCTCCAACTTCCATTTGCAGATGCCCCACAGATGCTCAACAGGGTTTAGGTCTGGAGACATGCTTGGCCAGTCCATCACCTTTACCCTCACCTTCTTTAGCAACAGTGGTCATCTTGGAGGTGTGTTTGGTGTCGTTATCATGTTGGAATTCTGCCCTGCGGCCCAGTCTCCGAATGGAGGGGATCATGCTGTGCTTCAGTATGTCACAGTACATGTTGGCATTCATGATTCCCTCAATGAACTGTAGCTCCCCAGTGGCGGCAGCACTCATGCAGCCCCAGACCATGACACTCCCACCACCATGCTTGACTGTAGGTAAGACACACTTTGTCTTTGTACTCCTCACCTGGTTGCCCCACACACTCTTGACACCATCTGAACCAAATATGTTTATCTTGGTCTCATCAGACCACAGGACATGGTTATGCATGTCCTTAGTCTGCATGTCTTAAGCAAACTGTTTGCGGGCTTTCTTGTGCATCATCTTTAGAAGAGGCTTCCTTCTAGGACAACAGCCATGCAGACCAATTTGATGCAGTGTGCGGTGTATGGTTTGAGCACTAACAGGCTTACCCCCCCACCCCTTCAACCTCTGCAGCAATGCTGGCAGCATTCATACGTCTGTTTTACAAAAAAGACCTCTAGATATGACGCTGAGCATGTGCACTCAACTTCTTTGGTTGACCATGGCGAGGCCTGTTCTGAGTGGAACCTGTCCTGTTAAACCGCTGTATAGACTTGGTCACCGTGCTGCAGCTCAGTTTCAGGGTCTTGGCAATCTTCTTATAGCCTAGGCCATCTTTATGTAAAGCAACAATTCTTTTTTTAGATCCTCAGAGAGTTTTTTGCCACGAGGTGCTATGTTGAACTTCCAGTGACCAGTATGAGAGAGTGAGAGCGATAACACCAAATTTAACACACCTGCTTCCCATTCACACCTGAGACCTTTGTAACACTAATGAATCACATGACACCGGAGATGGAAAAGGGCTAATTGGGCCCAATTTAGACATGGTCATTTTAGGGGTGTAATCACTTTTGTTGCCAGCAGTTTAGACATTAATGGCTGTGTGTTGAGTATTTTGGGGGGACATCAAATTTACACTGTTATACAAGCTGTACACTCACTACTTTACACTGTAGCAAAATGTCATTTCTTCAGTGTTGTCTCATGAAAAGATATAATTAAATATTTACAAAAATGTGAGGGGTGTACTCACTTTTGTGAGATACTGTAAATGGAACAATGTGGCTAAATTGA